>NC_084485.1:12657348-12963502 GCF_030035675.1 Rhineura floridana | reverse complement strand
AGGTGCACCTCATCATAAAAATCATTCCATAATTTGGGGGCCACCATTGAGAAGGCCCTCTCCCTTGTTGCCATTCTCCGAGCTTCCCTTGGAGTAGGCACCCGGAGGAGGGCCTTTGATCTTGAATGTAGTGTACGGGTGAGTTTATATCGGGAGAGGTGTTCCATCAGGTATTGTGGTCCCAAGCCATGTAAGGCTTTATAGGTCAAAACCAGCACCTTGAATCGAGCTCAGAAACATAAAGGCAGCCAGTGCAAGTGGGCCAGAATCGGTTTTATATGTTCGGACCATCTGGTCCCTGTTACCAATCTGGGCGCTGCAGTTTGCACAAGCTGAAGTTTCTGAACTATCTTCAAAGGCAGTCCCACGTAGAGTGCATTGCAGTAATCTAATTTAGAGGTTACCAGAGCATGGACAACTGAAGCCAGGTTATCCCTGTCCAGATAGGGATGTAGTTGGGCCACCAACCGAAGTTGGTAGAAGGCACTCTGTGCCACTGGGGCTACCTGAGCCTCAAGTGACAGAGATGATTCTAGGAGAACCCCCAAGCTACGAACCAGCTCCTTCAGGGGGAGTGCAACCCCATCCAGGACAGGTTGGACATCCACCATCCGGTCAGAAGAACCACCCACTAGCAGCATCTCAGTCTTGTCTGGACTGAGTTTATTAGCCCTCATCCAGTCCATTGTTGCAGCCAGGCACCAGTTCAGCACACTGACAGCCTCACCTGAAGATGAAAAGGAGAAATAGAGCTGCGTGTCATCAGCATACTGATGGCAACGCACTCCAAAGCTCCGGATGACCGCACCCAACGGTTTCATGTAGATGTTGAACAGCATGGGGGACAGAAATGACCCCTGCGGAACCCCATACTGGAGAGTCCAGGGTGCCGAGCAATGTTCCCCAAGCACCACCTTCTGGAGGCGACTTGCCAAGTAGGAGTGGAACCACTGCAATGCAGTCCCTCCCACTCCCAACTCAGCCAGTCTCCCCAGAAGGATACCATGGTCGATGGTATCGAAAGCAGCTGAGAGATCAAGGAGAATCAACAGAGTCACACTCCCCCTGTCTCTGTCCCGACAAAGGTCATCATACAGGGCGACCAAGGCTGTTTCTGTGCCAAAACCAGGCCTGAAACCCGACTGAAATGGATCCAGATAATCGGTCTCATCCAAGAGTGTCTGGAGCTGGCCTGCAACCACTCGTTCAACAGTTCCATCTTGATGGGATGGTAAAGGCATAGTGAGAGGCATTCTTACTTGCTATTCCATAGTTATAGAGCATTGGGGAATTCAGCCACTAGAAAGTTGGGGGGGATTCAAATGTTTAGGCTGCAATCGTAAACCCACTTAGCTGTAAGTAAGTCCCACTGAACTCAGTGAGACTTATTTCTGAGCAAGCATGCATCGAATTGTGCTGTTTGTCATTTTCAATATGTTTATCATTCCCCATTCTGTGCAAGGGGTAGGGAATTCTGGGTGCGCATTTGAATAGGATTTTCCCATGTAGACAGAGTTGAGGAGTGTCCACACGTTATATTTGCAGAGCTTGGAAAAGTTACTTTTTTGAACTACAACTCCCATCATTCCCAGCCAGCATGGCCACTGGATTGGGCTGATGGGAGTTGTATTTCAAAAACGTAACTTTTCCAAGCTCTGATTTAATGAGAGTACAACTTGCGTACACAGATGGGTGAGCAGTACACACAAGCAGTTATTCACATGCAACATTCAACAAGTGTACAGTCTGTGTACCTCTGCATGCCATGGCTGAGTGGTACAAATCAACAGGGGTACACTCTTTCACACAAACACTTGTGCCTCTGTAGAGACAGCTTGTACCCGTACCTGGAGACTCCAGGTATTTTTTGTAATGTCTGCTTATTTTACAAAAGTATATGTTGAGCAAGGAGAAGCAGGCGACACCCAGGCAGACAATGCTAGTCTTCAAAGCAGCATGAACTCCCCCATAGGAATCAGCATGCTCTTGAAGCCCCCTGCCCAAGCACCCCTTTGGCAACCAGCTGCAAAAACAGGTATCCGCCTCATTTGCTGGCTACATTCCAAATGTTTCTTTCCAGTGTCCACATTAGCAGGTGGCGTGTATGCAAATGCTAGTAGCCACCAGTCATCAAAAACCATCTCTCTCTCTTTTTCATTTAAGCAAGCATCTCCTCACCATCGATGTGTTAACTAAAGAAGAATTTGCAGCTATAAAGTTACACCAAAGCCTAGCGGGGAGAGGAAACCATATCCAAAGAGATGCGTCCAACAATAATCTGGAAGCCTTTGGGATAAGGGGTCGCCACTGCGTTATCGTCACCACCAACAGCATCCTTTTTATTTGTATGCCGCCTTTCCCCCCCCCAAATTGTGCTCAAAGCGGTTTACAACAAAGTAAGCAGGAATTACAGAATAAGCAGGACACGGAATAATGAGCTCAAGTTGCAGGAAGCCAGATTTCAACTGAACATCAGGGAAAACTTCCTAACTGTTAGAGCCACATGACAATGGAACCACTTACCTAGAGAGGTAGTGGGCTCTCCGACACTGGAGGCCTTCAAGAGGCAGCTGGACAGCCATCTGTCGGGAATGCTTTGATTTGGATTCCTGCATTGAGCAGGGGTTGGACTTGATGGCCTTATAGGCCCCTTCCAACTCTACTATTCTATGATTCTGTGATTACAGGAACAATGTCATAATAACAAAAATAATAAAAGAGCAGTCATAAAACAGCAACATAACAGCAACTATCACAGCAAATACAAAAACCTTTTCAACACTATAGATATAACAGCTTTACATCTGTTAGCCACCAGCATTACACTTCTTGGCAATAAAGCAAAAATAAAAGGAAATTGGACAGTTTCAACTTTGCTCCTAGAGACACCCCACCCATGATGTTACTCGCAGTCCTGCTCCTGCAGCCGCTTCTTACAAGGCTTCCAAAGGCAGCGGGTGGTGGGGTAGCTGCAAACACCCCACCTACTGTGGGACTCCACCAATGAATTTGAAAAAAAGTCAGAAATATATTGTTCTGAACTGTGAAAAGGGAGCATTTTAGAATTTTAATAGGATATGACCAGGGTATTATCTAATGGCGGGAGGAGCCACTGTGGTTCCTCTCACAGTATCCACACTAGGGATAGGTGAGAAATTAAATTCAGTTCACATTTAAAGGTGAACCTGCCTAATTCACCATTTCTGAAGCATGGGGCTTCCCTTGAAGATGATTCATGATTTCCATTTGAATGCTTTTGCACTCAGGCCTTGCTTGCGGGTAACCCATCGGCATCTGGTTGGCTACTGTGAGAACAGGATGCTGGACTAGATGGGCCATTGGCCTGGTCCAGCAGGGTTCTTCTTGTGATGTTCTTCATTGGTCCAAAATGCGATGGCTAAATTACTGGCTGAGGTTCTCATATAACCCCTGTTTTAAAAGAGTTGCTTTGGTTGCCAGTTCATTTCTGAGCCTGTTTCAAGGTGGCCATGTAAAGCCATAAACAACTTAGGCCCCAATATCTGAAAAGGGAATATCTAAAAAGATTGTCTCCTTCTCTCCAGACCTTATTAAGGTCACAGAGAGGGCCCTCTTGGTAGCTCCTAGGCCCTCAGAAGCTCAGGATCAAGTAGTAGGTACTGGTGTTGGGCAAGAAGGCAAGGGAAGTCTCCATGGCAGCCCCTAATTTGTGGACCTCCCATCCCTCAGAGGTGCATCTTGCATCTTCATTGTACAGTTTTCATCAAATGATGAAGATGCACCTCTTTACCATGGCCGTTGATGTATATGTTTAGGACCCACCCTGTTTTTGTGATTTGTTGTATTTTAAATTGTTCTGATCTGCCCTGACACTTTAGGGTGAAGGGTGGGTCATAAATCATCATCATCATCATAGTGAACCAAAATTTTCTGAATTTTGCAAAGCTGTTCTTGACCTATTGAATGTGTACAAAATGCATGTACTGCGGCTAAGTGTACATAAAACTGCATATATTAATGAAAATAACATACAAAATGCATCATATTAGGGGGAAATACTTGATAAACATGTGTATATTAGGTAAAATCACATGCAAAAACGTGTTTATTAGGTGAAATTCACTGGTGAATTTTCATGAGGATTGTATTTTTTTTTAAAAATGAACTGATGTGACAATGTGGAGAACTGGAGATTAGAAAAATGAGAAATGGAGAGGTAGTGAAATTGACAGATTTGTCTTTCCCTAATCCACACTAATACAGAACGTGGATGCACAAGCCTTAGAGTTAATTATTGGAGGATCTAAAATTGTAGCTGTCCATATTGGTCGTAGCTTGCATCTGAAACACATACAAATGAGGGAAGGAGGGAGGGAGGGAGTTGTAGCTGCGTGCCAAGCTGCTGGGCTATGTGATAGCATTCCTCTACACATACAGCCTGAACCTCTGGGAAACAAATCAGACAAACCGCCAGATTTCATGAATCACACAGCAGAGGCTATTTTATGGCTAAGTGCCATCCTCACACTAGCGTGACAAACATTCAGAGAGGAAGGATGTTCATCGAAAGACTGTCTATTTTCTCTCTCATTTCCAGCATTCCTTTGGCTCACTTGGCTTGAGTCATCTGGAGCAGCTGGCACCATTATGTGATACCCCTGCTCTTTGATTCTGGCATGGTTTGGCCTGCATTGTGTGGTTTCATCTGTGGACAGCTCGTGCGCAGGATGCCTGCCTGCAAGGGGGGGGGTTGAGCTAGAGAGATGTTGGTCCCTTTCAGCTCTCTTGATTCCATGCCCAGGACAGGCAAGGGACTAACCTGTGATGGCAGGAGCTGAGCTCATCTGTCCATCTGTAACAGATGTCCGTCCAGCCATTAATCTGGAATGAGATTCCACTGAGTCCCTAAGCGGCTTGATCCTTTGCTGAGCTAGCCAGCATGAATGTAGTGGCAAGAGGACCTGGGTTCAGCCAGGAAGTTTGTTTGTTTGCTTACTTGATTCCATTTATTAATCACTTCCTGTAAAATATCTCATGGCGATTTTGCAGTAAAAGCATTTTGAGTTTAATGAGTTTACATGTTTTTTTAATATAAAATTATCGAAATATAATTGTTGTAAACTGCTTTGATTTTCTTAATGGTACACAAGTATTTTTTATAAATAAACAATTACAACAATAAATTATAACAATTTTACAATTCCATATGTAAAAACAAAACATCTCCATATATAAAATCAATTAATGACAATTTCATATGTAAAAACAATTTTAAATCCAATGTAGATACAAAAAGGGATAAAAATCTCCACTTAGAAGGCTCGCTGAAAGAGAAAAGACAATAGGAATGGTCTCCACCTGATATGTAATGGGAAGGAGTTCCAAAGGGTAGGTGCCACCATACTAAAAGCCCAACTCCTATATTGTATGGAATGGACCAATAAGATGCCTCCGGGAAGCCCAAATGCAGGACCTGAGAGAAAGAGCACTTTCCCCATTTGTGATTCCCAGCAACTAGCACTCAGAGGCATACTGGAGATAGAACATAGCCATTGTGGCTAGTAGCTATTGCTATCATACCTGACTTGTGGGTTCCCTAGTGGTAACTCCTTCTATTCAGTGTTGGAAATAGATGGCTGCACTGCACCCAACAGTGGTTTTGTTTTACTGGAAGAAAACAGATTTGCTCAGGTAGATTGCGGCATCTATTTGTCACAGATCCCCCCCCAACTCACTGCAGGCTCCTTATGCCCCACCAAAAAAAAGCTGCTCCTTGGGATTGGAGAACTCTCCAGAACAGTATGAGAGATGATGCCGAGAGCTTCAGTCAGTAATGGGGACTAGGAAAGACTGGATGCCTTACCTTGCCATCTACGAGCAGAAGGGCTTTCCACCAGACCTTTAGTAGAAGGATTAGATCAGAATGGTCAGCCTCAGGTCCCTGGACCAATTGTGGCCCCAAAGGAGTGGGAAGGGAGCAGGGGGGAGGGGGAGGAGGGCAGGTTTGATCATTTACATACTTATTGAGTTCAATGGGATTTACTCACATGCAATTGTGCTTAAGACAGGTGAAACTGACCGAGGGGGACAGAGGGAGGGAGGGCTGGAGTGGGCAGAGGAGCAGGAAGAAGGAAGAGGGGAGGGGAGGAAGAAGGGAGGAGGAAGGGAGAGGAGAGGGGGAGGAAGGGAAAGGCAGGTGTGACTATTTGCAAGCTTACTGACTTCAATGGATTTACTCCCATGCAATCATGGTTAGGATAGGTAAAACTGACCATAGCGTAGGAGGAAGGGGAGGGAAGAGTACAGGGAAAAAGGAAGGGAGGGGAGTGGAAGGAGGGGAATGGAAGAGGATGGGGAACGGAAGGGAGGGGCAAATGAAGGGGGAGGGAAGGGGCAAGAGGGAGGGCAAGAGGGAGGAGGAGAGGAGGGCAGTTTTGATCATTTGCATGTGTTTTGAGTTCAGTGGGATTTACTCCTGTGCAGTCATGCTTAGGATAGGTGAAACTGACCTGGGGAGGGGCAGGGAGGAAAGAAGGAGGGCAGGGAGGAGAGCAGATTGGATGGGTGGTCACTGGGTAGAGGGGAAGCCCCTTTCCAAAAGGAAAACATTGTGAACAGTATCATTCTTTTTCAGGGTTTCCCTCACCTTTTTATTCTGCAGCAGGCACATGTAGCCTCCCACCCAAATTTAAACCAAAGCTGTCCATGACCACATCCACACCAGATCTTTATTTCACTTTAGACAGTCCTGGCTTCTCCCAAAGAATCCTGGGAAGTGTAGTTAGTGAAGGGTGCTGAGAGTTGCTAGGAGAGGCCCTCTTCCCCTCACAGACCTTCCATCAGAGTGGCTGACTGTTAAACCACTCTGGCCACTGGAACTCTGTCAGGGGAACCGGTATCTCCTCTCAGCACACTTCACAAACTACACTTCCCGGGATTCTTTGGGGGAAGCCATGACTGTCTCAAGTGAAATCAAAGTCTGGGGTGGGTGTGGCCCCCTGATTAGGCAAGCCCAGCAGCTGTCAGTCTGGCTTTTAGAACACTGACAGTTGGCTCTTACTGAGCATGACCGACACTATCATTCAGTTCAATGCTAAATTTCTTAAATTAATTAAAAATCAGCCAGGCATTTTTTAAACTTTTAAACTGCTGAAGGTCAGAGCATGGGGCAAGGTCAGTAATAGGATTACGGGTACTCTGTGAACATGGCTGATTTTTAATGAATTTCAACAGATTATGAGAAGTCTGACAGAAAAAAGTCCAACAGGGATCTGGTTTCTTTCTCTCTCCTTTAGATTGATTGATTGATTGAAACTTTATTTTTACCCCACCCTTTTTCCAAACTGGAACTCAGGGTGGCTTACAAGTAGAACTACATGTAGTTAAAAACATAGAAAAACATACAATTAAAATACAATTAAACTATGCACAACCTTAAAACCTTAAAAAGCACTTAAAAATTTAAAAACAATTTAAAATAATACAAATAATAATATAAAACAATAAAACAAGCCTTGTAAAGCCCAATCCTAAACACCTTCTATCCCAAAAGCCTGTCAGAATAAAAAAGTATTTACTTGCCGACGGAAGGATGGCAAGGAGGGGGCCATTCGTGCCTCCCTAGGAAGGGAGATCCAGAACCTAGGAGCAGCCACCGAGAAGGCCCTATCTCGCGTCCCCACCAATCACACTTGTGAGGGTGTTGGGACTGAGAGAAGGGCCTCTCCTGAAGATCTCAGGGCCTGGGCAGGCTCGTATAGGGAGATACGGTCTGACAGATAGCCTGGACCTGAGCCGTATAGGGCTTTAAAGGTCAAAACCAGCACTTTGAATTGTGACCGGAAACAAACTGGCAGCCAGTGGAGCTGTTGTAACAAGGGAGTTGTATGGTCCCTGTAACCAGCCCCTGTTAATACTCTGGCTGCAGCTCTTTGTACCAGTTTAAGTTTCCGGATAATCTTCAAAGGCAGCCCCACGTAGAGCGCATTACAGTAGTCTAATCGGGATGTAACTAAGGCATGCATCACCATAGTCAAATCAGGCATTTCCAGGAACGGGAGCAGCTGGCGCACTAGTCTTAACTGGGCAAAGGCACTCCTGGCCACCGCAGAAACCTGGGCCTCCAAATTTAAAGCTGAGTCCAGGAGCACACCCAAACTGCGAACCTGCGTCTTCAGGGGAAGTGTAACCCCATCCAGCACAGGCTGAATCCCTATTCCCTGATTTGCCTTTCGACTGACCATGAGCACCTCTGTCTTGTCTGGATTAAGCTTCAATTTGTTTGCCCTCATCCAGTCCACCACTGATGACAGACACCGGTTTAAAACCAAGACAGCTTCCTTGGAGTTAGGTGGAAAGGAGAAGTAGAGTTGGGTGTCATCAGCATACTGATGGCACTGAACCCCAAACCCCTGGACAACCTCTCCCAGCGGTTTCATATAGATGTTAAATAACATGGGGGACAAAACTAAACCCTGAGGGACCCCATAGGTCAACGGCCAAGGAGTCAAACAGGAGTCCCCCAGCACCACCTTCTGAGTTCGTCCCTCCAGAAAGGAATGGAGCCATTGTAACACGGTGCCCCCAAGTGCCATCCCAGCAAGGCGGTCCAGAAGGATACCATGGTCGATGGTATCGAAAGGCGCTGAGAGGTCCAGTAGAACTAACAGGGACACACTTTGAACTCTCGATTCTCTCCGACTGTTTTGTGTATCACCATGAAAATTTAGAGGATTGTTAAGCAAGCGTTTCTGAGTTCAGGACTATAAGTTTTGCACGGTTTTGTTTTGAAATGAGCTTATGGGAAGCATCAGAATGGCATGGGGGGGTATTTTCAATTGAACATTGGGGAATGCGAGAAATTCATGCTGGCTATAGTATACAGCCACTCTTGTGGCTTCATAATAAATACTCTGGCTTACTTATTATTTGTGTCTGTTTTTCTATTAAAACAATAACCAAAGCAGCTTAACAGTAAAAAAGATAACGCAAGAAAATAAATAGGAAATATAAAACAACACATCATTCAAAGAGAACTACAGTAAAACTTCAGTAATAAAACATCAAGAGGAAGCAGTATGAAAACTAGTAGCAGCCATTAAGGATGAATGGATCTGTCCATTTGGGCTTATTTCCACTTCTCGTTTTTCCAATTTTAAGTTTCATTCTCCACATTTCCACAACTTTTTGGATTAAATAAATAAAACCATCTCATGTAAATTTGTCAGCATTTTACTGCACATTTCTCCTAGCAAACATACTTATGTATGCCATTTTGCCTAATATACACATTTTTGCAAATGTTTCCCATCATTTTTCCAAATATCTGGATTTTTATGCATACTTTACCCAGGCATATGCATTTTTGTACACATTACTTAGCAGGAGAACTGCACTGCAAAATTCAGAGAAGTGCGAATTTCGAAGGATGGCTATGTTTTGGTTCTCGTATTGTTTCAGAAAGTTTGAATTGGGTAGGTTCGCCTTTCAATGTGAACTGAACTCAATTTCTCCCCCATTCATAGCAGGCAGTGGGGTGGAGCTGCCCTCCCAACACTTCAGCTTACCTGGATGGGGAAGGTAGGGGGCAGGTCAGTGAAGTTGAGGCTGCATGGATGCACCAATGGAGCACTTCTGCCTGTACAACCCAACCTCACTTCTGCCCAACCCCATACAGCTAAGCTGTGGCCATGATGGTGTCGGAATGGCCACCCCATCACACTGCCCACTACTGAGTAAAACCTGAAAGAAAACCAACAGATCACTGATTGAAAGGGTAGCTTGATTTTTAAAAAAAGTAAACATCCATCAAAAGACAGGAAGGGAGGGTGTCTGACGATCAGCTGCTGGAAGGGAATTCTGCAATCCATGCTGGCATCATGGGTCAGCATTATCAGGCATCTGCTGAGGGCCTGCAACCCAGCAGAGTTCCCACTGGCAAGAGATCTCTGGACCTGCTGCATCAAGGAGGTAGATTCACTGAAGGCAGGGTATCTACGGAGGGTGTCTTGCCGAAAAACTGAAGCCAGCACTGTCCACGGCACCAAGGCTATTGTCAAGCTGAAACAGGCAATGCCTCAAGCAGACTATCCTGATCTTCCTGGGACAAGAGGGATATAAATATAATAAGAACATAAGAACATAAGAAGAGCCTGCTGGATCAGGCCAGTGGCCCATCTAGTCCAGCATCCTGTTCTCACAGTGGCCAACCAGGTGCCTGGAGGAAGCCCACAAGCAGGACCCGATCAATCATAACCCTATAATCAATAAGAAACATAAATCATAACCCTATTTTAGGCTCAAATACTGTACCCGCAAGGCCTGCACATGCAATCCTCGACACACACAAATTCTAACTATAACAAAGATTAGTGGAAAAACCCCAGGCAGTTCTCCTTTTTTCCCCCAATCCCCATTGTATAGTAACCCTCAATGCTTATTATGAAATATGATGATTTAAGTGACTACAGTGGTTCATGAAAAATGACCCCAATAAATGGCTTCATGAAAAGGAGATGCAGTAAATTAGCACGTTCCTTAACGCAATCACTCGGGTTCTCTGTTGTACATTAGCCTAAATGTGCTTAAATGGACAGTTCACCATCCTATACATAAAATCCTTAAATTATTATTCTCCCAGAAAAAGGCCGTCACTAAAAAGGGTTAGGCTTGTGTGCTCCATCACTTATGCAGATGAAAGGGAAAGATTTTATTTTTTTTTAAAAAAAGACTTACCATTACTTTTAGATGAAGTGCAAATAAGCTTTTCATTGCATATTAATGGATTGCTAATGCTGCAGGTCTTCTAGATGCATTTTTATGCAGATTATAGCAATGCTGTTTGCAGAATTGTATATAAAATAAACTTACTCTTTCCTTGCATCCCCACCTAACAGAATCCCTACATTTCTGAAACCCCCTTTTCCTTCCAAAATCCTCAGGAACTTGAGAGTGAAAGCCAAGTAGGTAATGCAAAAGACTTTATTGAAAGATAAATCAGAGTAAAACAGGTCATAGGAGAAAAGGATCCTAATGTTTTTTTAATCATAAAACCAGCTTTCTGGATTTGGGAGTTAGAATGTTAAGACGAAAGGGGGTTAGTTTACTGATGTATTTGTGTGTGTGTGCGTGTGTGTGTTTATTTATTAAAATTATATCCTATCCTTCCTCCCAAAGGAGGCCAGGGCAGCAAACAACAAGCAACTAAGAAATAAAAGCATGTTAAAAAAACAATTAAAATACAGTTGAAGATTGGGATGAAGGTCTATGCTTCAAAGGCTTGTTGAAAGAGGAAGGTCTTCAGTATGCATCTAAAAAACAACAGAGACGGTGCTGGTTTAATATTTAAGGGGATTGATTTAATATATAAATGGCCTTAGTTGGCTGGTCTTGGACTGGTCATGGTTGGCATCAGGTTGGTCATGTTTGGCCTTCATCATTGTTTTCCCTTTGGTGGTATCCAGTGGAGTAGTCCCATTAGCGCAAGAGTTTGGGTTTGCACAACAGAGCTTCCCCTCCCTCTACTCTCCCCGCATGACCCCACACTTTCCCCAAATCTGCTCCAGAAGATTGGGGAAAAGCCCAGAAGAGAATTGGGGGGGTGCATGGGAAGATGAGCAGGAGGGGAGGTTGTGTCAAAAGTCCTTGCACTAATGAAATGACTTCATTAGATACCACCCTTGAAGACACAGGGTTGTATCCAACTAAGTTTTACTCAGAGGAGACCCATTGATATGAATAGACCTTTGTTGAAAAATGGAAATGGACTTCCTTCAACTCGATTCCAACTTATGGCAACCCTATGAATAGGGTTTTCATGGTAAGAGGTATTCCCTCTGATTTACCATTGCCTTCTTCTGAGGCTGAGAGGCAGTGACTGGCCCAAGGTCACCCAGTGAGCTTCGTGGCTATGTGGGGATTCGAACCCTGGTCTCCCAGGTCGTAGTCCAACAGTCTAACCACTAGGCCACACTGGCTCTCTAGACCTATGTTAGCTGTGTGTTTATTCATTTCAATGGGCCTGCTCTGAGTAGGAGTAGCATTAGCTACAACTCAAGCATAACAACAACAGTCCTAAATATTGCCTGCTCCACATATACTAGTGTTCCCACCCAAATGAGCAGGGGATTTGGGGTTCCATGAAGGTGGATGACGATGCACAGGATGGGTGTCAGAGGTCGGCATGGTCGGGCATCTGCTAAGGGCCCACAACCCAGCAGGAGGCACACTGACAACAGCTCTCAGGACCATCTCCTGTTCACCACTGCAACCTGCTTGCTTGTTTACCTGCCTCTTGCTCTGATCCAGAAAACTGTTGGAATGAGGAAGAGGAGGAGGTACCACTACATGCTTGCTCATTAGCTCTCTGCCTAGCTGCTCACAAGCAAGCAGGTGGGAGCAATGAGGAGGGAGAGGATCAGGAGCAGCTGATGATAATAGCAATCAGGATACAGAGAGGAAGGCCCATGGGGGGTACCTTGCTCTGCAAAATCTGGAGCCAACAGCGCTTATTCATATCCTGTGTGTGTGTGATCCTTGAGCATCACAGTAAGCCTGCACAGCGCCCTCTAGGCAGTGGTACCCATCACTCCTGTCATCAGACAGGGAGATCTCAGTCTCTGCCATGTGGACTATAGCCTTCCCAAAGGACCCAGGTGCTTATATACATGTGCAAGAACATCCAGGCCCATAAGTCAAGCTGAAAGTGGGTGGGAGAGAAAACAAAGAAGCAGAAGAGTTTGTTTCAATGCAGCACAATGGTTTTATTTACATCCATTGGAGGGAAAGATGGTTTTAGTTCTTCCCAAAAAGAAGTGAGGTGGCATGCTTCCCTACTTCAAGCCCTGGTCATAAGGCTCATGGGAACAACTTTTCCTATGCTCCTGTGTGATGACTTTGTGCCCAGAGGATGTTTATTTTCTATCTGTTGAATAGAGGAATGCTGCTTTTAGATTATACCTGGAAAAAAGTGGTTTGGCCTCCTTTCCTGCCACAATGCAAGTGCTGGCTATTACCAACGCACATCAGTTCTGTACAGATCTGCCATGAACTATAAATGCTGGGAAATCTGCTAGGACAGTTAAATTCCTGTCATTCCTCCTCCCCTTAATTTTTGGTGAAATTAAACAGTGGGGCAACACATATAGACCTGACTCATCATGGAGCACATGCATAGCCCCAACCGCTGAGATCCTTTTCATTGTGCATTCATGATGATTTGTGTTCATGATGGTATACCTGGGCAGTTATACACAGTCCTGTATTTGATACTGTTTGCACCTGTATCTTTTAAAGATGCAGAAGACCTCTTGGAGGCTGGGCCAGGCAACCAAGAGGTCTTCTGTATCTTTAAAAGTTGTGCAAGGGGGGAGGGTGAAGTTCACCTTGTGCTTTTTCCCATTAGAGTGTTGCAAGAATGCCTGCACTTGGCTGAATTTTCTCTTCTCTTAAAGATACAGAATCATTCTCAGGCCCTGAGCCTGGCAACCCTATTCTCACACATACACGACGGGTGCTCCTCAGTGTTTAGGAGTTTAGGATTGCAGCCTCAGTTTCCAATTTACTTATTTTAGTAGGACCATGTTGGGTAAATGGGGTTGTGGATGCAGCCTCTGTGAGTAAAAATGAGTGTGCTGGGCTTGAATTTTCACCTTGACTGCCTATATATGAAACCACATATTTGCCTTTGATCATAAACAACTCCTTCAGAGCTATTATAATCCACTGAGTAAATAATCTGTGTGGTTCCTAAATACATAACACACAATATGTTCCAATGCATAATTCATGTAGGACTGCCCCTGAGAGCTGTTGGCTGTCACTGGGATGTATAATGGGCTCATCTTTCTTCAGTAGGCAGAGCTGTTCCAAGACCTTTTCAAGGCCTTTGCACCCTCATCCTCCTCTATACAACAGCAGAAAGCCCTCATTTTCTGGCCCAGCAAATATTGAGTTCTGCTGCTGAAGCCAGACAGCTCTAGGCCTGCATGGATGGGAGACTGCTGCAGAACCCTCTGAGCTCTTTGGAGGAGGAGTCCAACTGGGTAAAGAGTGTAGTTCAGTGGCAAAGCACATGTTTTGCATTCAGAAGGTTCCAAGTTTGATTCCTGGCAACTCCAGGTACATGGGGGGGGGACCCTATATGAAACTCTGGGGAGCTGCTGCAAGTCAGTGTTGGCAACAGTGAGATCAGTGGTTCTCAAACATTTTCCCCCATGGACCACTTGAAAAGTGCTGAGGGTCTTGGCAGATCACCGCCTGTTGTAGCAAATGTAGTGTAATGTCCTGGAGGCTATATTATTTTTCAATTGTATTTTTTCTGACATTCTGTGGATCACCTGAATAAAGTTCGTGGACCACTGGTGGTTCACAGACCACAGTTTGGGAACCCCTAAGTTAGATGGACCAAAAGATTAATTTGGTATAAGGCAGCTTCCTATGTTTCTAAGTATGGGGGAAATATACATATATTTCCCCCTTCACCTCCTCTCCATATGTAATGAACTGTGCAATATGATGATGATGATGATGATGATGACATTTGTATCCCATCCCTCCTCTCAAAGGAGCCCAGGGTGACCTAGTATGGTGGGGAGGGGATGGCACACCTCCTCCGTTGCATTGCTGCCTTAGTTTGGATTTTAGCTTGGGCTAGAAATAAAGCACTTCATTCATTCATTCATTCATTCATTCATTCAGGGTGCAATCCTAACTTCGGCTGTTGCCCAGCATAACTGAATGGTGCATTAGGGCCATATCCACAGCCATGCTGAATATGCCATCTGGGGCACAAGGTAGGGGACAGGCAGATCAATGCACCAGCCTAAAGCTGGTGCAGAGATCTGGCCCAGATCAGGCTCAATGATGTCACATAGTGGGGGTGGCTCAGGATCCAATGGATCCTAGGCTGGCTCAGCCCCTCTCTGCCCACTCCCCTGACCGCATTTCATGGCTTTCTGATGGCTGCCACTGTCAGGGAAGCCATCTGTGACAATTCCAGTGTACAAAAACAGAAATACAATAAAATCACAAAATTAAAACTGTCAACGGCAGGAAGGTAAAGGAAGCAAAATGGTATTAGTTGCCAGCAAACACCTCCAAGAATAAATGTATTTTCAGCAAGTGTATATGAAGGGGAAGGGCTGCCTGAAGTTGGGTGGGTGTGTTGGAAGGACTCTGTGCGGTGCTGCAGCTGTTGCCAGTTACTTTTTTTGCCTTCTTTCTGTGTCTTCTGCTGCAGACATATGAAGACGCTAAGTGCGCACTTAGCATCTCACTTGCAGTCGTTTTGGGGTGTCTTGGAGAAAGAGGACAATGGAAGGAATGTATATAGTGCTACCGGTTATAGAAGATGGTGGTGAGATGGGGAGAAGCACAATGGGACAGTAGAGAACTTTGTTTGAGACATATTTTATAACTGTTAGATGTATTTTACAATTGCTATTTTTTTTTGTTCTGCTTTTGATGAACTGTATATTGTTTGAGACTTATTGTTCGGTTTATGTTTTATAATGTGATGTATGGTTTTCTTTTATTTTTGTCTAGATATTTTTATACTTGTTATATTTTGTTTTTGAAGATATGTAGATTGCTTGCAATTTATTGTTCAGTTATGTTTATTTAAAATGTGATATATTCGTTTTCTTTTACTATCAATTGTACCAAATGTGATGGCATATTGCTTGTATGTTGTAAACCGCCCAGAGAGTTTTGGCTATGGGGCAGTATAAAAGTGTAATAAATAAATAAATAAATAAGTGCTCCCCCCAAAAAAGCATTGATGTAGAGGCATTTGCCACCATACAGGTGGCTCCATGTCAGTGGGCTATACACTCTGGGTTTTTGTCTGAACTTTCAAGGAGCTATCCAAGGTGCTCCTTGAAAGTTCAGACTAAAACCTAGAGTGGATTCCACTGCCCCACTGACATGGCGCACCTTGGACATCTCCTTGAAAGTTCAGACTAAAACCTAGAGTGGATTCCACTGCCCCACTGACATGGCGCACCTTGGACATCTCCTTGAAAGTTCAGACAAAAACCCAGAGTGGATTCCACTGCCCCACTGACATGGCGCACCTTGGACATCTCCTTGAAAGTTCAGACAAAAACCCAGAGTGGATTCCACTGCCCCACTGACATGGCGCACCTTGGACATCTCCTTGAAAGTTCAGACTAAAACCTAGAGTGGATTCCACTGCCCCACTGACATGGCGCACCTTGGACATCTCCTTGAAAGTTCAGACAAAAACCCAGAGTGGATTCCACTGCCCCACTGACATGGCGCACCTTGGACATCTCCTTGAAAGTTCAGACAAAAACCCAGAGTGGATTCCACTGCCCCACTGACATGGAGCCACCAGCCACCACTGCCTGCCACAGTTCAAAGGGGATTCAGTTCTGCAGGAGGGGGGCATGCTGTAAAGGCCCTCCCACAGGAGGGGTGAGACTATCCTGGGACCATCAAGGGGCAAACATTTCCACCAAGCATTTTCTGCCTGCCTTGCCCCACCCCTCTGCCTGGACCTTTCTAAGGAGGAGCTGCAGACTGAGAGGTACTGCTGCAGGGGTGAGACTGTCTTGGGGCCATCAGGGGCAAGCTTGTCCACCTGCTTTGCCCCCTCACCCCTGCTCTTAATGACATTTTTCTGGGGACTGTCCTTTACCAGGAAGATGAATGCTTTCAGTTTTTAACTGTTGTTGCTTTTAAGAAATGCTAGGATTTATTTATTTATTATTTGAGTCATATCCCACCCCTCCTCCCAGCAGAAGCCCAGGGCGGCAAACAAAAGGACTAAAAACACTTTAAAATATCATAAAACCAGACCTTAGGATACATTAAACATTTTTTAAAAAAGCTTTAAAAGCTTTTTGTTGGCTTGCATTTTTGTAGATTGCATTTTTTAAATTTGCATTTGTATTTTTCTGTTTGTGTGTAAGCCGCCTTGGGGGCCTTTTTGGCCAAAAGGTGGCCTAGAAAGAAACCATAACATAACACAACACTGGGAAGGATTATAGCTCAGTTGAAGAGCATCTGCTTTGCATTCAAAAGGTCCCAGCTTCAGTTCCGGCATCTTCAGGTAGGGCTAGGAATGTCCATGGTCTAAAATCCTAGAGAGCCACTGCCAGCCAGTGTAAGCAATATCGAGCTAGATGGACCAATGGTCTGACTCGGCATAAGGCAGCTTCCTGTGTTCTTCTTCGTTGCCTGAAGCAACAAAGCATAGTTGGCCATCCCCAGTCAGAAACGGGTTAATTATTCAACTGCCACCCCAGTGAAACTGGAGGGTGCAAGCTGTGCTGCTTTCAAAGGAGGACCACAGAGGAGGGAAATAGATTGGGTATGCCTTGAATTGTTATGGGGAGAGGAAGAGGGTTGTAGGATTATTTATTTATTTACCCTTTTTATTGATCTAAAATCAGGCTGCTGTATATTGAAGCTGCTATATAGTGAGTCAGACCACTGGTCCATCCAGCTCAGTACGCTACACACTGATTAGTGGCTCTCTGGGATTTCAGACAGGGAGATGCCGGAAACTGAACTTTCCGAATGCAAAGCAAATGCTCTACCACTGAACCACAGCTCCTCCCCTTCTTTCACTTCTTTCACTGATCAAGAAGAGTTATGCACTTGGTAGGAGATATGAGTTGGGGAAGGAGGAAGGAGAGCAATGGGAAGGGGAAAATGGAAAATACTGGATTTAGGAAGAGCTAGTGAAAAAAGGGGATAAAAGAAAAATCAACTCCTTTGAAAATGTGGTGTTGGAGGAGAGCTTTCAGCATACCATGGACTGCGAAAAAGACAAATAATTGGGTGTCAGAACAAATTAAACCAGAACTGTCACTAGAAGCTAAAATGATGAAACTGAGGTTATCGTACTTTGGACACATCATGAGAAGGCATGATTCATTAGAAAAGACAATAATGCTGGGAAAAATAGAAGGGAGTAGAAAAACAGGAATGTAATGTTTCATTTCTAGGCCGCCTTTTGGCCAAATAGGCCCCCAAGGCGGCTTACACACAAATAAAAATACAAATACAAAATACAAATAAAAACAATACAATTTACACACAAAAAAAAATCAAACTACCGAAGTCCTAACATCTCTAAAAACACAGGAGCAACAAACCAAAAGCATTCATCTTCCTGGTAAAGGGCAGTCCCCAGAAAAATGTCACTAAGAGCAGGGGTGGGGGGCAAGGCAGGTGGAAATGCTTACCCCTTGATGGTCCCAGCATAGTCTCATCCCTGCAGCAACCAAACAAGAAGGCCAGACAAGAGATGGATTGATTCCATAAAGGAAGCCACAGACCTGAACTTACAAGATCTGAACAGGGTAGCTCATGACAGATGCTCTTGGACGTCACTGATGCATAGGGTCGCCATAAGTCAAAATCTACTTGAAGGCACATAACAACAACAAAAACACTGGGAAGGAGGGTCAATTTGGGGGAAGGGAGATTATTGATATCTTTATGTGAGCAGAGGAGGCTGGCCCATTAGGGCAAATGGGGCACTGCCCCACCAACCTCAGCCTGTCCTCAGCCAGTCCCCAACTGCCTGCCTTCTTACTTACAACAAGTCCAAGGAGCGGCTCTTCCTGCCATTGGCTCTGACTCCACCTACTGTTGGCCTCCCTGTTTTCACCCCACCAGTCCTAATGAGCACCAGCAGCGGTGTCACTAGCGGGAGTGCGGGGGGGGTGTGGACCTCTGGCGCGTGCCCTCCCAGGTGCATGGACAGGGGTGGCTGGTTTTGCGTGTGCGCACGAGCACACGCATGAGCACACGCACTCACCACGTGCTCCAGGCTGGCGGTGGAAGGCCCATCCTGGCTTCACCGCCAGCAAGCGGGCTTCTGCTTTCAGTCTCGCCCGCCCGCCTCCGAGGAGGAGTTGGCTGCGCCGACCCGGAGCGCTTCTCGGCTCTGGGTGTCACCCCCCTCAGGGTGTCACCCGGGTGCGGTCCGCACCCTCCGCACTCCGGTAGTGATGCCCCTGAGCACCAGCCATCACTGTATGTATGTATGAATGGATGTCTCTTTTATCCCTTCTTCTGCCATACAGACTCAAGGTGACTTAAATATTTAGCTATCGTGGGTGGTGGAGAAAGTCAGTTCGCATTGAAAGGTGAACCTACCTAATTCACACTTTCCGAAACGATATGAAAACAGAAGCATAGCCATCCTTTGAAATTCACACTTCCCTGTATTTTGGAATGCAGTTCTCCAGCCAAGTCATGTGTACAAAAATGCATGGGAAATTGTGCACAAAAATGCATATATTAATGCATAATGTGTACAAAATGAATATACTCTGGTAAAGTATGCATAAAATGCATATATTAATGAAAATAACACAAAATGCATTACATTCAAGAAAATTGCTTTGCAAATTGGTGAAGATTAGTCCAAATTGCATACAAAAATATGTATAGTGGAGGCAATTTACTGATACTTTTTTATGAAGACTTTTTTTTAATGCAAACTGATGTGAAAAACTGAATTTAAGATTGTAAAAATGAAAAGCAGAGAGAAACCAACATTGACAGATTTGCCCATCCCTATATGTAACACACTGGAAATATTTGTAAAGCTTGACTGAGTATGATTAAAATCAAATCAATCAATCAGTTGAAGTGATGTGCGTGCGTGCGTGCGTGTGTGTGTGTGTAAAACCACAACATGTGTATGTAAAATACACTGTTTTTGAGAGGGCAATTAATCTTGAATATATCCAGGCCTTTGAAAACTTAAGTGTCAGTCTGCCCACCCCTTAGTAAAATGTCTCCCCTTCCCAACTAAAATCTAAAGTGGCACCCCCAGGGAAGGAGGGATGAGGCAGGCACCAGTGCCAAAATCAGCATTTGGCTTCCAGTAGGAGGAAATGTGATTGTGGATGTTCAGAGGCAGAATTTATTTCAGCAATTCCAAAATAATGAATCGCCTACTGAAGAATTTAATTTGGCCTGTTGTTGATAACACTACAGTGATTGACTAGTGGTTACTTACTGGTAGTTCTCAAATAGGCACTGAATTTCTGGCATTTCAATAGGGAGCTAATTAAAAGCGCATCAATATTTAATATTCTGTGCGTTCTCCCTCCTCTCCCATCCTCCATTTTGGTTTCAAATGAAACTCGATCATAACATTACAATTATGAGTAAATAAATTAAGAAAAATACACACAGCCTAAGAGAGTGCGATCTGTAGAATTTAGTGCTGAAGCAAATGAAACAACAACAAAAGCTGTGTATATCCAGACCACTGTAAAACACACAAATGGTAATCATTTAACACTGAATATTTTTGTGCTTGTAATTAAAATAAACTAATAAAGATTTCAGAGATGAGCTTGTTTTTAATAGAATGCAGAATTATAATTGGTGACCTATTTTAAGCAATTTAATTTCCCATGACCTGCTTTGCAAATTAACATAGTAATAGATTACTGTTTATTGTGTTTGGGAATAGAAGGTTCTCCTTCAAAGATACCAGCTTGACTATGTGACTCAAATTAAAGGTGCATTCTTTTATTAAAACACTCATAAGATCTTGGGGGGGAAGTATGTAAAATGTTTCTTTTTATGGTATCTAATGAGCCTTGAATTTTAGACCAAAGCAGAATAATGCCAAAAGAAATAATAAAATAAGCAAGGACATATTGAGAACCCAGAGGATTGTTGTGAAATGTCTCCAGTTCAGCCACACTGAATTAATTTGAAATCACTTGTACAGACAATCAATCTGAGCGAAACTCTCTCAGATACAGAATGTGATAATGTTGGCCAGAGTTTGAGATATAGATGGAAGAAGCTAGTGTCTGTTTGTGGAACCACAGTCCAGGATTAACAAGCAATCTCTAAACACTGCAGTCTATAACAGAATATAGAAAGCTGCCTTATACTCAGTCATATCATTTGTCTGTCTAGCTCAGTATTGCCTGCACTGACTGGCAGCAGCTCTCCAGGTTTTTAGACACGGTTCTCTTTCAGCCCTACCTGGAGATGCCATAGATTGAGCCTGGGACACTGCATGCAATGCAGATGTTCTGCCACTGAGCTACGGCCCTCCCCCCAAATGTTGATGCTGAATTTTAGATGTTGGAGATGTTTGAAAGGTAGACCATTACCCTTGAATACTTCTCTTCTGGCTTCCCTTTCATCCTAGAATAAGTGAATTTGGTTCTAGGATAACTGAAATTTGTTCTTGGTGAGGTTGCCTACCAAGTGTGTTTTACCAAGACATGAAGTATCATTGGCTCTGGTGATACTAGCCAGGTGTTCAGTATAATATCAGTTTACGCAAGTGGGAAGTTATCTGATATAATTCTATCTTGGATTGATGTGCAGCAGGGCTGAGGAACCCGTGGCCCTCTAGATGTTGTTGGACTGCAGCTCCTGTCATCCCTGATTATTGGTCATGTGGAGGATCACAGGTTCCCCACCCTTGGTGAACAGTGTCTAGCACTATAAACTGGAGCCACATTAAGTTAGCTGCACTTCCCAATGTAATAAATGGCACAAGTCATGACTAACACGTCCCATTTATTTCACTGAGACCTAAGTTCAACTAAAGGCTGCTTCCAATGCTGCCATTCCATTAACACAGCAAATTCCACTTGCACAATGGACCTTTCCCCTCCTCTCCTCTGCAGCACCCCACCCCACCCCACACCCCACCAAAATATGCTCCAGTGGGTTGCAGTTCAGTTTATTGCCAACCAGGATTTTTGCATATACATCAAAAGAAAAACAAAGAGCAAATTAAAAAGAATAATTAAAAAGAATGAAATCAATCAGTTATATAAACATACTTAAATACTCCAAAGTTAATTATTTAATTTAATAGATTGATTAAGATGGCTGTAGGTACAATATTTGTCACTTGGGGGAATAAAAGCTTTCCTCCTCACAAAGGCTAGTTTAACATATTTAGCAGCCTGATATAAAATATAAAAACCTGCAGATAATAATATAATTTTATGTTTAAAGTATTAGCTCCAATACCAGCAATAACAAGGCCCAGATATCGAGTTCTTAAATCTAAATATTATGGACATTTTAAAAGAAAGTGAGCCAACTCCTCTACCTTCCAACATCCAACAGGACAATATCTGCTCATCTTGCATTGTCCTTTATATCATCCTTTAACCTCCATCAGTTACAGAGTATTGAGCTTACATTTAGTGAAAAAGCCCTTGAAGGCCATGAAGGTTGAAGGATTCTCCAGAGCCGATTTTGAGGGTTCACGGGGAGACGAGAGAAAGAAGTCCCACTGCATGAGTGGAACTGTGTGTGTGAGTGCAGGATACAACCCTTAGCCTGGAGTTTTGACTCTAGGGGTTTGCAGAGTATGGCCCTTCCATGCAATGGTGGCTGGTGGCTCCATGTGACCGGAGCAGTGGAATTTGCTCCAGGTTTTAGACCAAACTTTCAAGGAGCTGTCCAAGGGGATTCAGGGAGATTTGGAATATATATTGTCCTTTAGTTTGGAACATTCTATTAATCTTCGTTGATCTCACTTCCTTTACATACAAGACTTCCCAAAATTTCTAGATTGGAACTGTTTTTGTTTTCTTCCATTGTTCCAGATGTTGCTGTCATCGTATCCATAATAAATAATTATTTTAAAAATTCCCCAGAACAGTGCAACCTCCAGCTTCTGGAGCACTGCATTTTGGGAAAATTAAACAGGGAGCAGCAACTGCAACTGCCAAGGGCCCATCAGAACATACCATGGTAAGGGTTCCTGCATCAGCCCTGCCTTGATCACACTAGCTCCAATCACGATTATACTGCTTATTTATTTATTTATTGGATTCTGCCGCCTCCTCCCCCTCTTTTGAGGCTCAATAAGGATTTCCACCCATGTAGTGATTGGTTTTTACATCTCAGCTGTAGCCCTGCTGTGCAACATACGATTAAAAATGTGACAGACCCTTGATGTACAGGCTCATTAGTGGGGCCAGGAGAGGCACAGGGTGAAGGCCGAAGGCATTTGAACCACCTGAGAAATGCATTTACAGCCCAGTTAAACACACCCTGGGGTGCCATAATGCCATCGTAATACGGAAGGCTCCCTTTCCATTTTAATTAGATTTTTGGGAGTGGGGGATGGGATAAATTCATCTTCTAGTGTAATTAGAGTTCTCCAATGGGATTTTTTGATAAAGTTATTTTGGATGTATTTTGTGTTATTATCAAACCTATATTTAGATGAAGGTCCCTGCAGTGATCTCTCTCTCTCACACACACACACACCAGATGATGCTTAGGAGTGTGCATTACATGTCTCTGTGAGTTCACTGCCCCAAAGTGGAACCTGCTGGCACAAACGTTAGTATCTGAAAACCAAGATTTCTTCATTTTTAAAGAAACAAATTTCTAGTCCTCATGCCCATGGAAAAGCCTAGAAACCTTCAAGAAGCATCTGATGAGATTTCAGAAATGACAAAGGGCCAATATAAGAGCTTCAGGCATATGACAGGTTTTATTATTGTTGTTGAGATTTCTCATGTTTTAATGTATTTGTATGTTTTTATTTTGTACGTCGCCCAGAGTGGCTGGACAGCCAGCCAGATAGGCAATAAATTTAATAAATAAATAAATGCATGGAACCCGTAGGGACCTTCACAGCATCACTGCAGCATCAACTTTACAGATCATCGAGTCAGAATATCCTCTAAGTACATGAATTGCCTTCCTGGAGCAAACCAAAGGCCTTTCTAGTTCAGGCTAACCAGATACCTCTGGAAAGCTCATATGCAAGGTATGAGGGCAACACCTTCTCCTGCTATTGTCCACCAGTATCTAATATTGAGAGGATAGACTGCACCTGAACCTGCTGGTTCTACATAGTCATAATGACCAATAACTAGTGATAGATTTATTCTCCATTAATTTTTTAATCACTTATGAAAGCCATAAGAACATGAGCTCTGCTGGATCAGGCAGAAAGGCTCATCTAGTCTAGCATCCTGCTGTCACACTAGCCAACCAGATGCCCATGGAAAGCCTGCAAGCAGGACCCGAATGCAGAAGCACTCTCCTCGCCGGTGGTTTCCAGCAACTGGCATTCAGAAGCATACTGGCTCCGACTACGGAAGCAGAGCACACCCACTGTGGCTAGTAGCCATTGATAGCCTTATCCTCCATGAATGTGTCCAATCCTCTTTTAAAGCCTGCCAAGTTGGTGGCCATCACTGCCTCTTCTGGGAGTGAATTCCATAGCTGAACTATGTGCTGTGTGAAGAAGTACTTCATTTTGTCTGTCTTGAATCTTCCAACATGCACCTTCATTGGATGTCCACGAGTTCTAATGTCATGAGAGAGGGACAAAAAAAAATCTCTATCCACTTTCTCCATGCCGTGCATAATTTCATACACCTCTATCACGTCTAGGGATCTATTAATTTGAATTTCTCATTTTTCTAATTCTAGATTCAGTTCTCCACATTTTCACATCAGTGTACATTTTTTTCCTAAAGAAAAGGCCTCATGACATTTATTCGCATTTTAGTGTGAATTTCTTCTTGTATGTACATATTTGTATGCAATTTTGCCTAATATGTACATTTTTTGCAAAGCAATCTTCCCTGTATAGCAGAGACGAATGGATCCTTTTTTGGACAATGCATATTGCTTGTGTGGGGTTCACAATCTGGACTAGGATTACAATGAGGGACAAAGGATTAAAGCCCCTCTACCCCCCAAGATAGGATTCCAAACTAGATAGGGCCACCAGCACTTGCAATTTGCTTATTTTACCTTTCCTGCTGCAACCAGTATGGAGCTTAACGGGGAGGGACCAAGAAAAAGAGGCCCCAGGGGCCAGATGGGAAGCCTCTAAGGGCCACATACAGCCAAGGAACTGGAGGTTCCCCATCTCTGCTGTATAGGGTTTTAAATGTTACAACTCAGATCCATCCAACCATAATCTGCCCTCTAGATATTATAAATGGTCAGAGACTCAAGCAAGCCAGTACCTCCTGGAAGCTACTGAAAATGGTCCTTATCTGACCATTTCATATACACACACAGTACACACACACACGTACACAGACACAACTAATATGCTTCAGTAAAGCGGGGGATTCCCCAGCATAAGCAGAAACCAAGACTTTATTTTTGGATGGAACTCTTTTACTTCTAAACTAATAGGCACTGGGACAGCCCAAGTCTGGTATTAGAAGAAATTATGTCAGTGATAGCACTTGTTGCAGGTAAGGGGAACATAGGCTTTCGCACCCTGGAACATTTCTGTAGGCCCCTAGATTTTGTTAGAATTGTGGACAATTGTATGGCTCCCCAAACAACCTACAGTGACAGTCATTTGAAGGTCTGGGGCCCACAATCCGAGACAGTGATGACCCACAATTGACAGTGTTACCTACGGACAATTCCCTTATCAGCTGTACAATCACCATACAACACTATCATGACTTTATGGTCACAAATAAGGTCTAAAGTTCAGGTTGAGCTAGAGGGATTGTAAACACTCTAAAATGCTTATGATGATGATCATCATCATCATCATTTTACTCCCATTATTTTACTTACCACCCAGATAATGCCAACACTGGTATTCTCTTGATATATTATGGACCCTGCTACCATGATTGACTCTCAGGTTCATGCAACTGCAAAGGTGAAATGTGCATTTCAGTACATCCGAGATACAGCTGATGTGTCACACTCTGCAGATCCTTTTATAGATCCTTTTATATGCTTACAGATTTTAAGGAAGATAACTTCAGCGCTTTTAGTTTCTCCACTAGTTTGGCTGCTTCTCTCTCTCTCTCTCTTTCTCTCTCTCCCGCCTCGAAGGCACATAACACACACACACACACACACACATCTTTTCTGCCTACTCTGGCTCCGTTCACCCACCTCTGCCCATCTTGCTCTGCCGTCTTTCTTGAACTTCATTTCCTCTCACCTAATTTATTTTTTTCAACAAATCAACATATCAGTGTCTTAATTAGGGCAAAATTTTGTTTCTCTCCCTGTAAGCCTTCAATATCCCTGCCATTTCATTTGCCGTAATCTTCTGTGCCTTTAGTTAAGGGGATGTTCTGCTGTTCATCCAGCTGAAAGCTGGATTAATTTTTAAAGACACAAAGATGTCCCCGAGCCAAGTAAAGTAACATGCTTAAGATCAGGATCTGGTAAATTGTTTTGCAGAAACAAGAAACACTTTAAGTGTCTACCTCCCTTCTTGAGTAAATCATTTTCTGTGATGATGATGATGATCATCATGATCATTGTACCATAACCTGCAAAGCTGTTGTAACAAGTACTGAGATAAATATCCTCAATGGTGAAAGCAATTTACATATATCATCTTGGTGCAGAATTATTCAGAGGGGAAAATGGGGACCTGGGGCCAAGGCAGTAGCTTGCCTCAAGTGACCTACTGCATCCATGGCTAATCTTAGGTTTAAAGCAGAGCAAAGATCATGCCGGAGAACACTTTAGCAGTCAGTCCGCTGATCCTCCGCTCGTTCAGCAGCAACCCAACAACATGCCAGCAACACTGCAAGAATAATAAGCACAGCAACTGCAACACCACTTCTATAGCGTCCGTTGCCACTATTCAGCTCCTGTACTGATCATGACAGCTGTGAACAATTTCCTAAGAAACTGTCCATAGAAAACACCAATCACCACCTACCACTGCCATGGTTGCATGGTTACAAACACAACTTAAACAAACGAAGGGGTGTGTGTCCTCTTTGGATGAGGTCTGAACACCAAAGTGGGCCATTTCAGAAGTGTTTGAACTTCCTCCCAAGCAAAGTGAGGAATTCCCCAGAGCAGTCTGAAGCAAAGCGGACCAGTCCTGAAACTCTGGACTGGCTTCAGAGGGTATTGGAGCAGCTGTCAATGGCCCTGTGCATGCCTTCAGAGCAGTCTCTGCTTAGGGCTGCTCAGAAGGTACATAGCAGGGTCATTGTCAAAGAGGAGGAATAAAAGGCTGCAGCTGTGAAAATGGCTGGTTGGAGAGAAGCCCACCCCCCATCTACAAGAATCCCATTGCCCCAGGGATCCTTGATGGGGGTGGATCTTTTTCTTTCACTAGCTGTTATCAGAGATGCAGCCTTTATTTACCCTCCTTGCATGTCAACAGAGATTGTATTGTCTCCATTGACTTATACAGAGGAAAAGAAAGGCTGCACCCCCCCCCAAAAAAATGACCACACACACTCTCTCCAAAAAGGGTCCCTTTGGTGTGTTCCCCTTTGACAACTGGCCCAGTGAATCTACAGAGCAGTCCCTACTTGTGCTGAAAGCAGCAGCAGTCACATAGTCATTCATAGGGCTGTGCGCCGGATTCAGCTGAAGACCAAGCCTGAGCTGAATCATGCTGATTCAGAGGGATCTGGGCTTCACCTGAATTGGGCGGAGATTGCCTTGGGTTGCAGCAGGCCAGGTTAGGCCGCCAGGATGATCCAGAGTTGTCAGGGGGTGAAGTGTCACGCAGCAAGGAGAGGCAGGCATCAGGAAGGAAGGAAGAGAAGGGGCAAAAGACCTAGGAGAGTAGGAGGGCCTATCAGTCTGGCTGCATCTTCAAGGAAGAATGTAGGGATGGGGACATGGATGCCTTTGGGGGCAGGGGGCAGGGGGCAGGATGCGCTTTTGCAAGTAGCTTTCCTGCCCAACATCTTTCTGCTTGCTCAACACCTGCCTCTCCTTCCTGTCCAATGCCCCACTCTCTAAAGCAGCACCCCCAGGATCAGATTCTCCAGTCAACGGCTGCTGAGCAAAGGATTTGAGCCTGTGGAGTGCAGGGTGCTAGCTTTACTGTGGGGAAGGCACTTGCAAAACCATTCCCCGCAGGACTGAATCCTCCGCTCAACAGCTGTTGAGCGGAGGATTCAGTCCTGTGGGATGCAAGATGGTCCTTCACAAGCACCTTCCACACAGGGAAGCTACTTGAAAGGAGGACCCCACAGGATTAACCCCCTTGCTCTCAGTCGGGGCGGGGAGGAGAGGCAGTGTTCCCTTCCCCCTCCAACCATTTATTTAATTATAATTACATCATTAGCCCTGCCCCTGAATTGATTTGGGGCTGGATCCAGGTTGGGTCATCCCTGGGTCAGTCTGGATCGGGACAAGGGGGTTGTGTACAGCCCTAGTCATTCAATGCGGAGATATCGAAAGCCTCAGAAAACTGCCTCAGGTCTGAAGCATTGTGGTTCCTGCCCAAAGCAGATTGAAGTGGCTCCCTATCTGAAGCAGGTTCTGATTTTTTTCTTCTTCTGTGCATGCCCCTAAAATAAGCAAAGATTGGGCTAGGGGGAAAAGAGAGAAAATAATTTAAATCCTCTAAATGTTAATAAAACATCCAAATAATGCCAGCATTGCCACCGCCACCCCTTTTTACACACTGTGGGCCCTGCCAACATAATTGGATTTATAGTTCATGCAAACTGCAAAGTTGAAATACAAATGTGCACGCATCCCTTGTGCAGCTAATATGTGGCAAAGTGCAGATCCTTTATACAATGGCCCACATTTGAGCTGGACCTAGCCCACAGGATTGTGTTAATGCAAACAGACTTGAAAAGGGGTGCATTTAGCCTAGTGTAAATCCGGCATGGATTTAGGTTTGGTCAGCAAGAACAGAGGACAAGACCCTGGAGACAGGTGGGTAGGGATGGGCAATTGAATTGCATTTAATTGCATACGTTCACCATCCTTATGAACAGAACAGCCTTCTGTGACTTTAAAAGCTGCACACTGCATTACTTACACATAAGGGGACAGTGAAGCAGGTTCTATTTATCTTTCTCGATAAGCAGGTCTGCCCTCAAAAGAACTCTCTCCACCTTGGGTGAAAGCGAGAGTTGTTCAGAGGAGGCCATTGTGTTCATTTCCATAAACAGTTCCTTTCCTCGATTAGGGGAGGGGGGAATAAAAGAAGCAAGTCCTGTTGTGAACAATTGGAGGGCAGAGTGTGCATCTGTGTCCTCTAGCCTTAATGATCCGTCCCAGAGTGACAACCAGTGAAGACATTTCATGTGAACATTAGTGAAACCGTCGCTCTCCAGAGTCATTATGAGGTCACCTGGTTTCTTCAGAGAAGGATGTGCCTGGCTAATTTTTTTATGCCACTCTTCAAGAAGGGATTTGAATGCCTTGCAAAACTCCAGGGGGGGGGGGAGCATAAAACTGTAAGCCTGGAAAACAGCACTTTCTAAAACAGATGTGGGGAGCCTCTGGTTCATGGACCAAATGTGGACCTTCAGACCTACCTGCTTGACCCTCAGAAATTCCCCGCAGGCAACACCTCCTCTCCCCAAGCACCATCCCACACTGGCCTTGCTCTACACCCTACTCAAGTGCTTTGGCCTAGCTGGAAGGTGCCTTTGGACTGTGATAGTGAAACAAAAGAACATAGGAAGCTGCTTTATACTGAGTCAGACCATCAGCCGATATATATATATATACACAGAGAGAGAGAGATTGTACACCAGTCTCTCTGCCCACATTTTCCTCTGGCCCAATCTATGCGACCCTCGGAAGGTTGCCCATGAGGGAATGTAGCCCTGAGGCTGAAAAGTGTTCCCTACCACTGTTGTAGTATGCTTGAGTTGTAAGGGATCAGGGAGATCATCTAGGCCAACCCCCTGCCCAATGCAGGATCTGCAGTGCAGGATGAAACTGCAGCGTCCCTGCTGAAGCACCTTGGACAGCTCCTTGAAAGTTTGGACTAACATCTGGAGGCGATTCCACTGGTCCACTGACATGAAACCACCAGCTGCCACTGACTGCGAAACCTTTCCCTAAGGTTACAATGACTGGACTGGCATCTGAGGAAGAGGAATAAGGTAGGGCTTGGGCACTCTGACTCCAGAGGGGAATCTGTGTCAGATTGACCACATGAACCAGTCTGGATGCCTCATGCACCAGTCTGGATTCAAGGGATTTTGATCTGCAAAGCATTTAGCGAACGAGGCACAATGGATCTTGAACTGTGTTTGGCCCAAACATCCATCATCCCAAGGTGCCCAGCAGAAGTGTGTTTCATCACTGACTGTGCACATCCAATTGAAATCCCGTACTCATCGCTCCAGCCTAGCCCCTTTTCGCTACACAGTTGTGCCTTTAGGGAAAGGAGGGAGCCTGTTTCTGAGCCCTCACTGTCTCTTTTCAGGCCACTGAGCCTCTGATGTTTATTGACTGAGATCTTGTCACAACCGCAAATTCACTGATGGAAGGATGAAAAGAGAATTGTGGCTGTAACGTAAATTCTATAAAAAGGAAGAAGATCCCATTTATAGGAGTTCCTCATGTATTGCAGGCTGCACGTTTATATCAGTGGCCTTTGGTTTATTAGGGAATTAAAGGGACAGAATGTTCCTGTTCAGAGATGCCGAAAGCAAAAGCCTTTGAAAGGAGTGGGGGATGGGGGTAGGGAGGAAATCCTTCATTATTCCAAAAAAGACAAGACAAGACAATGTTTCGTATAGAAAAAAAAAGATGCTCTGTTGGAATGCTTGAGGGAAATACTGAGGTTCTTTCAGCATTTGCTCAAGGCACATCACACAGTGGCTAAGGAGAATGCAAACTGTAACAAACAGCTATTGCATGCATAGAGGAAAGCTATGTGTGCCATGTTAGGAACTCCAGCATGTTGCAAATGAAATAGAGATGATTCATGAATGAAACAAATGTACTTGCCTATGTCTCTCTGGTGGTGAGTAGAGATTGCACCACATTACACAGCCACAAGAGTAGCCAGCATGGATTTTTCACATTCTGCTATGTTAGATTGAAAATACCCCCCATGCCATTCTGCTGCTTCCTATAAACTCGTTTCAGAAGAAAACCTTATAAAATGTATAGTTCTGAACTCATAAATGCTTGCTTAACAACCCTCTAAGTTTCCATGGCGATACACAAAACACTCAGAGAGAATCCAGAATTCAAACAAGAGTTAAATAATCCAGACCCCCGTTGGACGTTTTTGTCAGTGGTCTCATAATTTGTTGAAATTAATTAAAAATCAGCCATGTTCACAGAGTACATGCAATCCTATTACTGACCTTGCCCCAAACTCTGACCTTCATCTTCTGCAGTTTAAATTTTTTTTAAAGTGCATGGCTGCTTTTTAATTAATTTAAGAAAATTAATATTGAAGTCTAATCTGTCAAGAAATATGTAAAACTAAACAATGGCCCACAGGCTGGAAGTGTTCAATATACATCCCAATTCCAAAGAAAGGGGACCCCAGGGAATGCAGTAATTATTGAACTATTGCCTTAATATCCAGAGCTTGGAAGAGTTACTTTTTTGAACTACAACTCCCATCAGCCCAATCCAGTGACCATGCTGGCTGGGGCTGATGGGAGTCACAGTTCAAAAAAGTAACTTTTCCAAGCTATGAATATCCTATGCAAGTAATCCTCAAGATTCTACAACAAAGGCTCTTACCATAATTTAAGATATGCAGACGATACCACACTACTAGCAGAAAGCAGGAATGATTTGAAACGAATGCTGATGAAAGTTAAAGAGGAAATCACAAAAGCAGAACTACATCTGAATGTCAAAAAGACTAAAGTAATGACAACAGAAGCTTTATGTAGCTTTAAAGTTGACAATGAAGACATTGAACTTGTCAAGGATTATCAATACCTTGGCACAGTCATTAACCAAAATGGAGACAATAGTCAAGAAATCAGAAGAAGGCTAGGACTGGGGAGGGCAGCTATGAGAGAAGTAGAAAAGGTCCTCAAATGCAAAGATGTATCACTGAACATTAAAGTCAGGATCATTCAGACCATGGTATTCCCGATCTCTTTGTAGGGATGCAAAAGTTGGACAGTGAAAACAGTGGATAAGAGAAAAATGAACTCATTTGAAATGTGGTGTTGGAGGAGAGCTTTGAGGATACCATGGACTGCGAAAAATAATTGGGTGTCAGAACAAATTAAACCAGAACTATCCCTAGAAGCTAAAATGATGAAACTGAGGTTATCATACTTTGGACACATAATGAGAAGACAGGATTCACTAGAAAAGACGCTGGGGAAAACAGAAGGGCGTAGAAAAAGAGGAAGGCCAAACAAGAGATGGATTGATTCCATAAAGGAAGCCACAGACCTGAACTTACCAGATCTGAACAGGGTGGTTTGCGACAGATGCTACTGGAGATTGCTGATTCATAGGGTCGCCATAAATTGTAATCTACTTGAAAGCACATAACAACAACAACATATCACAGGCATGCTCAGTAAGAACTAACTGTCAGTGTTATAAATGCCAGACTTACAGGTGTTTGGCTTGGCTAATCAGGGGGCACACCCATCCCAGACATTTATTCTACTTTAAACAGTCATGGTTTCCCCCAAGGAATCCAGGGAAGTTAATTTGTGAAGGATGCTGAGAGCAGTTAGGAGACTCCTATTCCCCTGACAGAGCTTCAGTATCCAGACTGGTTTAACAGTCAGCCCCTCTTCCCACAGAATTCAGGTGATTGTAGCTCTGTAATTTCCCATTATTTAAGAGGTTCTACAATAAATGTTCTCAGCCTGATTTCCAGCATGAGGGTGAGTTAGGCTGCCAAATCCATGCTTAATAACTCTCCTTGAAATTTAAGCAAAATGAGGGTCAAACTGTTGTGAAAAGGTCACAGCAAAAAGAAGATGAAAGCAGCAGTTAAACACACAGAGAAAGATTTATTTCTCCCAGTATCATATAGGGTATCCCCCCTTCCCAAGTCATTAAAATGGTTTTCTGAAATAAAATCTCATGCATGGATGGCGAGGTGTGCTTTACAAATATCCAAAGTGATGAATGAATAGCAAAAATGCTAGACTCGCCGAGACAATTCTTCTCTAAGAAAAAGGCAGTTCCAAATGCAAGGAGGTAATGGGAGTTCAACAAGGATGACTGGTAAACAGATTTATTGTTCACTATCGGCTGATTCACATCTGCATTTTTAACACTTGATGTCTGCAACATGAAAACCCTTTTTAGACCTTTCAATGCATGGGATATATATATAGAGAGAGGATATTTAGCACCACAGAAACACTGGACTTCATCTTTCATGGTTCTTGATTAGAGAAAAGCCTGTGCCCGTATCAGTGTCCGTGCGTAGACCAGCCTTTACTAACCTGGTGCCTTCCAGATGTTTTAGACCACAGTTTCCATCAGCCCCAACCAGCCTGGCCATCTTTACAGTCATCCTTCTCCTAAATCCATCTCAGGAAAGTAAGAACATAGCAAGCTACCTTGTACTGAGTTGGATCATTGGTTCATTTAGCTCAGTATTGTCTGCCCTGAGTGTCAGTAGGCAATATAGACAGTACATTCTCCAGGATTTCAGGTGGGTCTCCTCAGCCCTACCTGGAGATGCCGGGAACTGAACTCAAGATCTCCTGCATGCAAAGCAGTTGCTCTGCCACTGAGCCACAGCCCATCCCCTCATCTAATGATCCTTGATTTGGCAATCTAGTGGTTTTTGTGCATGTGAATATCATATCCAAGGCATATTTATATGCCAATTTCCCATGAAATTATTTGAAGTCAAAAAAGCTCATTGGGAAGACCATGTTCCATTAGGAAGTTTGCCTACACACACACTCCCATTGAAACGAATGGAATCTATGGAAGTAAATTTCAAGACTCTTGTGCAGGAGAACTTCCCTTTGGATTCTGGAGAAAAGACCTTCATTGGTTTTTTTGCCATGGGTCCCTCATAATTTCTTCTGCTTAGATGTTTCATGAGAGGGCCCAAAAGGGCAGGGGGCTCAGAACAGTATTCTAACCATGAAAGAAAAAGTATATTCACTAGATAGAAACACAGTCAGAACCCTAAATGCAACAATACAGCGACTAGTACGTAGGGACAAAGAGAACTATTACAATAGTTACTGTATAGAAATAGAAGAGGACAACAAAAAGGGAAGAACAAGAGCCCTATTCCAAAAGATTAAAGAAATGAAAGGGAAATTTAAACCAAGAGTAGGGATGTTGATAATCAACAGGGGAACACACTGACTGACCGAGATGAAATAAAAGGAAGATGGAAGCAATACACTGAAGAACTCTATAAAAGAGATGCCAGGATGATTCATTCACGGAGGAACCATATGATGAAGAACCAGAAATTTTAGAATGTGAGGTGAAGCTGCTCTTAAAATACTTGGAAGAAACAAATCACCAGGAATAGATGGCATACCAATAGAGTTGCTACAAGCTACTGAGACTGAATCAGTCCAAATTTTGACTAAAATCTGTCAAGAAATATGGAAAACTAAACAATGGCCCACAGACTGGAAGCGTTCCATATACATCCCGATTCCAAAGAAAGGGGATCCCAGGGAATGCAGTAATTATCGAACTATTGCCTTAATATCCCATGCAAGTAAAGCAATGCTCAAGATTCTACAACAAAGGCTCTTGCCATATATGGAGCGAGAAATGCCAGACGTCCAAGCTGGATTTAGAAAGGGAAGAGGTACCAGAGATTATATCACAAACATATGTTGGATAATGGAACGGACCAAGGAATTTCAGAAGAAAATCACCCTGTGCTTTATAGATTACAGCAAAGCCTGTGACTGTGTAGATCATGAAAAACTATGGAATGCTTTAAAAGAAATGGGGGTGCCACAGTATCTGATTATCCTGATGCACAACCTATACTCTGGACAAGAGGCTATTGTAAGGACAGAATATGGAGAAACCGATTGGTTCCCCATTGGAAAGGGTGTGAGACAGGGGTGTATTTTATCACCCTATTTATTTAATCTATATGCAGAACATATCATACGGAAAGCAGGATTGGACCAAGAAGAAGGAGGTGTGAAAACTGGAGGGAGAAATATCAATAATTTAAGATATGCAGATGATACCATACTACTAGCAGAAACCAGTAATGATTTGAAACGAATGCTGATGAAAGTTAAAGGGGAAAGCACAAAAGCAGGACTACAGCTGAATGTCAAAAAGACTAAAGTAATGACAACAGAAGCTTTATGCAACTTTACAGTTGACAACCAGGACACTGAACTTGTCAAGGATTATCAATATCTTGGCACAATTATTAACCAAAATGGAGACAATAGTCAATAAATCAGAAGAAGGCTAGGACTGGGGAGGGCAGCTGTGAGAGAACTAGAAAAGGTCCTCAAATGTAAAGATGTATCACTGAACACTAAAGTCAGGATCGTTCAGACTATGGTATTTCCAATCTCTATGCATGGATGTGAAAGTTGGACAGTGAAAAAAGCTGATAAGAGAAAAATCAACTCCTTTGAAATGTGGTGTTGGAGGAGAGCTTTGTGAATACCATGGACTGCAAAAAAGACAAATAATTTGGTGTTAGAACAAATTAAACCAGAACTATCCCTAGAAGCTAAAATGATGAAACTGAGGTTATCATACTCTGGACACATAATGAGAAGACATGATTCATTAGAAAAGATAATAATGCTTGGAAAAACAGAAGGGAATAGAAAAAGAGGAAGGCCAAACAAGAGATGGATTGATTCCATAAAGGAAGCCACAGACCTTAACTTACAAGATCTGAACAGGGTGGTTCATGACAGATGCTTTTGGAGGTCACTGATTCATAGGGTCGCCATAAGTCGTAGTCGACTTGGAGGCACATAACAACAACAAAACTCCCTTCTCGAAGACTTTATAGCTTTGGGTAGGGATGGGTGAGAAATTTGTTTCAGTTTGCTTTTATAGGCCAACCTACCTTATTTGCACTTTCCAAAACAATTCATGAATGGAAACAGCCATCTGTTGATATTTGCACTTCTCTGAATTTTGCTTTGCAGTTCTCCAACCAAGTCTTGTGTACAAAAATGGGTCCACTAGGGTAACGTATGCATAAAGATGCCGATATGATTGAAAATAACATAACATGCATTATATACAAAATGAGCCAGTGTGGTATAATGATTAGGGTGTTGCACTATGACCTAGTAGATCAGGGTTCGAATCCCCACTCAGCCATGATGCTCACTGGGTGACCTTGAGACAGACACTACCTCTTAGCCTAACCTACCTCACAGGGTTGTTGTGAGGATCAAATGAGAAGGGGAGAAACACAAATGCCGCCTTGAGCTCCTTGGAGGAAAGGTGGGATATAAAGTAATAAATAAACAAATAAACAAATAAATTTATATTAGGGAACATTGCTTTGCAAAAAAATGTATTAGGCAAAACTGCATAAAATTTCTTCTACATTAGAAGAAATTCACACCAAAACTCTGATGAATTTTCAAGAGGGCTTGTTTTTTTTAAAAAAAAACTGCTGAGGAAATGTGGAGAACTGAAGTTAAGGGTGGAAAAATGAGGGAGATTAATAGAAACTGGCAGATTTGCCCTTCCCTGGCTTTGGGTGAAGCGCAGACTGACAGAAAAGTTGCACCACAATGGGCTAGCGGTGCGTATCGCCCCCACACCACACCTCCACATTTGCTGAAAACCAAAGCAAACTCCAAGCTATTTTTTATCTCATTCAGTGGTAACCTAGCTGATTTCTCCCTAGGTACCATAAATTGTTCTCCATCTCACATTTACTGCTCCCTCACTCTGCTCGAGCTCACTGGGAGAATGAGCGCTGCTCCTTGTAGCACAGAAGACATGCCACAATTCATTTAAGGAACCGTTTTTCTCTTTATGTGAGGTTAAATATTCTCTACTAAACAAAAAACCCAACCAAACAAAAAAAATTCTACTTGTCCACACTGAAACACTACTCCATGGGACTTCCCAACACTTGGGGAAGTGCAGCAAAGAAGTAAGAAGAGTGCTTAATTTCATACTTGAAGCTGGTAGCAGAAGCCAGGGTTATTGGGGGATGGGGTGAGTGGGCTGGGGCACTAGACTGTGAAAAAGAAAGAGAGACTGTACCAGAAAGCCGAGGGGGGGGGAGAAGAGAGAAAATCTTAAAATGGTACTCAGAAAAAAACAATGGATTGATCCCTGTGACTTGTCTGGTGTTAATTTTCTCTTATCAAACAACAACAAAACCTTCAGGAGTAAAGAATCTTACTATCTCTTACCCTAGTAAAGCAGAGCAGTTTCCTCAAGATTACTTCATCATAGAAAATCCCTGTTGTCTAGCTTAGCCTTCACCAACTAACACTCTCTGGCTTTACTGGAGTTGTAGACCAAAGCATGTGGAAGGCACCAATGTGGAGAAAGCGGTTGTAGGTGCTTTCACTGGACCAGGACACAACAGACAGAGAAGGCATGATCAGGGCACATCGCATAATTTCCATGGATCCGTTTGAAAGTACCAGCTGAAGGCTTTGACTCTCCCCTCCCCTCCTCAGAAATATACTGCAGCCAGAATTGGGAAGTGAAGAGGCAAGACAAGGTGAAGCATGGGTAAAACAAGGGCCACGTTGATTTAGATAAAGCCACTTAAGTGACTGATTATATAAAATGATCTGTAGAGATAAAGGGCGGGACAGAACTCTTAATCAATTGGGCAAGCACACCCTGCCATGGGAAAGGGGGTGGTCCAAGCCCAGTCCCCTGGAGAAATAGCAACCCCACTGCATGAACTAACACAGAAGAAGCATGCTGAGTATGTGAAATGGAATGAAAGGTGTCAAAAAGCTTTTGACCAGCTGAAGCAAGCACTGTGCCAGAGTCCAGTGTTGATAGCTCCGGACTTTGAGCGGCCTTTCATCGTGGCAGCAGACACTTCTGACCTGGCTCTTGGAGTTGTGCTGATGCAGGAGAGGGAAGGCATCAGACATCCCATTGCCTACCTGAGTCGTAAGCTGACAGCGAAAGAATGGAACTACTCGTCGGTACAGAAAGAGTGTTTGGCAGTCGTGTGGGGCCTGAGCAAGCTGCATCCATACGTGTGGGGAAGAAGATGCACAGTAATCACAGACCATCACATGCTGCTGTGGCTGGACACTATGAGGAACAACAACACCATGCTTCAAAGGTGGTCCTGGGCACTGCAGGAATATCAAGTGGACTTTGTGTTCATCAAAGGGAAGGACGACGTGCTGGCGGATGGACTTTCGAGGCAGGTTGCTGATACTGCAGTCACGTGACCAAGAAGTGGGACTGAAAGGACACTTTACCCCTGAGTGCCATGAACTAGTACATAACACATTGTATTATTCCTGGGCACAGGAGTAATACTTTGCTTTTATTTAAAGGGGGGAAATGTGATGTCCCTGTATATAGATATTACTGTAAATATGGTAAGTGCGGGTTTATTAGAGTAAATGAGGTAAGTAGGCAGAGTGAGAGGGGGAGTATATGGGCTAGAATGCTGGAGAATGCTGAATGATGATTGGCTGAGCATTTGAGTGGCTGAAGGTATAAATGAGAGGATGACAGTTGAAAAAGAGTTCTGTTGGTAGCCTGTGGTTGTTGTGGGTTGGAGTTGGTTGTGGGTTGGATTATATTTGGCTGGTATTGAGGCAGATTATATATGACTAGAAACATAAAGAGTAACACAATATATGAAACCATACGCTTGTTAAATATACCATAAGTACTTGTTATTTCCTGGTGTTTATAAATAAATATTTTCTTGGTTTACCAAAAGCCTGATGCTTGGCTGGGGCTTTCACAGACCAGAAGGGTGGGCGGGGTATTTACCAAGGTGGAGAAATAGTAACAAATGGTGGCAGCAGTGAAGAGATAGTGTATCATCAAGTTTCCAGGGCAACCCAGGGCTGTATGCTTTATTGGCACAAAGATACAGGGGGGTTGTGACCTGCAAGTGCACCCAGACACAAAGTAACAACAAGCCAGAAGGAGACTAAGGCAAAGTCTCAAAGCAATATTGTGAAATAGGGAGTGGCTGGTGGTGCTGCCTAGCAGTGGGATCTTGCGAGATCTGTGCTAGAGCCAGTGAGAGAACAAATAAAAACCAGGATCCTGACTGGAGGGACCTGACAGGAGGTGGCAGCAGGAGGGATCCTGACACTCTCCCATATGAAAAGCTCCAAAAAAACCCGCTATAACAGCAACAGCGTGAAATAAAACTGCCTTGTAGTTGGAACTACATAAAGACATCCAAAGCCTATAAAGGCCCAACAAAATAGCTGGTGAAATAGGGCAATGGGTGTCTGGCACAGGAAGACTGACACAAGTTCACCTCTCAAGCATTTTCCTAATCCTAACAGTCTTCACAGAAAGGCCCTGTTGGTGAAGAACCACACAAAATTCAACCGGCTGGTCCACCGGGATAGGCCAAAGGAGCTGATACCCCTTCTCCAGATGAAAAATGCTGAATTCCCTCCCTGAACTTAAATGGGAATTTCTTGTGCTGGTGGCAAGGGATAGCATTATGGCCTTCTCAGCTTCAAACTGTCAAGTTCCAACAGTGCCACTGGCATTGGCTCCTGTTGAAGCTTGGCCGAAGGGACCAACTCCCCAAAATGTGACATCTGATGGCGGCAAAGGGCATCAACCACACAGTTGTCCAGGCCAGGAACGTGATGAGCAAGAAAAAGAATATTAAATGTATGGCATTGGGTTACAAACGCATGCACCAAAGCCATCACTCTAGCATTCTTAGAAGTAAGGGAGTTGATAATGCGCACCGTTATCACACAAAAAAATGCACCATGGAGTTAGCCAAATCATCTGCCCACAGATAAACAGCCACCACTATGGGGAAGAGTTCTAAAAAGGTCAAATCCCTAGTGAAATCCCACTGGCCATGCCTCTGTGCACCAGCTATCCCCAAAAATAATCCCCAAACCCAAAGCTCAGTGGCATCAGAGTGAATTTGCAACTCTGCATCAAACAATAAGTCCCATCACTGAAAAGGAAACCCCATTAAACATTGTGACCAAGCTAACAAATCGTCCTGCATATCAAGGGTAACCCTAACCCAATGATTAGTCCTATTGAGGCCTTTCAACAAGTCATAAATCCTATGAAGGAATGCCCTGTGGGGCGCTATAGCCCTACAAGTAAAATTTAAATGCCCTACCAACTTCTGAAGCTCCCTAAGGGTGACCTTCTTAGCGCCCCTCATGCTAGCAACCCTGTGCTTCAATTCCCCCAACTTGGCTGCCATCAGACAGCAAGCCTGCGACACTGAGTCAAGCTCAATTCCCAAAAAGGTAAGCACAGGCACGGGGCCCGCAGTTTCTCCCTGGCAAAAGGCATCCCCAGTTCAGCAGCTATATGTCCAAATGCAGACATAAGCGAAAACACTGCTATGAGCCAGCAGGTCCAGCAAAAAGAAATCATCAAGATAATGCACTACCGCTTTAGAGCCAGTCCGCCTCCAAAGAGCCCGCTCAAGGCATGGACTAAAGCACTCGAAAGTGGAACACGAAATAGAACATCCCATGGGCAGTGCTCGATCTAAATAAAACAAACCCTTAAAAGAATACCCCAGCAGATCAAAGTCCAAAGGGTGGACTGGAAGGAGGCAGAATGCTGACTCGATGTCACATTTACCCACGCGAGTGCCCAGGCCAAAGTGCCAAACCATAACAACTGAGTTGTCAAAGGAAGCATAATCTCCTGGACACAAATGCTCAGGGATAGCATCATTCACCAATTGCCCCCTAGGGTAAGACAGGTGATGATTGAGGCGATACTGCCCAGGCCCTGTCTAAGGAACGATGCCCAAAGGAAATACCCTCAAAGTGGGTGTAGGAGGGTAGTAAAAAGGATCCAGTACCCTCTCTTCAGCTACCTCCTTATCTATTTTATCCTGCACCACTAAATCCATTCTAGCTATAGACTTCAAATTCCCAGACATATTTGGTTTATGCTCCTCAACAACTGGAGTCCTGAAGCCATAACCTTTAGCTACAGTACTTATGTATTTAAGTTGCTTACAGTGCTAGAAATAGCCGACCTAAAAATTGGTCAGGCTACCAAATAACAGGTCGCCACAAACAAACAAAAAGGCCACCACCACCAATAACTTCCCCAAAATGGCCACCTACTAGGCCACAACCAAGATGGCTACTGCAAAATGACCTTCCCAAAATGGCCACCTCCCCAAAATGGCCTCCTAATGCCCTTCCAAAAATGGCCACCGACTAGGCCACAACCAAGATGGCCACCACCAGGCTCACCTAAAATGGCTGCTGCACATGAGGCCCAGACCCACTAAAATGGCAGCCCAACACGAGGCCCCCAAAATGGTTGCCGCGCAAGGCAAAGCCACTTAGGCCCTAACATGCAGACTGGTAAGACCCAGTTATTCTCTGCCCCCTGGGCCCCTAAACAGGCCTGTGATGCTGAACCAAATTGTGCCCCTCACCCCCAACTCCAAACTGTGCAGGCCCTTATGAGCCCACCACTGCTCCACCGCTGCCACTGCCACTCTGACCATGAAGGGGCCCGCACCAGGATCAAGCAATGACCTCTCTCTTCCTGCTTCACCCACTGCCAAAACAGGCCACCTCATCAAGGCCCAACAAGGTCCTCCCTGACTGAGGTGTCCTGCTCTGTCACCACGCAAGGCTGGAAAGAGGCCAAGATAGGGTGGATCAGGGCTTAAATAGCCACCCTGCCCTGCCCCCTGTGCCACGTGGTATGAATTGTCATACTGATGTGAGGGGTTTGAAGCCACGCCAGGACTTCCCCCAACATGGCTGCAAAGGCCCAAAGCCAACAGAGCCCTCCTGGTCTGTCAGCAAGGTGAGAATAAGGATGTGCAAAATCCCCCTGAGAAATTCTGCTTCTCACAAGGAAAAACTCTTGATTTCCTGTAAAATTTATCAGAAATTTCCAGTGGAGGAGGAACTTCCAAATTTGCTGTAGGTAGGGACAGAGCTTGGAAGATTACTTTTAAAAAGTAATAAATTACAGTTACAGTTACATGGCCCAAAAAAGTAGTAATTACAGTTACAATTACAATTGCTCTGAAAGTAACTGATTACTTTACTTTTCCTCCAAAGTAATCACTATAATTACATTTCAGTTACTTTAAAACAACACCTACAAGGTGCTGGCCTTGGCTGCTGCACATCTAATTAGCCTAAAACAACATTAAAAATAAACAAACACATACAGAGGTAGTAGAATAATTATTTTTATTCATAAGATAGCAATGGTGGTCTCTCCGCTGGTAAGGGTGGTGGGGAGGGAGGCTGAGGCCACTACTCAGATCTTTGCACATCAAACCAAGTGCAACCCCCCCCCACTCAGACAGACAGCATAATCTCTCTCACTTAACCACCTCCCAGACCCTGCCCTGCCCCCAACTAAGGGACACTCACTCAAGCAAACATTTTCCCCTGAGATGCAAAAATGTTAAAATACTGCAAATGCAGCACAGTAGCCAGAGTTGGTGGTGGAGGCCACTTTGTGTGCCAAGTGCAAACACAGTATTCTCTCTCTCTCTCTCTCTCTCTCTGTGTGTGTGTGTGTGTGTGTGTCATCTTTCGCCCCCACAGTTCTTTATCTCCATTCTGCTGCTGCCTCCTTCTCCTCCTTTATTCATGTTCTTGACCTCCGGATCCTTTCCCCCTCCACTCCATTCTTCACCACCACTATCCACTCCACCCCATCTCACTCTCCAACTCCTCCCTCATTGCCTCCTGCCCATCCACAGAGCATGAGGAAAGAGAGACACTGCACAGAAGCCCAGTTTGAGGCACATGATTTTCATCCACAAATCAGAGGAGCAGAAGACTTCCCCTGCTCCCCCCCCAAAATAATGCCCAAAAGTAATTCTGGAAAAGTTACAATTCACAAAAGTAGTAAAATTACTCCTAGTTCTATTACAATCAAAATGTAAAGGAATTACCCACTCGTTACTGAAAAAAGTAATGAATTACAAGTAATCCGTTACTTGTAACTAGTTACTTCCAAGCTCTGGGTAGGGATGCTGGAGAATTCCATCAAAAGCAGAAAAGGAAGCAGAAATTAGTCAAGCAAATATGATTGGTATTCGTTCACATTGTTGTTGTTGTTATTAAGTCTAATTTTAAAAAAATATTATTTGGATATTTCCTTTACATTGAAATGCATGTCAGTTACGTAAGTTACATAACTTATGTGACATGCATAACTTATGCTAAATAGAGGATGCCGGACAAATATCAGAGTATTTGGCAGAAATAACAGAGTATTCGGCAGTGGAACAGAAACAATACAGACTGGAACAAACCTCATTGCCTTCTTAACATCCCTAGCTTGAGATGAGATCTGGTGACATCCTCGGAGGTGTGTGGATCAATTTGTGCCCTACACCTTCCAGAAATATGAATTTAGGGGAAATCTAGTCATGCACTTAAATATGAATCCAGCAGCTATTTCTCATTTTTTCCCATAAAATAAATGCTTAGAGATTGGTGAGTTGTGGTTTTTTTCTTTTTTCCCCCTTTTTTCTTTTGCAATTAAGTGGTATATAAATTTTGTTAAATAAATAAAATAAAATAAATTATAGAGTTGGGGGAGCCCAATTCTATCTATGAATGCAGCAATGGGAAGGGGACATTTATCTCTTCCACCCAGAGATCAGAACGTAGATTGGGGGTCTCTGCAGGACTAGGAACCTTGGGGAGGGGGAAATCCCCATTCGTGCCTTTGATGCCACCGGGATTGGCTCTTACTGAAAAAACAATTTTGTTCATCTCAAAATTCCTCAGGTATTTCACCTAAAAAGGAATCCTGAAATTTACTCTGGTCAAGATCCCTGCGACTTCTCTAGTGCCTAGCTGGATTCCCTTGGTGCAAGCTTTTGATTGCCTTTTAGCAGCAAACACTTATCGTCTCACCAACATGGGGCTTCCATGGTTGGTTCCAAATGCTTTCTCTCCTTATCGCCATGTTTGGCAGGTTAATGAGCAATAGCTACCACCGACCTTCTGATGTTGAAAGTGAGGTATTTTTTATACCTCTTAATTAGCCAGGTTGGATTGCTTCTTCATTGGACTGACAGGCATCATTCATGTTTTGTTTCCCCGTTGTTGACTAGAACATATTCTCTCAGCTCTCTATGTTCTATTCCACTTCACCATAGGAAGTGCTTTTGGGAGACACACTCTGGATTCCATGTAAGCAATATTCTTCCGTCGGGGGCATCCTTTCCATTTTCCGGAAAGGTTGCACACTGTTTTCATTTCTGCTCAAGCACACCGGGTCAAAAGGAAAAGAAATGTCAGTGGCTTTGATCGCCTAATAAAGTCTTTCATTTCCCCCTCCCCCCCAGACTTGTTTGGCTGGCAACAAGTCAGGGGACCCAACAAACAAAGTCATCCAGGGTTATTTAAACTGTCAGCTGCTTTTCAGAATGCATTTCCTTGCCAGCCTGTGCCTGTGTGTTGGAGGAGAAGAGGAGGGGAAGAAGGCCAAATGAAAAGGGGTGGGGAGGACCTTTCATGGCAAAATGCCCATGGAGCCTTGGCATCCTTTCAAATCAACCTCCTCCTCTCTCCATCTCCCCCACCCTTCCATGGGCACACGAACCTGCCAATCTGTTCTGCATCCCCCCCTTCCTCCTCACTGCAATGTAAGTGGGAGCTGGCATGCAGAGGCCAACAGGGTGACTTTCCAACAACTTTGCTCACAAGTGGTCCTCTCCTCAAAGCTTGGCACCTCCAGTCCTTTTCTCTGCTTCTCAGAGAGCTGGACAGGCGCCAGCACTTTTTTTTAAAAAAAAGCCAATTCACCTCCTCCACCTTTTGTTGAGGATTGCTAAGCCTTGATCTGTTTTTATTGACTCCACCGTGCCAAAAGGGAGGAAGGATGCCAAGGGTCACCGGAACACCTGTAGAATGCCACCAGCCACATGGAGAGATGCCGTTGCACACTTTATGAGAGACTTTCTCTGATGACATGGGCACAAAAGGCAAGGGTGTTCTCCATTCCCTAGGCGGCTGTGTGAGTTTTACTTGTTTCCCCCCATTCCTTGGGCTTGCTTTCCTCCCGTTGGCTTCCACATCATACTTTTCCCTTTATAAACCACACAGTGGAAGGATGTGAAGGTCAAGTGAGGTAAGTGTCTCTCTCCTTCCCCCCTCCTATCCCTTCGCCGGCTAAACCATGTATGCAGGCAACACCGTGGCCACTAGGAGCAGCAGAGAGACAGCAGAGATAACGGACGGCTCAATCGGCGATGCTATTAATGGTGGATCATGTTAGGAAACTGAAAGAGGTAAAAAGAGGCACAACCCTCCCCTTCCAAGAGGTATGACATGTCATCTGCAACACTACTTTTTGATTTAATTGGCAGTAATGGAAGGGTGGTGGAAGAAGCGGGAAAGACAGCATGACTGCCGGAGCAGATTGGACACCGTTCCAGAGCACCATGTCTTAACCCATCTTGTTTCCAGCTTTGGCTGAATATCAGGAAAAATGTCCTAACTGTTAGAGCAATACAACAATGGAATCAATTAGCTAGGGAGGTGTGGGTTCTCCAACACTGGAGCATCCAAGAGGTTGCTGGACAGCCACCTCTTGGGTATGCTTTGAGCTGGATTCCTGCACTGAGCAGGGGGTTGGACTCGATGGCCTTATAGGTCTCTTCCAACTATGATTCTATGCAGCAGAAATCTGTTGTCAGTCACTCTTTGGGATGGACTTAGCAAGCAATGAAATGGCATGAAAGAATCCCACAGGGCATTGTTGATGGACAAGACACCTGGTCAGGGGTGGGGTGGGGAGGAGCTAGCTTAGTCTTTTCAGCTTGAGCAGCAAATCCTAAAACTGGCCCCACTGCAGGTGGGATCCAATGGGGACTGTCCATGGACAGAAGGGGATTTGTCAGCAGAACAGGCATGCCACCTTTTGCAATCTCCGCTCCCCCTCCAGCACCCTGCACCCACTCTAAATTGGTTCCAGAGGACTGGGAGGAACTGTAGAGCAAATCAAAGGGGGTTGCAGAAGGGCGGTGGGGGGTCACCTAAAATTGCCTCCTTCCTGTTCTGCTGACAGATTCCTTTCCTTCAGTGGATTGACACCACTGGAAACCACCCTGTGTCTTTCCATATAAAATGTAAAAGTACTGCTTTCAAGTCGATTCCAACTTATGGCAACCCTATAAATAGAGTTTTCATGAGGATGAGAGGCAGTGACTGGCCCAAGGTCACCCAGTGAGCTTCATGGCTATGTGGGGATTCAAACCCTGGTCTCCAGGTCGTAGTCCAACTCCTTAACCACTACACCACCCTGGCTCTCAATAGAAGATCTAAAATGTAAGGTCATGAGAAGCACAGTAGGGGCTGATCCACATAATCATGGGAATGTGTTTGAAACTGAGTTAAACTGAACTCAAGGGCCAGTTTTGGAAGAAGTCATGTCACTAAGTGACTGCTTCAAAACATGCCACCAAACCCAGTTCTTCAGGACTGGCAGACACTTAACAGCTCATGTTCTGGACAGTTTGCTACCAGCCCCAGTTCTGCATAATATCTCCATCTTCTACCCGTTGGGATTAGTGGGACTGAGTTTTTACAAAACCAACCATGCTGGTCATGCTCACTTCATCAGCAGTGCTACACAACCTCACACTCTATTTCATCATAGCATGATCGAATGGCCTGAAGATACACCATGCAGTTCTGCTGCTGAAGGTGAGAATGGGCGCGTCCTTGTAAGGTTCCAAGAGAACAGAAAAGCTGGGAGCCACATTTAAGCTGCTCTGAGTTCCTTGAGGGTAGAGTGGAATGTAAATGTTAAAAAGAAGAAGAAGAAGAAATGAGTGGGAGACAGAGAAGAGAGCCTGGAGCGACTCTAGGCTGTATATAAATGGGGCATCAGCAGTGCTTTTTTTGGTAAAAAGAAATGAGGTGATGGTACATAGATCTTGATAAAAGTGTCATGGGTGCTAACACAAAATGGCCGGCATGGGCAGCAAAAGGAAAATGAAAAAAAGAGGGGTGTTGATCCTCCTTACTAGTGAGAACTGTCACATAGACAAAAAACAACAAAACCCTGGGCATCAGGAATTATTTGGGTGGCTTTGCCCCACCCTCCTCTTGTGTGAGAGCAATTTCATGGCTGTCCGAATGATTTTCCATCATAAGCTGCCATTTTGAATGTTGCTGCAATTGCAGTTTGAGCATGAAGAAACAAAATGGCTGCATGTGGATTTGGCAAACGTCATTGGCCTGTTCCTCAGAACCAAGGGGACAAATTCACACAAATTCATACATATATACACAGAGACAGAGAGCACAAAGGGAAAGGCAAGATGGATGCGTGCCTGGTTTTAGCCTTCCCTCGCTCAAAAATGTTTTTTTAAAAGTGAGGGTTTTTTTGTTGTTAGTTAAAATAAAAAAGTAGCTTGTTTAATACGTATCTAACATTCTGTGTCAAGGCTGAATTTTAACAGGGTTAGGGGGAGAAACTTGGAACAATGCTGCTTTGCTATAGAGCATATTTTCCAAAATGATTCACCCTGAAGGTTCATTTCCTTCTTGTCTGAGTAATTGGATACTTTGGACACCCTGCAGCTGCTTCAGGTGAGATAATAGCCAGTTATCGCAAAGTACCAATGCTCACGTTAATGCTTGTAGACTATTCTGGTGTTGCTAAATAGAGCACAGTGGATTAGAAGATCCCTCCCCCTCCTGCTGTTTGAATTTGCAGCCTTTCCAGTGATGCTGGGAGCCTTATAAAGCTGCATCTCAGGCTCTCTTGGACAGCGTTCAGTAGTTGAACAGACCCAGCAAGTGGCATCAGCCTGCTTCAAGATGATCAGACACCTCTTCTCAGTTAAGGTGATGCGGACATGATGGGCTTCTAGTTCAGAGAAATGTGAGATCCAGAGCAAAACAAATTTTGCACGTACATAAAATCTGATCACAGTTCAGAATTCATACACACACAAATCTGAACATTTTCCATTTAGGTTCTTGACATGTGATACAAGGATATTTTTAAAAATTGCTACGGGTTGTATCCAGTGTGGTGCTAAGCAAGTGCCCCGTCAGTGCATGGAATTCTGCTTCCTCAGCTGGACATTTCCCCTCTCTTTCCCACACGCACACCCCACACCCTCCCCAAAACTGTTCTGGAAGGTTGGGGGAACCCTTAGAACATAATTAGGGGATGGGCGGAGGAGGAGAGGGGGGAAGTCCCTTTGTGCAAGCAAAAACACTTGTGCTGACAGGAAACTTACTTAGCGCTCTATTGGACAGGAACATAGGATGCTGCTTTAAGCTGCATCAGACCATTGGTCCATCTAGCTCAGTATTGTCTGCACTGACTGGCAGCAGCTCTCCAGGGTTTTACACAGGGAGCCTTCCTCAGCCCTACCTAGAGATGCCAAGGATTGAACCTGGGCCCTTTTGCATGCAGAGCAGATGCTCTGCCCCTGAGCTATGGCCTTTCCCCACCTAAATGAAATCCTAAATTGTAAAGCAGTAACAATGAATAATTGTACCTTTTTCAGTGTTGTTGTCATGCTTATTTCAGTGAACATGTATCTCTACAACATGTCCTTTCCAGTATTTCCATCCTTTTGTACTAGACTCACACCAAATCGTGCAGTATTATGTCTCATGCCAAAATGCATCACAAGCCTGAGGTGTCCACTCCACAATTCACTTCTGTTCCTATTTAGATTAGAAAATGAGAAAGCTTTTGAGGTGTTGTGGATGCACTGAGCTGTGGCATAACCCTCCCATGATGATATCATGAACAGTACATATCCAGTGAAGCAATTTGTGCCTTTTACCAGATTCAGCTGGTAAGAAAGCTGTGGCCGTTTCTGGATGGGGATAGCCTGGCCATTGTTGTCCATTCACTGTAACCCCCAGGCTAGAGTACTGTAATGTGGTCTATGTGGAGCTGCCCTTGAGGTGGGTCCAGAAGCTGTAGCCGGTGCAAAATGCAGCAGTGTAATTGTTCTTTGGGGCAGGAAATTGCCAGCATGTCACCTTGCTGATGAAAGAATTGCACTGGCTGCCCATTAGCTACCACACTAAGTTCAAAGTGCTGGTTTTGGTGTATAAAGCCCTGTACAGCTTGAGACCATGCTACAGGAAAGATCATTTAACCCCTTAAATACCCAGTCAATCACTGCACTCTGCAGGTGACGGCCTCCTGCAGATACCATATCATCAGTAGGTCTGTTCCACACAACATAGAAACCAAGCCTTTAGTTTTGTGGCACCTACCATGGAATCCCCTTAAATATTAGACAGGCACTGTCTCTGCTGTCTTTTTGCTGCCTGTTGAAGACCTTCCTCTTTCAACAAGCCTTTTAAGTAGAGACCTTATCCCAGTCTGAATCTGTGTTGGAATGGTTTTAAATATATATATTTTTAAAGATGTTTTGTTTGTATTATATTTTGTTATATTTGTTTATATCTTGTTTTGTCTTGTTTTTATAGATGTTTTTAGTATTTTGTCATGTGTTTGCTGCCCTGGGCTCCTTCTGGGAGGAAGGGTGGAGATAAATGTTAATAAATAAATAAACAAAATGTTTCTCCATATACAGTACATACTATGTGTGTATCAGATCTACATGCTTTGCAGAGAAAATCTGTTTTAGCTATTAAATTAGTAAATCTTGGGGGATGATTTCTCTGCAGAATGTGAAGCAACTCTGTTATTCTGCTTGCTTATTTATAGCTCTGTACCACACTATTCCCTCCTCTGTAGGAGACTCAAAGTGGCAAGTACTACACTGCACCAACATTAGGATGTTAACACACATTTTTTATTATAATGCAATATCATGTGGTTGAACATACTGAAGTTAGTTCCAAAAGGTTTGGGTTCAAATCTCTGCTAAAGGCAAAGGTGTCCCTGCACTTCTAGTGCAAGTCATTTCCGACTCTTAGGGTGACGTCTTGCGATGTTTACTAGGCAGACCGTATATATGGACCGTATATATGCCGAGTACTCATTTTACCTACCACGGATGGATGGAAGGCTGAGTGGACCTCGACCCCTTTTACTGGAGATTCAACTTCCTCCTTCCGTTGGAATCGAACTCCGGCTGTGAGCAGAGCTTTTGGCTGCGTTACAGCCACTCTCAACCTCAATTTCCCCTCAGCCAAATGGCCTAACTCACAGGGCTGTTGTGAGTGCAAATGAGATAAATACTACCATGTCATGTTTTTGAAACATTATTAAGAATTCAAAAGGACCACAGCAGGCCCTTGTTTTATAGCTTCTTTTAGCAAAAGTCAGCTCTCCCCCAGAATGCAGCCCTGTCCATTCCTAAGGGTGTTATTTGCTGCATAACGTTTAGCTTCAAAAAAGGGAACTTTTTTAAAAAATGAGGGGATTGGTGAAAAGGAAGTTGAAAGGGAAAGTCAAGAGAGTCAACTATCTCAAGAACGCTGGGTGTATTTCAAAATCAAAGTAACAGAAGCTCAGTTAGAATACATATTACAGATCAGGAGAGATGCTACCAAACTCTAAGACACCAGCATGTTTATTGGGAAACTATGAGAGGCAAGAAGGTTTCTTTCAGAAAAATATTATTATTGTTGTTGTTATTGTTGTTATTATTATTTATGGAGGTCTTGCCCAAATGAGAACCAAAAAGGAACTTGCACAAAAGAAATACAAGCAGACAAAAGCAGATGATGATGATGATGATATGTTGCTAAAACAATTAAGACTAACAATACACCAGAAACAGGAAGCCAGAGAGGGTGACAGTTTGACAAAAAAGGAGTTAAAGGTATGGTAAAGGAGAAAAAGGAGATCACAGAGAAGCTGAGTGAATTATTTGTATCTTTCTTCACTGCAGAAGATGTAGGTCAGATCCCTGTGCCTGAACTGACATTTTCAGGAAGGGAGTTTGAAGAACTGAGGCAAATAGTAGCAACAAGAGATGAAGTTCTAGGCCTTATCAACACATTAAAAATTAACAAATCACTGCTTAAAGAATTCAAATATGAAATTACTGATCTTCTAATTAAAAAAATGTAAGTCAGTCTCCATAATTGAGGACTGGAAAGTGCCCGATATAATGCCAATTTTAAAAAATTGATCCAGGAGTGATTCAGGAAATTACAGGCCAGTTAGCTTAGCATGTGTTCTCCGTAAATTGATGGAAAACATTATTAAAGATCACATTTTTAAGAACAACAAGTCTTGCTGAAGAAGAATCAGTATGGCTTCTACATAGCTAGATCCTGTCTCATTAACCTTTTAGAGCCCTTCAAGAGTGTCAAGGAATAAGCCATCGGGAAAGGAATAAGCCATCAGACATTGTGTAGTTGGACTTTCATTCACACTCACACACACACACCCACAAAGTTGTTCACCAAAGACCTTTGAGCAAACCTAGCAGTCTTGGGATGACATGTCATCTTAAGGATAGGTACGTTAAAGAAGCAAAGAGCAGAAATAAATGGACAGTTGTCACAGTTGAGGGATGTAAGAAGTAATTTGTTTTGTGAGTTTAGAACCAGTATTTTTTAACTTGTTCATAAATTATCTAAAGTCAGAGGTCAGTTGAGAGGCGACAGTTTGCCGATAATACTAACTTATTCAGGGTATTAAAAACAAAAAGGTTGCAAAGAGCACCAAAAGTTCTCTCCAAACTGGGTGAATGGACTTTAAAATGGCAAATGCAATTCAATGTAAATGTAAACTGATGCACATTGGGGCAAAACATCCTAAATTAACATATACACTGATGTCTGAGCAGGCAGTGACTTACCAGGAAAAGGACCTTGGGGTCATGGTAGACAACTCAATGAAAATGTCCCCCAAGTGTATGGCAGCTGAGAAAAAAGTGAATTGAACGTTAGGATTGAAAATAAAACTGCCACTATTGTGATGCCTTTATACAAAAATGGTGCAGCTACGGATGGGAGAAAAATTTGATTCAGTTCACACTGAAAGACCAATCTACCAGATTCACACTTTCTAAAACAATATGAGAACTGAAACACAGCCATCCTTTGAAAATTCACACTTACCTGAATTTTGCGAAGCAGTTCTCCAATCAAACTATACCATGTTTACAAAAATGCATATATTAAGGAAAGGTGTGCATAAAATGAATAATATTAGTGAATGTGTACATTTACATTACTCAAAACCACACACAAAAATGTGTTTATTAGGAGAAAATCACACTAAAATGCTGGTGAATTTTCATGGTTGTTTTTTTTAAAAGAAAAATGCAAATTGCTACAGAAATGTGGAGAACTGAATTTAAGATTGGATAAATGAGAAAGTGAGAGAGCCAAAACTGACAGATCCTTCTACCCCTAGGTGCAGCCACACTTGGAGTACCATGTACAATTGTGGTCACTACATTTCAAAAAGGATATTGCATAAAGTTATATGTGGTGTGGAAAAAGTAGATTCTCCCACTGTTTTAATGCTTAGAACCCAGGGTAATCCCATGAAACTGAATGGTGAGAGATTTAGGACAGGCAAGAGGAAATACGTCTTCATACAGCACATAGTTAAACTATGGACTTTACTGCCACATGATGTAGACATGAGCCACAACTTCCCCTGGCCACCACATAAGACTTCCCATTCCTGACAGATCAGATCCAGCAGCGGGAATTGACCTCACGTCCTCCTTGTGGGCTTCCTATAGGCATCTGGTTGGCAACTGGATCACTGAGGCAGGGTATCGGCAACATGTCACCCTGCTGCTGAAAGAATTGCACTGGCTGCCCATTAGCTACCGGGCCAAGTTCAAGGTTCTAATTTTGGTGTACAAAGCCCTATGCAGCTTGGGACCAGGATACCTGAAAAATGGTCTTACTCTTTATATACCCAGTCAATCACTACACTCTGCAGGTGAGGGCCTCCTGCAGATACCATCTTATGTGGAGGTCTGTTCCACACAATATAGGAAGTGGACCTTTAGTGTGGTGGCACCAATACTTTGGAATTCCCTCCCCTTAAATGTTAGACAGGCATAAAATAAAAGGCATTAGATTATATTAGATAATCTCTGTTATCTTTTCAGCACCTATTGAAGACCATCCTCTTTCAACAAGCCTTTTAAGTAGAGACCTTATTCCAGTGTGCGTCTGTGCTGGAATTGCTTTTAAAGATGTTTTTAAAGTTCTTTTTTAAAGATGTTTGTGTTAATATGTTTTTAACGATGTTTTGTTTTAATACGTTTTAAAGTCTTTTGTTTTTAAGGTGTTTTAAAGTGCTTTTAGTGTTTTTGTTTGCCACCCTGGGCCCCTACTGGGAGGAAGGGTGGGATATAAATTTAATAAATAAATAAATAAACTGTGGGAAAGAGGATGTGGGACTATATAAGCCTTTGGGCAGATCCGGCAGAGATCTTCTTACTTTTTTAAGGAATTTGGCGTACAGCTGCCATAGTATCTCGGTGTCACATGGTCACAGAGCATTTGCGCTTCATTCTCATCTCATTAGAGGTGTTAGCAGTTGAGGCAGCAGCATTTCTGTGCAGCATGCCTCATTTGCGTACAGCACGCATGCCTAATGCAAACAAGAACACCAGGGCAAAGGTGTAATGGCCCCAGTACTTGATTGCTGCAAAATGTTTTTCTGCTGTCTTTGTTCTTCTTACAGCCCATTCTTGTAGGCCTTGCAGAGTAATGCTGGAAATTAAACAATAACCTGTGTGATTAATTCTAGAGCCTCAGAGAGTGCCCAGAGGCATCAGAAGCAAAGGTCTACGGATAGGCAAGCCGGTTTAGAGAGCGACGGCTCTCTATAGCAGACGGTTGTGCAATCCCTATATTTGCTCGTTGCCTTTAAATTAAGGGTGTGCCGACTTCCGGGAAGGGTGACTTAGCCTGTGCCTGCTTTTGAGACGGGCTCCTGCCTCAAAAGAAGCTTATTCAGATATATCAGTCAGATTTTTTTTTTTTTGACTGATTAAACTTCTCCCGGGTAGGGAGAAACGAAGAGATTAACCTCAAAGCCTATTTTTGTTGGGACGACCAGATCTCATTAATTTATGGGACGAGGTCCAGCCGACGAAGGTGGGACGGATTTTCAACAACAAGCTCTATCTGATAAAGCGAACGTTCATCTTATCTTCTAAGAGAGAACGCACTAACAGGCAAGCACCCTTCTTTCTATATTTTTCTTTTACTTGACTTAAATTGTTGCTGTTTAAAAGAGATTTGCCAGATTGATCGGTTTTTGACATCTCACTGGGGAGCTATAACTTCTCTCTGCTACTCACTAATTAATAGCTTATCTCTGTTTTTGTTGCAAAAAGCTGTCCTGGATTTGCATTCTAAAGATATACACAGAAGAGGGATTTCTATTCCAGATTTTTATTTTGAAGAATATTATATTGTCTGAGACTACTCTCTTTTTGGTCTATTTTATTTTGACGAATCTGTTTCCTGACGACCGCCATTAATTGTTTCGATCCTGGGAACTGCATTTTGTTTACTTAAGCATGGAGAGATAAGGCTGTCTGCTCTGTTTATACTGTGATGTCACCAAGTTTGGAGTATTAACCCAATTGTTGCTGAAATAAGAAGTGGTTTTCCTATATTTTTCTTTTAAAGTGGCAATTAAGAAAGTGGCTGAGAATCTGGAAATAACTATGTTTCAGAAAATAATGGATGAGATTGAGATAACGAAACAAAACCTGCGACAGGGTTGTAAGGAGCTGAAAATTGAATTGAGTAAAATGAAGCAGGAGATTAAAGATATAGGGGTCCCTGTGAGAGAGGTGACCCTGGAAGGGGTCCCTGTGAGAGAGGAGACCCCGGAGATTGGAACAAACGTGGAACAGGAAAAAGATTTGGAGTCTATGGACTTTAGAAACAAAATCTATTGTTTGGAGACACAGGAGATTAAAGACATAGGGGTCCTTGTGAGAGAGGAGACCCTGGAGACTGGAACAGGGGTCCCTGTGAGAGAGGAGACCCTGGAGACTGGAACAGGGGTCCCTGTGAGAGAGGAGATCCCGGAGATTGGAACAAACGTGGAACAGGAACAAGATTTGGAGTCTATGGACTTTAGAAATAAAATCTATTGTTTGGAACTCAATGTTATCTCTGAAGAAATTAATGAAGATTCTAGAGATAAAGTTATCAATGGCATGGATAATCTTCTGGACTGGAATGATGTGATGGAGCCCAATATAGAGAAAATCTATGGAATTAACTGCAGCCATGTGACAATGGAAAAACTTTCAAGAGATGACCCAGTGTATTTTGAAAAAAAGAACAGAGATATGATTTTACAGCAGTATTTCAGCAACCTATTCAGAATGGATGGCAAGAAAATATTTGGGATAGAGGTAATTCCCATCAGACTCTTACTATATGACTATGGCTTTGACAGCAAGATTATTATGGAATACTGATAATGGAAGATTGGATACTGAAATTACTGGACTTAACAAGACTACTGAAGATGGAAGATGGAAAATGGAACTAATAGGGATAATAGAACAATGGCTACTGAAATTACTGAACCTAACAGATTCTGATGTGATGGATTAATTGAAATGTTTATTTTGACTATGGTTATGACAATAAGATTATCATAATTAGTAATGAGATGGATTAATCGATATGCTTATCTGGAAAAAAAAAATTGATAGATATATTTCTTAAAGAATTGAAACCTCTCTTTGACTTTTTGTGGAAAGAATAAAGTAATGTTTATGAGATTTGATGATTAAGTAAGATAACTACTGGAGGAAAGTGATTTTATAATATGACTTAAGAGACAGGATTGTTATATATTATAGACTTATAACTGATTTGATCTTTGACAAATGGGAAGTCAATATTTTACTCTTTATTTTTTATTTTTGTTTTTTTTTTTCTTTTTTTTTTTTTTTGTTTAACTATTTTTGATTTTGTTTTTTGTCTTTGAATGTTTTATGATTTCGTCTTGTATGTTTTATGAAAATCTGAATAAAAATTATTGAAAAAAAAAATAAATTAAGGGTGTGCCGTGAATTCAGGAAAAACCTGAGTCTCGAATACGGATGGGTGAGAATTTAGATTCAGTTCGCATTTCAAGCAGAACTTATCAAATTCGTAATTTCTGAAACAATATGAGAACCGAAACACAGCCGTCCTTGGATCTATTTGTCCGTAATTTGGCAGGTTTCTTACCTTTGTGGGGTATGCTGTTTTTATACAAATTTACCATTTTAAAAAAAGGTGAGTTTGAGTCAATCCTTTTTTTAAACATTGTGAAGGCTCAAGGAAAACAACTACAACTATCCGTGCTGGAAAACAACTACAACTATCCGTTTGAAATTTGGCAAGATTCATCCCCTCAGAATGGGCTGCCAAGCCTGCAAATTTCATGCAATTCTGCTTCCTTTTTTAAAATACCTTGTTTTAAAAATGTGCGGTTTCAACTATTAAAGGCACAAGAACCCTGCTTTTCCTCCATTGCCAACCCTAAACCAAAGCCTAGGCTGCCATTCTGTACCCCCTTACCTGGGAGTAAGCCCCATTAAACACAAAGAGACTTATTTCTGAAGTGGACATGTATACCACTGTATTGTAAGCTAACTATACACTGAGTTCTTCCTAAGTGCCTGGGGTCCAGCTCCTGCATAGCAGGAGGCATGCCTAAGCCTCTTTGCAAAGTTTTCACATTTTACATTTGCCATTTGGGGAGGAGGTTCTCTAACATACTTACGTGGCAGGGGAGTTACCTTGATCACGAAGGAGGTTTTCCCACAGTGAGGCTTATCCACAGCACTCCGGATGTGCTGACCCCTACAATTTCTCCAAATGTGGGAAATTTGGCTGCATAATTTGTGGTATCGTTGAACTGTATTGTATAACTGAATTCAGCTAAATGTGGTTAGAATCTCCCTTCAAACCTTTTGTGCTCAATGTGTAATAGCGTGGGGGGGGGAGGGACCAGCACCTACAGAGACAGTAGGGTCAGGTCCAACACATACACACACACACACCGTAGAGGATGGTCCATTGGGAGGGCCTGTCTCACCACCCTGAGTCTACTCTCATTCAGCCCTTACTTATTTATTATTTATTTATTACATTTATACCCCATCTTTCTTTTTCCATGAATCCCAAGGCAGCTTACATATGGTTCCCAGGCGGTCTCCCATCCAGGCACTGACCAGACCTGACCCTGCTTAGCTTCAGCAGGGAGCTGACCTTATGTGTCTTCAGACCATAGCCTGGGACTACCTTGCCTACCTCTTTCCTTAAAACAAGTCCAGGGGTGGCACTGCCTCTCGCATTCCTCCTCCTTAGTTTCAGTGTTGCCCTTGCGGACCTCAGCAGGGAAGAAGATGGAGACCACACATTTATTCCACTATTATTCCACTTTAAACAATCACAGCTTCTGTGTCGTTTGTGAAGGGTGCTGAGGGCTGTTGTGAGGCCCCTATTCCCTTCATAGAGCTACATTTCCCAGATTTCTCTGGGAAGAGAGACAGACTGTTAAACCACTCTGAGAACTGTACCTCGGTAAGGGGAATAGGGGTTTCCTAACAACTTTCAGCACCCTTCACAAACTACAGTGCTTGGGATTCTCTGGGGGAAGCCACGACTGCTTAAAGTGGAATCAAAGTGGAAGTAGTTGGCTCTGTCTCTTGTTGGTCTCTCTCTGTCTTCTGCCCCACCAGCTCCAATGGGCACCAGCCGCAACCGGACACATGCACATGCACACACTCCAACTCCCACTTTGTAACAGTTATATGGAACCAGAATGCAGCCCTCCAGGACTGTCAGCCCAGCCCTTCAGATCACCTAGGCTGCACCCGTCCATTCCCTCATATGCTTTTGCCTGGCTGGAATGAGTCCTTGAACTATAATAATGCCTCTTGCTTGCCTGGATGGAGGGGTGTGCATAAACCTCTGACTTATGCATGGCTGGAACGCATCTTATTTTACAATGGGAAGTATAGCTAATGTCTCTCTTCCCACTGTTGCCTCTCATGATCTTCCTTGTGGTAGTACTAGTGATAATTACTTAGACCTTGGGTCTAACTAAATTTGTCTCATTCAATGAAACACCAGAGCCTTCCGGGTTTGCTAGATTGTTTGTTCACCTAGCAGGGTTACTGCGCCTTTAAAGCCTGCCCAAGAAGCAGAAATTAAATAGATGTGGCATGTCCAAAGCACCACATCTGTGGCCAGGGAATGGTTGCTTGCTCTTTCATTTTCTCGTTTGTTGAATTAGCATTTTATCAAGTTTTTGACAGAGAGGAAAAGAGAAAACTGTTGCAAGAGGCAAAAAGACCAGGAAAATCAGTCAGTCAATGAGCTAGGCTATCATCTCAAAAATACACAAGTTCTATCTGCTTCTGTAACAACAAAACCATATTTATATCTATCTTCTTTCCAGAAAGAAATGAAAGTATTCTGTCTCACAGCTCTGTTCTTATGCAGAGTTAATTTGATCAGCCTAGTGATTTTCTCCAAAGCTATCAACTCCAATAGCTTCCCTAACTGGTTGAATTTCCCTCTGTTATGTTCCAGGTTAAAGGCTCAGAATCTTTATCAGTAGGGTGACCATCCCTGGATCATTTCAAAAAGAGTACATTTGGCTTCGATAAGTGAAAGTAAGAGTATGCTGTTTTATCATCTCAAAAAGAGTACATGTACTCTTAAAAGAGTACGGTTGGTAACCCTGTTTACCAGAAACAGTAACTCACACACACACACAAAATGATGGCAACGCTAAACCATGACATGTGAATCATGCAGGAGAACTTCAGTTTTTCCAAACTTGTCTTGGCCTCAACTGCACTATACATGTAAAGCAGTATCATGCCACTTTAAACAGCCATGGCTTCCCTCAAAGAATCCTGGGAACTGTAGTTTCTTAAGGCTGCTGAGAGTTGTTAGGAGATCCCTTGTTCCCCTCACAGAGCTACAATTCTCAGGTTGATTTAACAATCAGTCCCTCTTCCAGAACTCTGAAGAGTCTGAAGATTCTTACTCTGTGAGAGTAATAGGGGTCTCCTAACAACTCTCAGCACCCTTCATAAGCTACATTTCCCAGGATTCTTTGGGGGAAGCGGTGACTAAAATGATATGATACCGCTTTAAATATATAGTGCAGATGGGGCCTTTGTTTTTGACTATTGGTACAGGATAATGGAAAGGCTTTTAATACGTAAATAATATGCCTTTATCAAAAGTCCATTTCAATTTTCGGCTGGGGCTTGCTTATTCTCTGCAATCCCAAACCTGTGTTTGAAAGGTGGGATCTGCTAAATCTTACCATTCAGATGAAGAAGCAACATACCATCCATATTGGATTTAAGTGAATATACAGCCATGAATTATTTTTATCTTTTTTTTAAGACACCACCTGCCTAGGTGCATTCTCTTTCCAAATCCTGCCAGATCACCAGGCAGTGAAGGGTGAGGCCTGGTACCCATGGGTGATATGCAGAATTACATAAGTAAATTTCTGGTTGTGCAACAAGACTTCCTCTACCTCTCCATCACCCTGTAATCCCCACAAATGTCCAGTCTGCTCCAGAGGGTCCCCTAAACTCTGGAACAGGCTTTGGGAGGGGCTACATGGGGGAAACAGGAAGAGGAATCTGTTTCACCAATGGTGTCCATTCCATTGGTAGTTAAGACACCAATGGATTTCATTCCATTACTTTGGCATCCTTTCCTTTCTTTGGCAGCTGAAGAAACCTAGAGGGTGAACTCTTTCTAGACAAGCCTGGTTTCACATCCAAAAGCAGGGATGGGGATGTGTGTGGTCCTCCAGATGTTGATGAACTCAACTCCCATAATCCCTGAGCACTGGCCATGCTAGCTGTGCTGTCCAACAACATGTGGAGGGCCACAAATTCCTCATCCCTGTCCTAAAAGAAATCCCACAAGTCAACTGGATCTACTTGGGAAACACATAAGCATTTCATCATAATAATTCTTTATTGTTACGGTCAGTGACCAGCATGAGGTAGTCAGATAAAATTGTTAAAACACAGTACTATAAAATCGAATCATCAAAGGCATAGTTATAAAAGGCATAGTTATAAAATCCAATACAAAACAAAACAGAACAACCAAGAGTTACAAGGTGGCTGCAGCGCAAAATTTGGCAACACTGGAAGTGATAAAAGTATTTTAATCAGAAAGAAGGACATAAAATGTCTCTGATCGTCCTAGGGTATTCAATAGGACAGGTACAATTAAAGCATTTCATATAATCTCTAGAAATGACAGAAAGATCCAAGGGAAGATCGGTGGTAGAGCATCTGCCATGGATGCAGAAGGTCACAGGTTCAGTCCCTGGCATCTTCAGGTAGGGGTAGGAGACACTTCTGCTAGAAACACTGGAGAGCTTCTGCCAGTCAGCGTGAACAATACCGGGCTAGATGGGCCAATGGTCTGACTTGGTATAAGGCAGCTTCTTATTTTCCTGTGTTCCTGAGGATGGAGGCTGCAAACTGCATGTAGCAGCACTGTGTAATGCTAGTACTCAGATTTGTTTGGAAAATAAATATGGGTCTGGTTCCTAAAGCAAAAGAATGTCAGAAGAACTGTCTCTCCAGATTAAACCAAAGTCCAACTAGTACCCCGTTTCCAAGAGTGGGCAGCTCAATGTATATGGAAGCTCAGAAGCAAAGCATGAAAGAAATAGAATTCCCCTGTTGGTTGTCCTCATCATCTACTGTGCAGAGTTATATTGCTTCTGAGAACCTCCATGTATTCCATGTAGCTGCCATTGCTAATAGTCACTGATAAGCCCGTTCTTCTATTGTTTAACCTAGTGGCTGTCATCACTTTGAGTTCCATATTTGTATGTGGAGAAGGGCTTTCTTTATGTTTGTCCTGGACCAACAGCATATCAACGCTGACTGTCTGAGGCGGCTTTGGATATTTTCCAAATAAAGCCCTAGCATCAAGGCCTTCTGTCCCAACTACAACGTTCTTACAAGTTCCCTCCTGTTTCAGCAATCTCCCTGATTGATTGGTAAGACTGGGACATTCACAAGGACAACAGATTGTCTGATTATCCCTTGAGGTGCCCTCAGATGATCCCAACTAATAGCATGAAGTAAATACCAACTAAATGAAATGCCCATTGAAATGAATGCTGATGAAAGTTGAAGAGGAAAGCACAAAAGCAGCACTACAGCTGAATGTCAAGAAGATTAAAGTAATAACAGAAGAGTTATGTAACTTTAAAGTTGACAACGAGGACATTGAACTTATCAAGGATTATCAATACCTCAGCACAGTCATTAACCAAAATGAAGACAATAGTCAAGAAATCAGAAGGAGGCTGGGACTGGGGAGGGCAGCTATGAGAGAACTAAAAAAGGTTTTCAAATGAAAAGATGTATCACTGAACACTAAAGTCAGGATCATTCAGACCATGGTATTCCTGATCTCTATGTATGCATGTGAAAGTTAGACAGTGAAAAAAGTGAATAAGAGAAAAATCAACTCCTTTGAAATGTGGTGTTGGAGAAGAGCTTTGTGCATACCATGGACTGTGAAAAAGACAAATAATTGAGTGTTAGAACAAACAAAACCAGAACTATTACTAGAAGCTAAAATGATGAAACTGAGGTTATCATACTTTGGACACATCATGAGAAGACATGATTCACTAGAAAAGACAATAATGCTGGGGAAAACAGCAGGGAGTAGAAAAAGAGGAAGGCCAAACAAGAGATGGATTGATTCCATAAAGGAAGCCACAGACCTGAACTTACAAGATCTGAGCAGGGTGGTTCATGACAGATGCTCTTGCAGGTCGCTGATTCATAGGGTCGCCATAAGTCATGATCGACTTGAAGTCACATAAGAACAAAAGCAAATGAAATGCCCAGTGTATGTGCCATAGATTCTGTAAAACAACACACAGACATACAAAAAACATGCACATGGTGGTATGCATGTCTATATATATGTACACACACACACTAGGGGTATGCATGGCCCCCAAGATTCACCTTGTATCTATGGCTTTTTTAAAAGTGATCTGAATGACTCTGTGCTCTGCCTACTTCAATCTCTTGAGTCAGGTTCTGAGCTGCTCTGTATAAAATGAAACTCCGTGTTTCCCCCATTCTTATGGAGAATCTAAAAATGTCTGAGACAAAATCAGTGACTTGCAATTAGGGATTGGGGAGAAATTTGGTTCTCATTTAAAGGCAAATCTATCAAATTTGTACTTTCTAAAACAATATGAGAACTGAAACAACCATCTTTTGAAATCCTCACATATCCAAATTTTGCAATGCAGTTCCACAACCAGACAATGTTTACAACAATGCGATATTAGGGTAAAGTGTGCATAAAAATAAATATATTTGTGAAAATATTATATACAAATGCACTATAAGGAATTGCTTGCAAAAGTGGGTGTAAATTAGTCAAAACTACATACAAAATGTGTTTATTCTGAGAAATTCACACTAAAATGCTGAGGAATTTTCATAAGAATTTTGCAGATTTCTGCAGAATGTGGAGAACTGAATTTAAGATTGGAAAAATGAGAAACTAAGAGAATGGAAATTGACAGATCCTTCCATCCCTAGTTGCAATCTACAGTAGATAGAGATGAATTGGAGAGGGGGGAGCTAAATGTGACCCCCAGCAGATTTACCAGGAGCAAGAGGCAACCCTGAATGTACCCTTTTATTATGATTTTTAATGACTATCATGGACACATCAAGAAAACAAAGTCCAACGCTTAGGATGAAACTTACGTGGCAGGCACAATCTTCCTTTCATTGGGATTATTAATTGATCATTTTTATGGCACCATCCATTTGCATAGCAGTTTTCAGATAACATAAGAACATAAGAAGAGCCTGCTGGATCAGCCCAGTGGCCCATCTAGTCCAGCATCCTCTTCTCACAGTGGCCAACCAGGTGCCTGGGGGAAGCCTGCAAGCAGGTCCCAAGTGCAAGAACACTCTACCCTCCTGAGGCTTCCAGCAACTGGTTTTCAGAAGCATGCTGCCTCTGACTAGGGTGGCACAGCACAGCCATCATGGCTAGTAGCCATTGATAGCCCTGTCCTCCATGAATTTGTCTAATCTTCTTTTAAAGCCATCCAAGCTGGCGGCCATTACTGCATCTTGTGGGAGCAAATTCCATAGTTTAACTATGCGCTGAGTAAAGAAGTACTTCCTTTTGTCTGTCCTGAATCTTCCAACATTCAGCTTCTTTGAATGTCCACGAGTTCTAGTATTATGAGAGAGGGAGAAGAACTTTTCTCTATCCACTTTCTCAATGCCATGCATAATTTTATACACTTCTATCATGTCTCCTCTGACCCACCTTTTCTCTAAACTAAAAAGCCCCAAATGCTGCAACCTTTCCTCGTAAGGGAGTCGCTCCATCCCCTTGATCATTCTGGTTGCCCTCTTCTGAACCTTTTCCAACTCTAGAATATCCTTTTTGAGATGAGGCGACCAGAACTGTACACAGTATTCCAAATGCGGCCGCACCATAGATTTATACAACGGCATTATGATATCGGCTGTTTTATTTTCAATACCTTTCCTAATGATCGCTAGCATGGAATTTGCCTTTTTCACAACTGCTGCACACTGGGTCGACATTTTCATCGTGCTGTCCACTACAACCAGAGCTTGGAAAAGTTACTTTTTTAAACTACAACTCCCATCAGCCCCAGCCAACATGGCCACTGGAGTGGGTTGATGGGAGTTGTAGTCCAAAAAAGTAACTTTTCCAAGCTCTGACTACAACCCCGAGGTCTCTCTCCTGGTCGGTCACCGCCAGTTCAGACCCCATGAGCGTATATGTGAAATTAAGATTTTTTGCTCCAATATGCATAATTTTACACTTGTTTATATTGAATTGCATTTGCCATTTTTCCAGCCATTCACTCAGTTTGGAGAGGTCTTTTTGGAGCTCTTCGCAATCCCTTTTTGTTTTAACAACCCTGAACAATTTAGTGTCGTCAGCAAACTTGGCCACTTCACTGCTCACTCCTAATTCTAGGTCATTAATGAACAGGTTGAAAAGTACAGGTCCCAATACCGATCCTTGAGGGACTCCACTTTCTACAGCCCTCCACTGGGAGAACTGTCCGTTTATTCCTACTCTCTGCTTTCTGCTTCTTAACCAATTCCTTATCCACAAGAGGACCTCTCCTCATATTCCATGACTGCTAAGCTTCCTCAGAAGTCTTTGGTGAGGTACCTTGTCAAACGCTTTTTGAAAGTCTAAGTACACTATGTCCACTGGATCACCTCTATCTATATGCTTGTTGACACTCTCAAAGAATTCTAATAGGTTACTGAGACAGGACTTTCCCTTGCAGAAGCCATGCTGGCTCTGCTCCAGCAAGGCTTGTTCTTCTATGTGCTTAGTTAATCTAGCTTTAATAATACTTTCTACCAGTTTTCCAGGGACAGAAGTTAAGCTAACTGGCCTGTAATTTCCGGGATCCCCTCTGGATTCCTTTTTGAAGATTGGCATTACATTTGCCACTTTCCAGTCCTCAGGCACGGAGGAGGACCCAAGGGACAAGTTACATATTTTAGTTAGCAGATCAGCAATTTCACATTTGAGTTCTTTGAGAACTCTCGGGTGGATGTCATCCGGGCCCGGTGATTTGTCAGTTTTTATATTGTCCATTAAGCTTAGAACTTCCTCTCTCGTTACCACTATTTGTCTCAGTTCCTCAGAATCCCTTCCTGCAAATGTTAGTTCAGGTTCAGGGATCTGCCCTATATCTTCCACTGTGAAGACAGATGCAAAGAATTCATTTAGCTTCTCTGCAATCTCCTTATCCTTCTTTAGTACACCTTTGACTCCCTTATCATCCAAGGGTCCAATTGTCTCCCTAGATGGTCTCCTGCTTTGAATGTATTGATAGAATTTTTTGTTGTTGGTTTTTATGTTCTTAGCAATGTGCTCCTCAAATTCTTTTTTAGCATCCCTTATTGTCTTCTTGCATTTCTTTTGCCAGTGTTTGTGTTCTTTTTTATTTTCTTCATTCGGACAAGACTTCCATTTTCTGAAGGAAGACTTTTTGCCTCTAAGAGCTTCCTTGACTTTGCTCGTTAACCATGCTGGCATCTTCTTGGCCCTGGCGGTACCTTTTCTGATCTGCGGTATGCGCTCCAGTTGAGCTTCTAATATAGTGTTTTTAAACAACTTCCAAGCATTTGCGAGTGATGTGGCCCTCTGGACTTTGTTTTTCAGCTTTCTTTTTACCAATCCCCTCATTTTTGTGAAGTTTCCTCTTTTGAAGTCAAATGTGACCGTGTTGGATTTTCTTGGCAATTGGCCAGTTACATGTATGTTTAATTTAATAGCACTGTGGTCACTGCTCCCAATCGGCTCAACAACACTTACATCTCGCACCAGGTCCCGGTCCCCACTGAGGATTAAGTCCAGGGTTGCTGTCCCTCTGGTCGGTTCCATGACCAACTGATCTAGGGAATAGTCATTTAGAATATCTAGAAACTTTGCTTCTTTGTCATGACTGGAACACATATGCAGCCAGTCTATGTCCGGGTACTTGAAGTCACCCGTTACTACCACATTTCCTAGTTTGGATGCTTCCTCAGTTTCATATCTCATCTCAAGGTCTCCCTGAGCATTTTGATCAGGGGGACGATAGATCATTCCCAGTATTAAGTCCCTCCTGGGGCATGGTATCACCACCCACAACGATTCTGTGGAGGAGTCCGCCTCTTTGGGGGTTTCGAGCTTGCTGGATTCAATGAGAAAGAGGGGACAATCTGCTGGCACATGGGAGGCAATGGAGCAGGATTAGGAAAGTGCTGTCCCACCATCCTGCCAGCCTTCTACTGCTTTTGTGCAGCAGCGTTATAAAACGAAACAAAACAAAAACCAAATTCATTACTCCTCCTAGAAATGTCCCATTTCCCCTTGTCTTGCTTCAGGGCTCTCCAGCCACCTTCTCTAGCCTTTCCAGAGTGCTCAGCAATAATCACCAGTGCCTGGCCATTATCGAAAGCAGACCATCCGTGAAACTGATGCCCGAGTGTTGTGAGGATCTTCCAAGTGGTGGTTACCTTGGAAAGGTAAGAGAAGGGACTTTCAAGACCTTCCTCTATATGCTCAGCATGCCAACAATGAACATTACAGTTCATTATGAGCAGTGCCCAAAATTGCTGTTTCAAAACTGGCTCAGGGACTCACCTGAGTGATGTGGTGAAGGATGGGGTCATCCTCCTCACAATGCGTAAGAGACAGTGGACAAAAAGACTTGACTTGGCTTGATTTGCATGCTCTACCACCACCACCACCACTTGAGGAGAAAGAATTGTGGGCGTATCGGGAGGCTGGATGCTGGGTTGTGCTTAAAGGGGCAGTACACAGTTAATTCACTACATCTGAATACAACTTCGTCATCCTAAGTATAGCGCATGCATCTTATTTTGACAGTGCTGGCAATATTTAAAAAATCACCACAGTGGCAGCTGGAACCAGCTGAGAATGGGCTAAGAGAGCTAGACTCCAAGACCTGAATCAGCTTGACTGCTGCATTGCCCCTCTGGCTGGGGCATCAAAGCAAGGGTGCCACCAAGACATACTGAACCCTTATGCCATGCCAGAAGGGCCCTATCTCACCCCGTGTATGAGGATCTACATTTGGCCAGCAGGAAAGGTGTGTGTGTGTGTTTAAATCTATCATTCATCTACAGCAGTCCTTCTCCAACCTGGTTCCTTCCAGATGTTTTGCACTAAAACTCCAATGGCCGTGCTGGCTGTGGCTGATGAGAGTTGTAGTCTAAAAGGTTTGGAGGGCACCAGGTTGGGGCAGGCTGCTATAGTGAAGCCAATAGGCCTCCAGCCACGATGGGAAATGCTGATCAGATGGAAACACTGATCAGAATGCATCTTTCCTTCTGCTCTGTAGGTTTGTTCATCTTCTTGCGTAACTGGATTGGCTGCATAGCAGAAATAAACCTGGAAACAGCAAGCCTTGCTTGAAAATGAAAGCAAAAAAATGACACAAAGATCCCCCCTCCAAAAAAAAAAAATACAGATAAACATTTACCAGAGACAAAATACTTGTCTTGAATTAATACGCATTTGAGGATTAAAACAATGTTTTCATTTTCTTTCTGTGTAACTTTTCTTTTTTTGTAAACAAAACTTCGACATGGACAGTATTAACCAGCATTACTTATCTGCCTCGTGTATATGTTCAGCTGCATTCATCATATCATGCCGTCCTCATATCATAGTAATCTCAACATTCTGTTGTTTCAATGCACTCTGTGGCGGGTGCGCGCTACCCACAGCCCTGACCCAGAGTCTCCAGCTGGTACGAAATGCAATAGCTGGTCTGTTGGTGGGGACAGACTATCACCAGCATATAACTCTGGTGCTTAAAAGCTTGCACTGGGTGCTCTTTACACTACCATTAATTTGCATTAATTTATAAGGCCCTTAACGTCTTGAGTCCGGGATACCTTAGCAACTGACTGATCCCTTATATGTCCCTGCTCAATCCCTGAGGTCTTTCAGATAGTCGCCGTTAGTTCTTCCGCATGACTTGGATGCATGGCCCGTATCTACCAGGAGCCACGTGTTCAGTATTGTGGGTGCCTCCCTTCCAGCTGAAATCAGACAAGGCCCCTCCCTGTTGAACTTCTGGCACCTCCTGAAAACTTTTTCCATTTACTTGTAGGCAGCACCTACATTGTGGCATCTTCGCTGTGTTTTCAGTGGCTGTTCCAGCTAGGGACGGAAAGATCTGTCAATCTCCGTTCTCTCAGTTTCTCAGTTTTCCAATCTTAAATTCTGTTTTCTACATTTCTGCAGCAAGTTTCTAAGAAATTGAACATACATTTCATTAAAGATATTATCATTCATACAGCTTTACAGAAATATCTACATGGAGAAGAAGAAGGTGAATAGCAAAAATAAAAATAACTTCGAGGACCTGAAAAATCCTCATGAAAATTCTCCAGCATTTTAGTGCAAAGCTGTCCTTATAAACACATTTTTACAGGCAGTTTTGACTAATGCACACATTTTTACAAGCAATTTCTGGCCATATAATGCATTTTTGTTTGTTATTTTCACTCACATTCATTTGTATGCATACTTTCCCCTAACGTGTATTTTTGTTAACATTGTTTCGTTTGCGAACTGCATTGCAAAATTCAAATAAGTGCCGATTTAGAAGGATGGCTGGGTTTCAGTCCTCATATTGTTTTGGAAAGTGCAAATTTGATAGAATAAGCTTGAAATGCAAACTGAATCAAATTTCTCACCCATCCTTAGTTCCTGCAAGCCTACCCAGGCATAGTTGGTATGTGTTTTAAAATTACTGGTTTTATTTTTTTAAAATTTTTTCATGTAACTTTTAAATGTTTTATTGGTATTTTAAATGAATATTTTAGACTGTCTTGTAAACAGCTTACACTGCAGTCCAAGACATGTCTACTTAAATCTAAGTGCCATTGAGTTCAATGGCACTTTCTTTAAGGAAACTGAGTATATGATTTCAGCTGTAGGGCACAATCCAACATGTATCTACACTGAGCTGGGACGAGTTGGATGTGGTGGGCTCCTGGCTTAGCCGGCAGACTCCTGGCACTGTCAGGTGCCATTGGCAGAAGCCCTCATCCTGGCAGAACTGCGGCACCACTGGGACCTTGCCAGCTCAGCCAGGGGTCTGCCAGGGATGGCAAGCCCGGCAGACAGAGAGCCAGCAGAAGCCAGTGGAAGGCCCCAAAATGGGGTGTTCCAGGGGCATGGCAGAAGACAGGCCAAGGGGGGAGTTAGGTGACATCCTACTTGCATTTGGGGTGCTCCTGTGTGAACTGATCTGGGCAAAATTTCTGCTGGCACAAAGGCTGGCGTAGGAAAATAATTACAGCAGTGCTCAATGGGCAGCGCTTACATGCCGGTAGGGGTATTCTTTGGAGCCGGTTTTTCCTTTTCTGTTTGTGTGCATAGCTCCCAACTGAGCTGGCATTCAGCCAACCCAGCAGCACCCAGAATGGTAAGTAGATGCCATGGAACTTTCCGCCGGCTCCTCCTCTGCCGGCCCTCTTCCCGCCGGCTTCCAATGACTTGCATTGCTCTGCCTGAAGCTTCCTTATTCTAGTAGGTGGTCTTAAAATTTTATTACATAAATATTCCATCAGGCATTGCAAGTCATTTCTGATTTTGTAGTCAGTTTTTAATTAACAATGCAGAAGCTGATGCAGTTTGATCTCTTTTTAGCTTTTTAGCTTACTGTTGATTTTAATTTAAAATTTCAAATTAAATTTAAAAGCTTACTGAATGTTTTTAACTGTCTTTTATTGATCATTTTAATGTGTTTTTGTTTTTGGTAAACTGCTTGGAGGCTCTATTACAATCAAGCAGTATATAAATTTTTATCTTTCTTGATTTTATCTCGATTGTATTTGTTGAGCTTGATGGACACTGCTTAGAGGCAATTGTAATCAAGTGGCATATAAATCAGAATAAATTAATTAAACTAAAAATACTAAGGAATGCATGCCTTGTAAAACTTGCAAAACTTCAGTTCCTTGCAAAGTAAAATAGGGTTATTATTGGAAGCCACTTTACACTAGATCTGGCTATTTGTCCAACTCAGGGTTCTCTGCTGTAACTTTCAGATGCTCTTCAGGGTCTCTGGGTCTTTCATGTCACCTTCCACCTGATTTTTTTTTAACAGCTTAGAGGTTGCCAGGGATTGAATTTGGGAACTTTTCCATGCAAACTATATCTCATGTCATGGAGCTATGGTCTCATGTACAAATGGAAGAATGCCTCTGGATTTTGGATCACTTTTCTCACACAGCATTCTGCTGCTGAGTCAGAAATAGCCTTTCTGAGAGTAGATGAGGCTTGTAGTTAGTGGAAAGTCCCTACTGGATAAAAGCCAGTGGACAAAACCTGGTCAAATCTTTATATGCAAGATTACTTAGCATTTACAAATTGCACAGGTTGCAAAAGTCAGCTTATAATATTTTAATTTTTTTAAAAAACAGGACAGGTTATAATGAGCCACGGATATACTTAAGAAACCCAAACCAACGTCACCAAAGGGAGATGCAAGCCACTGTAGTCAGCTGGGCTTTATGCTGTCAATGCTGATGAAGATCTCAGGATCTTGGGATTATGTCTGCATTGTGTGTCTGTGTATATGCTACCATTGTGTTGGCTTAGTCCAGATGTCTGGATTGGATAGTGCAGGAGTTATGTGATAGCAATATGTCAGTGTGCAACCACCACATTACAAAATTTATTTTATTAAAATTAAATTTATATCCCGCCCTTTCTCCCAGTAGGAGCCTTTGAACAATTCTTAAGGAGAGACGCGAGAACTGATTCCGTACAACTGTAACTTAAATGGTTGACCTTCTTCCCAATGGAATTAGCAGTACACACACACATACATAAACCGTGCACAAATCCACGCCTACAAAACCATATTTTCAACGATGCTGAGCCTATGGATTACTGGCTCGGGCCTTTGCACAATTTTTTTTTAAAAAGTTGCTAGGCAACCAGCCAGGGGTTGCTATGGCATTTTCAAGTAGAGCAGCTGGGCCAATCAGTGCTAACTGTGAGCTAGTGGAGGCGTAAAACCTCTAAATTTAATGTCAGTGCAGACAGGAAGGGAAGCTGTTGAGGCATGTATGGTGCTGATCGTGCGCTTGCTAAATGCGGACAACATGGCCCCTGTGATTAGGACCAGCACACTAATGAATATTCATTGGGCTGATTAAAGTAAAGTCAATTAACTACTTGACTGCTCTTTTTTTTTTAAGCCTCCCAAACTTGATTATATTTTTCTTTGCTTTTAACCATTTTGGGACCAGATATATCCCTGCCATTATTTTTCTCCCTCCCTGTTTCCTGGTGATTATGGGTATTTCCAGCTTTATCATTTTTTACTCATCATCACACTTTCAATTCCAAGTTTTACAGCATTTTTTTAAAAAAATGAAAATCCAGCACTTCTAGAGGGTTTTTTGCCTTCTCTCACAGTTACCGGTAAGCTGAGAAGGTCACGGTTTTCCTTAAGTTTCTTTAAAACAAGGAGATTTAAATTCCATAATACAGCATATAGAGAGAGGATCTGCACCTCTTTCAGGTTCCAAGACAGTGGAGATTTCGCTGGAGGTCAAGAGCAAAACAGTTTTGGAATAAGCTTCTGTTAAAACAAAACAGCAAAATACCCATCTCTTAAACACAGGAATATTGTGGCAAATCAAATCAAATCTCTAAGATGCCAAACTCTTCAAGACAGAAGGTGTTTTTTAAAAAAAAAAAAACAAGAAAGTAAAATGATATTGTAATGCATCTAGGAATATCTTCTATAATCGTACATTGTTTTTCCAAAATATTCTCATGCCAGCCATTAAATAAAAGTTAAAATTTCTAAAAAATTGTATTTCTTGCCCTGTTGTCAAAGTGGATCATTTCTGGCATTTTCTAAGCACGGTTTGAATAATATAAAAATAGGTGGTGTATGTGTCTGCCATTATTTTTACTAGCTTAATTTGCAAATTGTCAGATTTTAATGTGAGTGTGCTTTTTTTATGTGACATATCTATAATCTAAATGGAGACTCTCAGATGAGAGAGGCTGCTCCAAGTCTTTTTTCTGTGTGAGAGATATTAATAGATGTAATTAATATAACCAATAGACTGGTAAAAAAGAAGACACTTCCATAATAATTGGCCCTTTGGCTTTAGGAATTAAAATAGTACAGAAAGTTGCCAAACATTACAACAAAACAGGGATTTTTAAAGGACTCTTAACTGTTCCATTATTACCTTTATAAATTTGGACAGGCTAGAAAACAAAAAGCAAATAAACATGTGTTTACTTTGTTCTCCTCCTCCTCCTGTCCACTGAAAAGCCAAGGTCCAGATTTCTGGATGGCTGAAGGAGACACAGGTGAATTTGAGCTAAGGAATGAACGGGAAATTTAACCTGTACTGGTTTAGAAGGGGGGAAAGTGTGTGTGTGTGTGTGTGTGTGAGAGAGAGAGAGAGAGAGAGAGAGAGAGAGAGAATTGGGCAAAAGGTAAGAAAATTAAAGTGCATAGTATTAACCTTTTTTTCTACTAACGTTAAAAATATGTAGGTGCTAAAACTGTACACTCTGTTAGAGAAAAAGAAGTAAACATATAAATCCATTGCAAGTTTAGTTAACCCCTTTTAAATATGAAAATTATTGTAAATGTCCAACATTTGGGGAATATTGACATTGACATATGAATACCGACAATTATAAATCATTTTTGTGAATGTCCAGACATAGATATATTCCCCTCCACCTTTTGTAGATACATGTGTAATTACTGACAATCACATTTAAATAACGTATTAGCACTGAGTTTTCTGCTTCCAAGTTTGGGGATCTTTGCAAAGTCAGTCTGGGACTGTCAACATTTATGTGTGAATATTGCCATTCACCAAATGTGGCACATTAACTGCAACATTTTATAAAATGTGCATATCATTATGGATATGACTATTCCCTATGAACTGATTTCAAAAATTTTACAAAATTACAACTCCAGAACCATCTCTTAGGCTTTTTTACAACTACCCTAGAGTAAATGGATTGTGAAATTTCAACATATGCTGAAATTGTCAACACCCAAACAATAGCAATAGATAGTAAGAATTAATTTTAGTGCCCATGAAAATTACACAATATCAGCATGAGGCCTGTTATGTGAAAACCATACATTTATTATTTCTTATTTATTTGCAAAATTTCTATCCCTCTCTTTTACGGAAAGGAGCCTAGGGGGCAAACCCTAAAGTTATAATACAATACAATACAATAAAAATAAAAATTAAAAACATATTTAAAACCATGTAAAAACCATTAAAACATGTAAAAACATGTAAAATAGTCACATACCCTCACAGCTAATAATTTCAAGGTTGCCAAGAACCATATTTTTCAGTCATCAAATGCCGGGTGAACAGGAATGTTTTTAAGTTCCTCCTGAAAGTTAATATTGAAAGAGCCAGATTCACTTCACCAGGGAGGGCAATCCACAAATGGGAAACTATCGCCGAGAAGACTCTGTCATGGGTCAACACCAACCATGCACAGCCAGAGATGGCAATACCAACAGGGCTTCCCCGCCGATTGTAGGGCCTGAGATGGTTGATATTAGGCAAATGCATCATTTTGTCTTTGTTGTGTTGCCACTGTTTTTTAAAAAAAAGTATATAATGATTGGCTGTGCAATGGATGATGCTTACAGTGATGCAAAATGTGCATCACAGTGTACATCATCAGGAGCAAAATATGAGATTTGAGCTTTGGTTATTTCCTGTCACCTCACATTATGTCAGGCGTTTAAACTTCAGCTGTCCACAACAGCTCCAGCATCTGCCCATGCAGTATGTTTGCTTTATTTAGTGAAACAGGAAGGCACATCACAACAGTTTTAACTTTGAAAATAGCAAATGAAAAAAAACAACCATTTTTAAGCTGCCTCGTCCTAAACTGCGTCATTCAGACAAAAGCTTGGATTTTCTTGCCTCACTGAGAGTGATGTCATGTTTCTGCTTCATAGGAAAGCCAACAACAACTAGGTCAAAGCTTGGTGCATGCAGCCTTTGCCAACCTGGTGCACTGCAGCTCATGGGAGTTGTTGGCCAAAACATCTGGAGGACACCAGGTTAGTGAAGGGTGGCTTAGTGACTCCATCTTGCTCTAACCAGAAATGAACCATTCCTACAGAACAGAGGGTTGAAATGATATCTAGGTCACATGCAGAATGAGCTTGGGCATCTTCTCAATGCAATGCAGTTGATAAAAATAATACTTATAAAAATATCCAACAAAGAGGTAGGCTTCAGAATCTCTTGGCCATAGAAGGCCGTGGGATTAACATGGAAGGGTGACACAGGGTCAGGATTAAGATGCCTTAACAAGGTCATGCCAAGGAATTGCTTGCAGCTTTCTCAATCTCTTTTTTACATGAGCATTAAATGTTCCCATAGTAGGCAGTGGCACTTATCTTCAGTACATGTTTTTGAATCCTAAACATTCTGTTTCCCGGGAAGATGACTTGTCCAAATGTTGCAGCTCTCAATTCCGCCCCCCTTCATAAATAAACAAACAGTCCAATATCTACTGAGTTTAAAAAAGAAGAGTAGGTTTTCAGTTGCCAGTACTTTCAGAGTGAGATGACAGGTGATGTTTTTTCAGAGAGCTGGAAAGGGGGTCACTTGCCACTTTTGGCACTGATAAATAGGTTTGGTGTGGGGGGAGGTTGTGTTCCAAAACCCTGCAAAACCTATTTTACCAGAGGAAGGTTTCTCTTTATACTTTCAGTTTGTCTCAGATTATAACTGCCAGTCAATTTTATTAAGCAACAGGGAAATATTCAAGCACAGAATCCATAGCTCTCTCATAGCTAGGAGAATTCTTACTAAAACCTATAGAAAGATAAGAAAAGTAAAGCTCAAAGCCTAAGCCTGGTTTCTGAACTTGAGCCATTTCCCAACCAACCCCCCCACCCCATTTCCTGAAGACAATGAGGTGAATTAAGGGCAGCAATGTCAGCAAAACATTCAGCCTCAATTCCAAATTCCCTTCCTTCCAGTCATTTAATTCAATCTCTTTAATTATTCTTGAAAGTGGTTTTCAGTGGCCAGGATCTTTCAAATATGCTTTTAATTCTCATTGATTTTCAGGGTGTATATTTAGACTTTTAAAAAGATCTTTCCTTTCACTGATTTTTTAAAAAATACCATAGTCCCCTAGATTAAGGACCCAATGTAATGTTCCTTCTTCTAGCACAGAGATTAATACACATGATGGGGGGGGAGTGTGCAAGATGTAGGGTAGTCGTGTCCTATTGTCCTATTTTACAGAGAACAGTTCTCTATTTGAAGGACAGTCCTGTTTTAACAATAAAGAACCCTAAAGTGGGAGAATGTGGGCTGTGACGTTGACCATCAGCAGACTGAGCAAAAACACAAAGGGTAGGTCCATATCATATATCCAACACACTTTTTAGGCGGGTGTTTGAGATGGGCTAGTTTTTTACTGTTTTACTGTTTTCAAATTTTAATTGTTTTATATACTGTTTTATCTTGTACGTCGCCCAGAGTGGCTGGACATCCAGCCAGATGGGCGACTAACAAATTTAATAATAAATAAAATAAATAAATAAATTTAAAGCACATTACTCCCCCCCACCCGAATCCTGGGAACTATGGTTTTCCCGTCACAGAGCTACAAATTCCCAGCCCCCTTAACAAACCATGATTCTTTGACGGAAGTCATGTGTTTAAATATGCATTGGGTATGCTTTAAATGTACAGTGCAGACCTCTCCTTGCTCACAGTCTTCCCCGCTAGGCTGATGTACTGTGTTCCTATTTAAATTACAGTAAATCTTTCTAAATTTGCAATTTCCATCTACAAGTTAGCATAAGAAAAGGCTACGCAAATGTATGCCCTCCTTTTTGGAGATTTCATTAAATGGCCACACTAGTATGATATAATGTGAAAATTATCCCAGTAGAAATGCATTAGGGAGCCAAATCATGTCCACGCTTCCTGATATGTACTGGGAGCGAGTCAGACCATTGTCCCATTCAGCTCAAAATTGTCTGCATTGACTGGCAGCAGCTCTCCAGGGTTTCAGGCAGGGGAGATGCCCAGCTCAACCTGGATTGAACCCGGAACCTTCTGCATACAAGGCAGATGCTGTGCCACTAAGCTATGGCCCTTACCCCAAGACTGCAAGGAAAATAACACTCAGGATTTTACTTCCTCTGTTTGGGGCATAATCCACCCAGAAGCTATTCTGTTCAAACCAACTGAAACAAATGGGACCAGTACAAAAGCACTACCATAATGCTTTGGCAAGCTGCACATAGCGAACTTAGTACCATGTCAGGGAGAAGGCTTCTAGCTGATCCTTCTGCTAAGACAATCCTGCCAAGTCTATATGCACAAAGGTGTTTGTCTAGGTTGGGTTTAAACATGGGGAAGCGTTCATCCAAGTGATCCCTCCATGTGCAGTCTGGGTAGCCTAGTCCAGCAAGATCTACGCCACGTAAATGTCATTCTCATGTAACTTAAATGTCCATTTCCTGCAACAAGGGGAAAGCAAACAACATGTCTGCCAATTGCAACCCCACAGATTGGCTGTGCATTGCATGAGTCCCGTGATTTGCATAGTGACATACAGATGGGTATACTCCCAAGTAGTGTCTTTTCTGTGTCAGAAGCAGTGAGGTTATGCTGCACCACTCCTGTTCCTGGTCTTCTGCTTTGGGCCCCTTTAATTGCCTCCTGCACTCAAGAAACGTTCCCTTCAGTCCAAAGGTTCCCAGATACACATTTCATTAAAATCCAACACAGCAAAATATAACATACACACCATAAAATCAAGGACATCTTTGGCAGCACCTACACTCTGGAACTCCCTGCCCGTTGACTTTTGGCAGCCACCTTTGCTGTACTGTTTTGGGTACCTGCTAAAAAAATTTTTTTGTTTAAGCAAGGCCACCAAGATATGTAAAGTCAACATGCATTTTAAGATGCAGTTTTTTATCATGTATATTTTCAGCCGGTGAACTGATGTATATTTTGACTTTTTTTTACATCAACTTGTTTTTAACGTCTGACTTATTTATAACTTTCATGTATATTTTGTATAAACTGCTTAGAACTTTTTACAAATAAGCAGTGTGCAAATTCTGTTAGGTAAATAAAAAAGAAAGAAAGAAAATCATAAACCAGCAATCCAGCATCAGCCCTCTCCCTCGACCAGAAGGAAAAGATACAACTTAATCTGGCTTCAAAAAACTGGTTAATGTGGGAGTCAATCGTGCATCCAGTGCGAGGGAGTTCCACATCCTGGGGACCACAACAGAGAAGGCTCTGCTCCAGGCTCTGTCACACAGCAAATTACACCTGCAGTGCAGATCTTAAGGCATGGGCCAGCAGATGATGGGAGAGGCACTCCTTGAAATACATTGGTCTACAGCGCTCTGTATGGCTTGGGCCAAAGTCAGCACCTTAAATTGGGGTAGGAAGAAAACAAGCATCTACTGCAGCTCTTTAGGGATCAGTGGCAGATGATCCCACTTTGTGGTGCTAGTAGCAACCTGGCAACCACATTCTGCCCCAGCTGCAGCTTCCAGACTGTCTTCAAGGGCAGTCCCACATAGAGCACATTGCAAAAGTCTAGACATGGGGTCATCAGGGGATGTACTACTGTGCTAGGCTATGCAGTTCAGGAAGGGCAGTAGCTCATAGGAATCTGCCTTATACCATCAACCAGCTCAGTATCATCTACATTGACTGGAAGCAGCATTCCAGGGTTTCAGGTAAGAGTATTTCCCAGGCCTACCTGGAGATACAAGTGATCAAGCCTGGGACCTTCTGCATGAAAGGCAGATGCTCTGTCACTGGGCTACAGACCCTTCCCCAAGCTGGTGAATCACCTGGAGTTAGGCATCTAGAGCAAGGCGTTAGGCACTCCTTGAGACTGGGGCTGCCCTGAGCTTCAAGGCGGCTCTAGGAGCATCTCCCCCCCCCAATTTATGATCTTGTTCCTTCAAGGGATATGCAACTCCATGCAGAACAGTGCCTCCATCTTATCAGAATTCAGTCTCAACTTATTGGCCCTTGTTTAGTCCGTTACTGTTCGTAGACACAGGAGAAAAGCTGCGCTCTCACACATTGCTGATCACACAGAAACACCCACTGCAGATGACAGTAAAATTTTAAAAACAAAGCAGGCATCACTGAACTATCCGTCTAACATAATGTGTAGTTAGGCTCTCAACAAAGTGCTGTATTGACTGCAAATAAATAATAAAAATATTACATAATAGTACAAAAATGGATACTTTTGCTAGATTAGTTTATAGTATTGTGTTTCCTATGGGCCCCCCCAATACACATAGCCCACCCCAGACAAAAACAATATGTTTTTAAATCCCCTACAACATGAGGGGTAAAAAGTGTAGACTTCCATTTGATATCTATAGATATAGATACATGCACACATTCCTTTCAGCAGGTTTTTGATTACTAAATGTGATTTTGTTTCTTATTATACTGCAGCTCTACATTTTTTTCTTTCCTTTTCACTTAAATAGATGAGAGAGAGAGAGAGAGAGAGAGAGAGAGAGTGTTATCGCCCCTCCCATTTCAATTGGTACTACAGTTTGAATTTATTCATTTTCCTAAAGAGATTTTGTTCACACCTGCTAACTGCTGCTATGAAAATTTGGGTAACGTGTCATGTCTATAAGATAAGATTTGTTTAAATAAAAAAATCTTCATGTTTTATAACTAGCCTATGAAAGGCTATCCAACACACACACACACATGCACACACACACCATTCTTCTTGACGTTTGTTGATTTTGTTTGCAGCATAATGATAATCATGACAACATAGGAAGAGCCCTGCTGGATCTTACTAAGGTTGCATACACACTAACTCATTTGTAGCACAACAATAAAGTTTTTCTCAATCCCATAATTGTTCATGCTCATTCTCCAGCATGCTGCTCTCAATCTAGATTGAGGCTAGATCCTGCAATCCAGGCAGGAGGGTGTGGTTACTTGATACACATTTGAGAATCCTCCCCGATTGCAATCTTGGTATGCGCCTACCCACCACAACATTGGAGGGGGGTGAATGCATCCCCCCATTGCTGGGACCTCCTACATCTGGTTTCAAACAGACACACTGTGGGGCAACGCAGAATCATGCTGCAATGAACTTTTATTCTCAGAATGAAACCGGTTTCTTAAGACGCACTTTTCAGGGATAAAAAAAATGCACTAGATCTAGATTTTGTGTGGACTATATGGAAAAAAACCAAGAACCAATCTTCACTGATTCTAAAATAAAATCTTGTGCATACACAGCCTATTTTGTCCAATATCCTGTTTCAACCATCAGCAACCTCATCCTGTGACATAGTGGTAAATATTGAAGTGCAGTGGTTCATCGTAACTCCATAGCCACAACTCCAAAGAAAGTCCAAACTGCAAACATCCCCATCCCACAGAACAGCAGCATATAGCATAATATTCAATTTACCAGGACTACTATCATTGCACACCTGCAGTAGTGTAGTGGCAAATTCAGAAGTGCAGGATCCCTTCATGATAGTCACAGCCATGCCCACGCCCCCCTTTTTTTGCTGCTGGGTTGAGAATGAGGTCCTTCTTAATGTCTTCTGCCACAACAACAGAGGTCCCTAGGAGCTAATAAGCACAAAAGAGGAGATTGTTAGCTACTGAAAAGAGTCTTCTCAGTGACTGACTCACCTCCTTTCACTCTGATTGGCTCCAATCAGCAGGAAAGGACAAGGAAGCATGTTAGAAGACTCTTCTCAGTGGCTAACACACTTCCCTTTCATGTCAATTGACTCATAGGATGCTGGAGACATAGGGACCCTGCTGGGACCCTGCTCCCAAGAAAGTAAGGGGACTAAGATCCCTGAAACCCTGGATGACTACACCACTGGTTACCTGAAAGTCAGTTTCACTGAACTCAGTGCTGCTTTCTTGTGACTGTAAAGATTCAACTTGTAAAAATATATATTTTAAAAAGCTTTAACAAAAGATTTTCAGTCAGCTGAAATGCAGCCTTTTGCTGTCAGTTAGAGATGCAAACCATCTGTAAGGAAGTGTTCTGGTTTAAACTGCTAGCCAGAAGCAGAAATCTCATCAAAGAAAAAGAAAGGCATGTCTAGCCTCTGCTTGATTATTTCCCTCATTTTCTGACAATACTGATCTGTCAGAAACACACTTGAAAGCCTCAGTATCACCTCATTCACTTGCCAGAGCAAGGAGTATCTATTAGTTATCCCACTGCTCTGAAAGATGATGATGATGATGATGATGATTTCTTACTAATCCTTCACCGTGAGGTGCAATTACAATTTACAATTTAAAAATACAAAATTTAAATCAGTTAAAACAACGACAACATCATCACTCCTGATCTGCAAAAAGTCTCAGAGCTGCATTCCTCCACCACTCTGCACCAGTGGAGACCGGCGGCTCCAATGTTAATGGGGCAGTGAATATGCTCTTGGTTTTAGTCCAAACTTTCAAGGAGTTGTCCAAGGTGCTGAAGTTTCAGACTAAAATCCAGAATGGATTCGCTGCCCCACTGCCATCGGCGCCAGCAGCCTCCACTGAATTGATTTGTGTGTGTGTGTACTGCCTTCAAGTCGATTCCAACTTATGGCGACCCTATGAATAGGGCTTTCATGAGGCTGAGAGGCAGTGGCTGGCCCAAGGTCACCCAGTGAGCTTCATGGCTATGTGGGGATTCGAACCCTGGTCTCCCAGGTCATAGTCCAACACCTTAACCACTACACCACATTGTTAATCCCCTTTTAAAGCCAACCTTATCACATCTTCTGTGGTGCCATCTGGAGGACAGGGCTTGTACGGCAGAGGTCTAGGGCCCCATTCTGAAGACTGAGCAGGAAGGCTCCCAAATGAAGCAGAGCTGGCTTATTGCATTTTGAAGTAAATTATTATTATTATTATTATTATTATTATTATTATTATTATTATTACTAAATAGCATGCATTTGTCATTCACTACAAAAATGTCTCAAAGCGACTTACAATTATTAAGGCATACAGGATACAAAATTTAAAATACAAGTGTAAGATGAAAAGTTAGCTCATAAATGTCCCTCTCAGGTGGGCAGCCCTGGCACAAGGAATAGGGGACCACATTGTAAAATCTTTGGGAGAATTTTACCTTCATTCTCCAGCTAAAAATCCTCCTTTTTCCAGACAGGATGAGTCTTGCAAATCCAGTTGCAACCCCCCCCCAGCCCAGATTAGAAAAAGGATGCCATCTATGTACAAATGAAGCAATATACATGTCTATCTAAAGATGGAAGGGCAGTCAGACAGTAGTGGCCAGTGGAGTGAAACCACCCTCCTGACACCAGTCTCATTGCACCGTATTTGGATGGGGATGTGGCAGGGTGGTGGCAAGATTGGGGCTGTAGGGACACATCAGTGGATGTATCAGATTGGCTCCATCTGTGCCCCACCCTCCGACCCATCCAGGTAAGATGCAGTGTCAAGAAGGCAGCTCCATCAAGACCAAAGTGTCCAGAGTCTAAAATGACCAAACTGCACTACTGCCACATCTTGCTTCAGTGAGTTCCAAAAGTTAAATATGCCCAGAATTATATGAAACTGAACTTCCTTTTGACTGTTCTCATTGTTTCAGCAAATTACAATATTTGTTAATATGGGACCTCTCTGTGACAGCAAGAAACAAAGCACATATACTGCGGCACATGTGGAGAAAAGGCTCACAAGGTGTGCTGTGGCAGCAGTCTGCACTGCTTGATGTACATAAGTGGCGAGGAAGTCAGGCTAAAAGACTCTGGTGTTCATGTCTTGCTTGTGGGCTTCCTACAGGCATCTGGCTGGCCACTATGAGAACAGGATGCTGGATTAGATGGGCCATTGGCCGGATCCAGGAGGGATCTTCTTATGTTCTTATGACTCAAGAGAACACATGCTGTGGGATAGCTCCTTGAGAACTTGGAGTACAGTCCCAGAACTCTTATATGAAGATCCAAAGCCGCTGAAAAATTGAGCATTACATGGAAAGGAGAGAATATGTAAGAGAGAAAAGGCCATGGAAAGATCATGATAGCTGCTAAATCATAAAGGAGGGTTGCTACAGCTTTATTGTGAAGAAAGGAGGGTTATTACAGCTTTGTGCTGTGGCAGCTTTTGTCCTATTCAAATCACATTTAATTCAGGGTCTTTCATATCACAGTCATCCATATAATGCTTGTGCGAGGTTGCTTCCTTCTAGCAAAACAAGAGAGTCAAGCTACCGATCTGCAACTGTGATGTATCTGAATTATGGGAGATTGCTCTTTTATAAGACAGAGATTAATTCATTTCACATACACACATTTATATTAATGAGCTAAAACGGATCTCAAGGCATTGAGTTCAAATGCAAATGCAGGTTTGGAATGAGCAGATTCTGAATTTCCCACAGAAATTTGGAACACAGCATAAGGGAATACAATGAACAGCAACTCTAGTGGGGAAAACAGAAATGTTGTGTGTTGTGGGTAGGGATAGGTGAGAATTTCAATTCAGTTCACAGTTCAAACAGAATTGATCAAATCTGCAATTTCTGGAACAATATGAGAACCGAAGCATAGCAATCCTTTGAAATTTGCGTTTATTAGAATTTTGGGATGCAGTTCGCCAACTAAACAACATTTACAGAAATGCATATATTAGGGGAAAGTGTGCATAAAAATGAATACATGAGTGAAAACAGCATGCAAAAAGGCATGAAATGATGAGAAGTGGCTTGCAAAAATGTGTACCTTTGTCAAAACTGCCTACAAAACTGTGTTTATTTGGAGAAATTCGCACTAAAATGGTGGAAAATTTTCATGAGGATTTAAAAAAAATTGCAGAAATGTAGAGAACTGAATTTAACACTGGAAGAGTGAGAAACTGAGAGAACTGAAACAGGCAGATCTTTCCATTCCTAGTTGTGGGCGGAAGTGCAGAAGGCAATACAGCATAATGGAGGACATTGGGCAGCTGGTGGGCATGTCCATCGGTGCTTAAATTATGATGGGGGAGAGGGCAGGGGACCATTAATTAAAACCCTAGATTGGGTCCCCACATATTTTGATTTGGCACATCATGCTCCCCAGGGCCTTCAGAAGCAGTGGCCACAGAGGCTGTTATAAAAGGTAATGGGGATGATCTCTCCCTGTTCCCTGCCCTTTAATATGAACATTGAATTCCATAAGGAAATAAGTAGCCTGTACTGGAGAAGGGAATTATTTTTACCGTGGGCCTGTTTACAGGGTTAGTTATCCTGGGATAAACAATCTGGAATTCAATAGCTAAGACAGCAGGTTGTTTGTGTTATTAATGGAAGAATTGCTATCTGGCATCTCTTACTTCCTGGTGAAGCAGCAGGAGTGATCATTGCAGAGGCATCCTTCATGATCTGAAAGCCAGCTGAGTACCATATCAACTGCCTGGAATGGAAATGAGAGAGAGAGAGAGACATTGGGATTCTTACATTTTGGAGGGAGAAATCTGAATTTCCAGATTTTGAAACCCAACAACTGAACATTCTGGGTTCTCACTGAACATTCAGATTTATACGTTTGTGAATATTTTGGTGACAAATCCTGATTTTATTTTTAAAAAATATTAAATTCAAGCAGCACATTTTGTATTTTCATTATTACAATAGAACACATTATTATAATTTAAATAGAAATATAATACATCTCACCATAGGGAAGACTGATCAGAGGACCTCAGGCTGCGTGCCTACTCAGTCTGTTGTTAGGTGTGATTGTCAAAGGGAACTTCAAGGCCCTTCCCGCTCTCCCTTCTTAAGAGTTCTTTATTTTTACACTGGACTTGGATCAGGCAGCCCTTCAAAGAGAGGACTGTTTCAAACATAGGACTACAAAACAGGACCCCTGGTCTTCCTAAACAGGTGCAACCAGATGAGGGGCCACAGCCGACTGTGAAATAACAAAAAGTATATAACATGCTGAACTAGGCAGGCCTTTCATCTGACCCAACAGGGCTCTTCTGCTTTAATTCTGTAAGGTGTCAGGTTTAATTCATGGCATCTTGAGATAAGAGGATTGGGTAGAAGGCGACTGGGGGAAACACTTGACAGCTGCTGCAAGTCAGAGTAGACTAAAATTGTGTAGATGGACACCTGCAATAAGGCAATTTCCTGACTTCACAGTTATATGCATCCTGACAACCTCTTCCTTAAAAACCTCTGCAGCCATTTTGGGCAGTGGTTTTCAAAACTTTCTACCTTTAAACATTGATTTCTTTAGCAAGAAACTGTTAGGTACATAGGAAACTGCCTTGTGCTGAGTCAAACCATTGGTCTCTCTATGTCAGCATTGCCTAAAGGGGTGCCCTCCAGATGATGCTAGACTACAACAGCCATCATCCCTGACCATTAGCCATTTGGACCGAGGCTGATGGGAGTTTGAATTTAACAACATCTGGAGGGCTACAGGTTCCTCACTCCTAGCCTGAGTGGCAGAGGCTCCCCAGGATTTCAGGCAGAAGCCTAGAGAGGCCAGGGATTGAGCCTGGTACCTTCCACATGCAAAGGATGTTTTCTGCCACTGAGCTATAGCCCTGCTCCAAATTGGGGAAGATTCTAAGACATGGTCATGTGGAATAATGGGCAGTCTTACTGGGCTCATCATTGCCTGACATGAACTGAGAATGCACACTAGACCACATCTCCAATGTTCTCCTAAGGCTAAGCTGGAGGCCTTCAAGAGGTTGTTGGACAGCCACCTGTCAGGTCTGCTTTAATTTGGATCCCTGCATTGAGCAGTGGGTTGGACTCGATGGCCTCATAGGCCTCTTTCAACTCTACAATTCTATGATTTTGGAAACAGACTGACAGCAGTGGGCAAGCTGTCTGTGGGAAGCCCAAAAGCAGAACTTGCGCACAACAGCACTCTGCCCATCTGTGTTTCCCAGAAACTGGTCTTCAGAGGCATACTGCCTCTGACAGTGGAAATCTTCGGTTGTAGACATGTTAGGAAAATACCACTGATGATTCCTTTCCATCCATCATTTACCTTTTTCATCAGAGGTTTCCAGCATTGCCCCGGTATTTAAAAAGCTGAGATGTTCACTAAAACAAAAACAAAAAAACCTTTGTGTCAACATAGTAAATGACTCTAATTACACTGGAGGTGGAGTGAAAATGCTTCATTCATTCTGAGGAGGCAGAAGGTAGAGCTAAAATGCTTATAGACAATGGGTGAACAGGGAGATATAATGCTGAACGCCAGGTTTAAATGCAAATCACCGCAGAACATTTTTCCCTCCACCATCTTGCTCTGCCCTCTTCTCCTTTCCCGTCCCCCTATCACCAACATGGCATTGTAATCATCGTATGCAGTAATTAGAAATGAATGGAGGTAGATTGGTGGTGGTGGTAAGGGGGGAGGTGCTTGACAGGCAATGCTTCAAAGGGGTGCAGAAAACAAAAAAAATGGCTCCTTGTCTTTCCTAGACTGCAGCCATCTTTGCGCAAGAACAACATCTTTGCAGCCACTGCTGGCTGAAAAGGCAATGGATGAGGGGAAGGACAGGACAGGAGGCAACAATGTGTGTGCATCTAGGCCTGGATTAGGGATGGGAAAGAAATTCAATTCCATTTGCATGTAAAGCCAAACCTGTCACATTTGCTCTTTTCAAAAACAATATGAGGACCAATATATAGTCATCCCTCAAAATTCATACTTATCTGAATTCTGTGATGCAGTTCTCCAACCAATGTAAACAAAAATGTATATCATAAAGTGTGCATTAAAACAAATATATTAGTGAAAAAGATACAAACATGCATTGTATTTGCTTGCAAAAATGTACAAAATGTGTTTATTAGGAGAAATTCACAAATGCTGAAGATAATTTTTGAAGAAACACAAATTGCTGGAGAAATGTGGATATATCCAGAAGTTTTGGACTGTAGCTCCCATCAGTCCCAGCCAGCACTGGAGTTCATGGGAGTTGTACTCCAAAACATCTGAAGACCACCTAGTTGGTGAAGGCTATTTTAGAGCCACTAAGAAGAGATAGGAATCTTGATTGAACATTTGTCCATAGTTTCCTGAGAAATGTTTCTCTTTTTAAAGAAAATCTCCATTTCCTAACAAAATCTCCACAGAACAACAAGAGAAATTCCCCTCAGCCTTATACCTCAGCCTCGGCCTGGCCAATCAAGAAGCTTAGTATTGCCGGCCAATCACAGAGGCTGCTGTGGCATGAGCCTTCTGCAGCCAACAAGAGCACTGTGATCCAAGTACACACACACATGTTCTTTCGGATAGATGACTTCATGCCAAGTGGTGCTGACAGGGGTCTTTTTAAAGGTAAAGAATATTTAAAAAATAAATGGACTGCCTTCAAGTCGATTCCGACTTATGGCGACCCTATGAATAGGGTTTTCCTGATAAGTGGTATTCAGAGGGGGTTTACCATTGCCTTCCTCTGAGGCTGAGAGGCAGTGACTGGCCCAAGGTCACCCAGTGAGCTTCATGGCTGTGTGGGGATTCAAACCAGGTCATAGTCCAACACCTTAACCACTACGCCACACTGGCTCTCAAAGAATACTTAACATCACACAAAAAGAAAAACAGTGCCTTAAGAGTAAGGGAGCCAGATGGACTTCTCTGGAGAAACTGTTCCAAAACTGAGGTACCACAACTTAGAAGGACCTATGGGTTCTCCCCACCCCATCCCACCCCCAAACTCAGATGGCAGAGAGACTAATAGCCAGGCCCGCACTGCTGACCTCAGCATCAGAAGAGAACATATGGGGGGAGAGGTTCTTATGGTTTCTTGGCCTGTTCAGGGCTTTAGAGCAGGAGTGGAGAAATGTCTGCAGCCCAAGGGCAACATTCCCATATTGGCGACCTTCTGGGGACCACAGGCCAGTAGTGGGTGAAGCCAGAGGCAAAAGTAGGCAGAGCAATCAATATCCATTTAACTTTTCCCAGTAGGCTAGTTTTTACATACTCATGCACCCCTCTCTGTCTTGCATATAGTCAACCAAGAGGAAATATGGGCATTCCAGGACACATTCCAGCCAGGCAAAAAAAAAAAGTGGGGTGTGAAGCAGGACCAGTAAAGGCTGTGTCCTGAGGAGATGATGTGTGGCCTTGGGGGAGCGCTGAGGGCCAGATAGAAAGGTCTGAGGGCCACACGTACTGGGCCTGGCAACCAAGAGGTCTTTTGTATCTTTAAAGGTTGTGCAGGGGGAAGGGAGAATTCCACCTTCTGGTTTTTCCCATTACAATGTTGCAGGAACACCTGCACTTGGCTGACTTTCTCTTCTAAAGATACAGGATCGTCTTAGGCCCTGAGCCTGGCAACCCTATTTCAACTGGAGATGCTACAGACTGGACCCCGTGCAAAACACGTGCCTACCATTGAGCCATGTGCCCTTTCGCAAACATGTTCTATGGGTCACTGTTTGAATGATACCACTCAGGTAAGGGAAGGAGACCTTTCCCTTTAGAAATCCCACCTGTTCAAGTTGCAAAAGCAACAGTTCCGCCAAAAATTCTGCCCTAGTCAGAAATGCACCCTTGTTATGAATGTGCGAGTGCCCGTCTTCCTTTTTCTCTGTGTTTGCCCAGTGAGACAGAAACAATGCTGGGCTGCGGCACGATACACCATACAAAGGAAGCCTCAATTAACTAGAACACATGGATATAGTATTTAATTAACTGATGGGCTCCACAGCCTACTGTATGATGTCATGGAAACCTGGGATTGTTTCAGCGTAACAACGCAAGTGCCAGCGGGAAATGCAGCCATTTATGCCACTGCACCCCTCCCTCAGTTTCAACTAACAGGATTCAAATTCTGATATGCAAAAGTTAATGGATTTTGCCAAAGTTTCTTTATATATATATATATATATATATATAAAGTACAACACACTGAACATGAGAAGTGCCCTGCTGGGTCAGGCCAGTGGCCCATCTAGTCCAGCATCCTTTCCTCACAGTGGCCTACGCGATGCCTATGGGGAGCCTGCAAGCTGGACCTGAGTGCAAAAGCACTCTCCTCTCCTGTGGTTTCCAGCAGCTGGGAATCAGAAGCATCCTGTTGACCACCATGGAGGCAGATCATAGCCATCATGGCTCGCAGCCTTTGATACTGTTGTTCTCCATGAATCTGTCTAATCCTCTTTTAAACAACTTTTAAACATTTGTTTGGTTTGAAAACCCCTGTAAAATGGAAGCTAAATTCAAGACTGTGGAGGGAGGAGGCATTATTTATTATAGCTTTTTGAAGGGTTATTTCACACATGCATGACTATCCCATAATCTCCCATCACTTGAGCCTCTTTTGGACCTTTTATTAGGATATAATATTTATTGATTTATTTATTTGTTGTTGTTGTTACATTTATATCCCACCTTTCCTCTAAGGGGCTGAAGGTGGTATACAAGGTACTCCTTCCCCTGTATTTTTAGTCTCACAATGGCCCTGTGGGGTAGGTTCAGCTGAGAGACTGTGAGTGGCCTAGTTTCACCCAGTGAGCTTCATGGCTAAGTGGAGATACAAAGAATGCATGTGTTTGTGTGTGTGCAGTGTTAGCGGGATCGCAGTAACAAGCTCTCCTCTTCAACCCTCCTCCATAAATAAACATGAGTAGGTAAGGAATTTGGTTCAGTTCACATTTAAAGGTGAATTTATCTGATTTCGCACTTTCCAAAAGGATACACAAACTAAAATGCAGGCATCCTTTTGAATTTGCATTTCTCTGACATTTTCAGTGCAGTTCTCCAGCCACGTAGTGTGTACAAAAATGAATTTCTAACTTCCAGGGCCCACTGGACACAGGTGAATATTCCTGAGACCCACCAGTCACAAAATGGTGGTACAAGAGCAGAGTCAGTTACAAAATGGTGGCAGATGGGGGCAGAATTTGACCTAATCAGCTGGCAATCATTTTCTACTGATTATACAGCCATTTTCTACTGATTATACATATACTATAGCCAGCATGGATTTTTCATGTTCCACAATGTTAAATTGAAAATAACCCCCATGCCATTTTGTTGCTTTCCATAAGCTCATTTCAAAACAAACCTTACAAAACATATAGTCCTGAACTCAGAAACGCTTGCTTAACAACCCTCTAAGTTTTCATGGTGATACACACAACAGTCAGAGAGAATCGAGAGTTCAAATTATAAAATAAGAGGGGGGGAATCCAGACTCCTGTTGGACTTTTTTCTGTCAGTGTTCTCATTATTTGTTGAAATTAATTAAAAATCAGCCATGTTCACAGCCATGTTCACAGTAATCCTATTACTGATCTTGCTCCATACTCTGACCTTCATCTTCTGCAGTTTAAAAGTAAAAAAAAAAATGTCTGGCTGATTTTTAATTAATTTAAGAAATTTAGCATTGAACTCTATTATAACGTTAGGCATGCTCAGTAAGAATCAACTGTCAGTGCTCTGAAAGCAAGCCTCACAGCTGTTTAGCTTGGCTAATCAGGTGGCCACACCCATGCCAGACTTTTATTTTACTTTAGACAGTCATGGTTTCCCCAGAGAATCCTGGGAAGTGTAGTTTGTGAAGGGTGTTGAAAGTTGCTAGTAGACTCCTGTTCCTCTGGCAGAGCTCCAGTGGCCAGAGTGGTTTAACAGTCAGCCCCTCTTCTGGGGATTGTAGCCCTGTGAGGGGAATTATTAACTGTCTTAATAATGTTGTTTCCTCCCTGCTAAAACAGCACATGTCTTGTTTCTGTTATTTGGGCTGATTGCCACCACTCACCATGTGCTCAGAGGCACACGTTACCAAATTCTTCCAAGCTCCACTGCAAGAGGATTGGACTGTGAAAGGTCAACCCAAATTGTGTCTGCATTTTTACAAATCTGTAGGGCAGTACAATATCTCAGAGAGGAGGACAGGTCTCCTGCTTCCCTGGTGCATTCACTATAGCTGCCCAATTTCCCTGCTTTTTAAAGTTTCATAGAAAGATCTGTTGGCTATAGGTACATTCTTAAACCACAAGGGGTTTTTTTGCCTATTAGTGAATATCTAATCCACATATGGAAATTGCTAAATCCTTTGCCATAGCATTTTCTTTGCAGTAATGAGTTTCATAGCTCAGCTTTCCACATGCTAAGTATAGATATTTGATCTGGAGGTATTGTGATTTTTCTCTGTTATTTTCATGGATATATGAACTTTTATGCACACTTTACCTTAGTATATGCATGTTTGTACACATTATTTGGCTGGAGAATTGCACTGCAAAATTCAGAGGAGTGCAAATTTTGAAGGATGGCTGTGTTTTGGTTTGTGTATTGTCTTGGAAAGCACGAATTAGGTAAATTCACCTTTAAACGTGAACTGAATCAAATTTCTTCCCCATGCCTAGGGAGATTAAACAAGTGAAGAATATTAATCCAGTTCAGTGACATCAGTTATTGGTAACATGTGACCCTCCTGGTGCTGCCTCTGGCTGTTGTCCAGTTGGCATTGAGCCATGACAGGGCCTTCTCAGTGGCGGCTCCCCATTTATGGAATGCCCTCTCTCTGTGAGGTAATTTGTTGTCCCCCAGGAGGAACTTAAAGACATTCCTGTTTACCCAATTATTTGATGGCTGGCAACCTTTTAAAGATTTTACATGTTTTAAAATGTTTTAATTTTATTTATTTATTTATTTATAATGTCGTTATTTTATCACTGATGTGTTTGCTGTCCTGGACTCCTTTGAGAGAAAGGGTGGGATATAAATTTAATATGCTGTTGTTGTTGTTCAATTGTTAAATAAAAACATCAATAATTTATTCTTACTATTGTTGTATTGCTGGACTGCAACTCCCATCATCCCTGACCATTGGCCACATGGACTGGGATTGATGGGTGCTGGAGAAATACCCCTGGAAGGTCACAGGTTTCCTGTCCCTGAATTACCAGTGGCAGGACAGGGTCCTGTCCCAGCCTTCCTCATTATACATACTTAGGCAGTCTACCTCTCCACCTAACCTACCTCATAGGGTCGTTGTGATGATAACAAGGGATACACTCATGTATGCAATTGGTAGTGCCTTCAAGGAGCTAAGGTGGGCTTCAGATTAATAAATATGCATCAAGTAATTTTTTTAAACAATAACCAATCCCTAAATCTTGGAGCTCTTGTTTCCTTTCATCCCAGGTGAGCTGGTGATGGCTTCCTTTCTTGTCTCCATGGCTTACCTCACCATATTTAGTATTTCTGACAGGGGAATGTTTTGCTGAAAGCTATTGGCCTGAGACGGATAGCATGCCTGTAACGCTTCATTCTCTGAAGAAGAACAAGGAGACTGAAAATATATTGATGTCTGCAAATGCTGAACTGTTGGCTGCAAATGGAGGTGTTTCCCAGTGCTAAGAACTTCCTTGTCTCTGTTCATATATAAATTAATTTATGGATTTTCTTGACAAGACTACAGCTCCCTCCCTTAGGGACCTCGGCTGATATATTACCTGTGAAAGAGGATCACAATTTATTAGACTGCATATAGAATCAGCGATAGGTGTAGACTGAAATGTTTTGAAATATTATATTATATATGAAATGACATAGGGGGGAGTTAAATTACATGGTTATAATTACTTGGAGTTCAGGTGGCATCATAAATAATCCATTCTGGATTCATTCTTAGTGTTTATTATGTCACAGGAGCAACGTAATTAACACTGGAGGTGACCAGGGGCTGCCATGGCTGTGCCTTCCCCACCATCACCCTCCTACACATGATCGAGGAAAAAAGATGTTAGAGAACTGTGATGGGATTAAGCAACACCCCTGAATACCATGGACTAACGTGGGCAGCCCAAGATTCACGGATGGCAAAGTAACAATAGTTTAGGTTTTTTTACAGGCTGCTGTTCCACCATAAACTGTGGCCAAAGCAGCTCATGAGAAGCATTGGCTTGGAGCAATCCAAACCCCCTTTGCACCAGGCTGGAGATGGTGGATTGGATGGTGGTGGCCCCCTATGCCAGCCCTGCCAGCCTTTGCTGGCCTCCCAGTGGCTGCCACCTGCAATGTGACACCATCATCACTCTGCTGACACAGAGCTCCTCCTTCCACCTGCTGAATATGACCCCACCGATGGCGGCACATGGAAAGCCATGAAACATGGCTTTCTGAAGCTTGGAAGTGGTGGGGCTGTGCTGTGCTGGATCATGATTCGCCCCACTGTCATTGCATCAGCTGGTTCAGCAATCTGCCTGCTCTCTTTTGCCACTCCCTAAAGCCCCAGTGGGCAATGAGAAATTTACCTACTGAAAGCCATTATTCGAGAGAAGCAACACCTTGGTTGAATGGGACTTAGTAGACATATATTAAGATCTTGCCTGTAGCAATAGACAATGTGGGATTAAGCTGCTTTGAGAAGTGTTTGGTGTAAGGCTAGGTGCAAATTTAATAAATGGGGAATAGAAACCTATATTCACTAATAGGCAAAAAGCCTTGTGGTTTAAGAATGTACCTATAGTCCACAAATATTTCTATCAAACGTTAAAAGCAAAGAAATTTGGCAGCTATAGTGAATGCACCAGAGAAGCAGGAGACCTGACCTCCTCCCTGAGATATTGTACTGCCCTACAAATTTGTCAAAATGCAAACACCATTTGGGTTGGTCTTTCACAGTCCAATCCATTTGCTGTGTAGCTTTGAATGATTTGGTCACATGTGCCTCTGAGCATATGGTGATGGTGCCAACACCTGCCATCTCCAAAGATGGAGAATTATATTTTTGAATGTTTGTTGGTGTTCTTCTTACTTTGCTTCTTTCCTGTGTTACTAATGTTTCTACAGAGAATCTAATCTAGAAAATTTTATTTCCCTCATTATTCATCCTAGAAATCTGTGTCAAATTTATTTTTAATAATGTCAAAGCCTTTTTATTGGTCAATGTCATATGGTGGTAAAGACAGCCTTTTGTGTTTCAAATCGGAGGTTATACTCTATTTCTATTCTGAGTGCATTAACGCTTGAATCTGAAACTGCAGTTTGATGTAAAATCAGATTGATTACAATATGTTACTACTTAAGCAATGACTCTAGCTGTTGGGAAAAAAGAGGATGCATGTTTGCAGCCTGCTATGTTTAAACTACTGCATTTAAGGCAAGGTGGGCACAATCAATTAAAAACATAGAGCACACCTAGAATTTTGCTAGAATATATTTCACCTCCCATCATCATCATCATCATTTTATTTGTATGCCGCCTTTCCACATAAAATTGTGCTCAAGGCGGCTTACAACAAGGTGAACAAAAATACATGTCAAAAACAATTGCAAAAACAATTTCCTAATAACAAAAAATAATAAAACAGTGACATAACAAATATAATAACCAAAAACAACTTTTCAACATTATGAACATAATAAAACAATTATTTAAAAACAAAAAAGTAACCATTAACACCCCAAACCCCTAAAGAAAACCATTTACTGTATCTCCTACAAAACTTCATTATTCAGAGGGGAGGCTTGTTTTGTATCAGCACATGTCTACTCAGAAGTACTTCTCACCGAGTTCACTGGGGCCCACTCCCAATAAATTGGTGATAGGATTGCAGTAATCCTATCGCCTTATTTGAGAGTAAGCCCCATTAAACTCAATGAGACTTATTGTTTTATCTTGTGCAAACGGAGACACTCTTGGTGTACGTTGAAGGCTATTCTGCAGAATAGTAAGTGCCATTATTCCACAATTATTTTTGGAGTTTTTTTAGTGTCCATTTTGCAAAGTGTTTTTGTACTTGACATATTCACAGAAATAGAAACAAAAGAAAATGATTTCCTATAGGAAACCACTAAAATTACAAAGTAAATCAGACATATTTAAAGTGACTATCTGAACTATATCCACGGTCTTAATAATGTTGCTTTCTCCCTGCTAAACCAAGATCAGCACAAAATATGTCTTATTTCTCTTATTTGGGCTGATTGCAGGTGTTGCCACCACTCACCCTATGCTCAGAGGCACATGTTACCAAATTCTTCCAAGCTACACAGGAACTGGATTGGACTGTGAAAGACCAACCCAAATTGTGTTTGCATTTTGACAAATTTGTAGGGCAGTACAATATCTCAGATAGGAGGTCGGGTCTCCTGCTCCCCTGGTGCATTCACTATAGCTGCCGAATGTCTTTGCTTTTTAAAGTTTGATAGAAATATCTGTGGGCTATAGGTACATTCTTAAACCACAAGATTTTTTTCCTATTAGTGAATTTCGCTGCTTTTTAATCTAGGAGGTAAGAAATGGGATCCTGTGCAAGTTTGCTGAGAATGGATTGATCATTTGCATGCTTATTGAGTTCAGTAGGATTTACTCCCCTGCAATCATGCTTAGGATAGGTGAAACTGACCAGGGGGGAGGGAGGGGTGGAGTGGGTAGGAGAGCAGGAAGAAAAAAGAGGGGAGGGGAGGAGGAAGGGAGAGGAGAGGGGAAGGAGGGGAAAGGCAGTTCTGATCATTTGCATGCTTATTTTCAATGTTATTTACTTCCATGCAATCATGCTTAAGATAGGTAAAACTGACCATGGGGAGGGGGAGGAGATGGGGAGGAGGGGGAAGGGGAAGTAGGGGATTGGAAGGGGATGGGGATGGAGTGGCAAAGGAAAGGGGAGGTGAGGAGCACGATGGAGGGAATAGGAAGGATTAGAAGAGAGGGAGGGTGTGATCATTTGCATACTTTTTTTAGTTCAGTGGGATTTATTTCTGTACAATTGTGTTTGAAAATGGAAATGGACTGCCTTCAAGTCGATCCTGACTTATGGCGACCCTATGAATAGGGTTTCCATGGTAAATGGTATTCAGACATGGATTTATCATTGCCTTCCTCTCAGGCTGAGAGGCAGTGACTGGCCCAAGGTCACCCAGTGAGCTTCATGGCTGTGTGGGGATTCGAACCCTGGTTTCCCAGGTTGTAGTCCAACACTGACCTGGGGAGGGGCAGGAAGGGTAGGAGGAAGGGAAGGGATGAGATTAGGTGAGTGGGCACTGGGCAGAGGGGAAGCCCCTTTCCTTTCCAAAAGGAAAACATTGTGAGCAGTATCATTACTTTTAGCATTTCCCCCTGCTTTTTATTCTATAGCAGGCACATGTAGCCTTCCACCCAAATTTAAACCAAAGCTGTCCCTGGCCACATCCACACCAGGCCTTTATTTCACTTTGGAAAGTCATGGCTTCTCCCAAAGAATCCTGGGAAGTGTAATTAGTGAAGGGTGCTGAGAGTTGCTAGGAGATGCCCTCTTCCTCTCACAGACCTTCCATCAGAGTGGCTGACTGTTAAACCAGTCTGGCCACTTGAGCTCTGTCAGTGGAATAGGAGTCTCCTCTCAGCACCCTTCACAAATTATGCTTCCCAGGATTCTCTGAGGGAAGCCATGACTGTCTCAAGTGAAATCAAAGCCTGGTGTGGGTGTGGCCCCCTGATAAGGCAAGCCCAGCAGCTGTGAGTCTGGCTTTTAGAACACTAACAGTTGGTTCTTACTGAGCATGCCCGACATTATCACTGAGTTCAAGGAAAAATATCTTTAATTAAAAATCACCCAGGCATTTTTTTAACATTTAAACTGTAGAAGATGAAGGTCAGAGCATGGGGCAAGGTCAGTAATAGGATTACAGGTACTCTGTGAACATGGCTGATGTTTAATTAATTTCAACAGATTATGAGAACTCTGACAGAAAAAAGTCCAAAAGGGCTCTGATTTTTTTCCTTTCCTTTTAGACTTTGAACTCTCTATTCTCTCTGACTGTTGTGTGTATCGCCATGAAAATTGAGAGGGTTGTTAATCAAGCATTTCTGAGTTCAGGACTATAACTTTTGTAAGGTTTTGCTTTGAAATGAGCTTATGGGAAGCATCAGAATGGCATGGGGGGTATTTTCAATTTAACATTGCAGGATGTAAAAAATCCCCGCTGGCTATAGTATACAGACACTCTTGTGGCTGTATAATTAAGTGCCACGTGGAATCACTGTTTTAATTTTATCCAGATGATTGCAGGAACGCGACGCCTCAGTGGAAGCAAGCAAAGTTTGACCATGATTTGACCTGATTTTAGCAAGCTCAGGGAAATGATGGGTAGGATCCCGTGGCTAGATAAACTAAAGAAAAAAGGAGCCCAAGAAGCGTGGGAGTTCATGAAGAACGTATTACAAAAAGCGCAATCACAAACAATTCCGAAGAGGAAGAAAAACGGAAGACATCGGAAAAAGCCAATGTGGCTACACGGAAGACTGGTGGAGGAGGTCAAAGTAAAAAAGAGCATGTATAAAGAATGGAAGGAAGGACGCATCACCAAGGAAGGGTACAGACGAGCGGCTCGGGCTTGCAGGAATAGCGTAAGGAAAGCTAAAACCCAGAATGAGCTGAGGCTGGCGAGGGAAGCGAGGAACAACAAAAAGGGGTTTTTCAGATATGTTCGAAGCAAGAGAAAGACCAAGGAAACGGTGGGACTGCTGCTCAATGAGGATGGCAAAATGTTGACAGATAACAAGGAAAAGGCAGAACTGCTCAACGCCTATTTTGCCTCCGTTTTCTCCCAAAAAGGGAACAGTGTGCAACCTTGCATCGGTAGCAATCTCAGTAAGGGGTTGGGACTGCAGTTCAAGATTGATAAGGAGATAGTCAGGAAATACCTAGTTAACCTAAATGAGTTCAAATCTCCAGGGCCTGATGAACTGCATCCCAGAGTATTGAAGGAACTTGCTGATGTACTCTCGGAACCTCTTGCCATCATCTTTGAGAAATCCTGGAGAACGGGAGAGGTTCCGGAGGACTGGAGACGGGCAAACGTCGTCCCGCTCTTTAAAAAGGGTAAAAAAGAAGATCCAGGGAATTACAGGCCGGACAGCCTGACTTCAATACCGGGAAAGATATTAGAACAGATAATAAAAGAGTCCATTGGCAACTATCTAGATGACAATGCTGTGATTAGTAGGAGCCAGCATGGGTTTGTCAAGAAAAAATCCTGTCAAACTGATCTCTTCTCTTTTTTTGATCGGGTCACTAGCTTAGTAGATGGTGGAAATGCTGTAGATGTCATCTATCTAGATTTCAGCAAAGCGTTTGACAAAGTCCCCCACGACCTTTTGATTAACAAATTGGTCAAATGCGGACTACATGGAAATACTGTCAGGTGGATTCACAACTGGTTGGAAAACCATACTCAAAGAGTGGTCGTCGGTGGCTCTGCTTCGGACTGGAAGGAGGTTTCGAGTGGAGTGCCACAGGGTTCTGTCCTGGGGCCGATACTCTTCAACATTTTTATCAATGACTTAGATGACGGGGTGGAGGGAAGCCTTATGAAGTTTACGGATGATACAAAACTGGGAGGGATAGCTAACACAATGGAAGACAGGAATAAAATCCAAAGGGACCTGGATAGACTAGAAAATTGGGCTGAAATTAATAAAATGACATTCAATAAAGACAAATGCAAGATTCTGCATTTAGGCCACAAAAACAAAATGCACGGGTACAGGATGGGAAATACCCGGCTTAGCAGTTGTGCGTGTGAGAAGGACCTTGGAATTGTAGTGGATCGCAAGTTGAACATGACCCAGCAGTGTGATGCTGTGGCAAAAAAGGCAAACGCGGTTTTGGGCTGCATAAACAGAGCTATAGTTTCCAGGTCAAGGGAAGTAATAGTCCCACTATATTCTGCATTAGTCAGGCCTCATCTGGAATACTGCATTCAGTTCTGGGCGCCTCATTTTAAGAAAGATATAGACAAGTTGGAGCGGGTTCAGAAGAGGGCAACGAGGATGATAGCCGGTATGGAGAACAAGTCTTATGAGGAAAGGTTGAAGGAACTTGGCATGTTCAATCTGGTGAAGAGAAGGCTGAGGGGTGACATGATTGCACTCTTTAAGTACCTGAAGGGCTGTCACATAGAGGAGGGTACAGATTTGTTCTCTGCTGCCCCAGAGGGTAGGACTAGGTCTAATGGTTTTAAGTTGCAGGAGCGTAGATTCAGATTGGACATTAGAAGAAACTTCTTGACAGTAAGGGCAGTTCGGCAATGGAACCAACTGCCTAGGGAGGTGGTGGGTTCCCCTTTGCTGGATGTCTTCAAGCAGAGGCTGGACAGCTATCTGCGGGAGATGCTCTAGCTGTGGATTTCCTGCTGTGAGCAGGGGGTTGGACTCGATGGCCTACAAGGCCCATTCCAACTCTATGATTCTATATCTTGTTCTTAATAGTCATTTCTCACAATTGCATGTCCAAAGGTTCATCAGTCCTGCCTTAAATTTCAAAGGTTTGAGAAGTCTTCTGGTTTAGGAAACACTCTGCAAATCTGCCCTTTTAAAAAAGTATAAATAAGATAACAAAGGATAGGTTGCATTCAGACATCACACCAGCTATGGCTTGTTTTGAACATCTGAACATATGTCAGCTCTTAACCCATGTTTTGGAAAGGACTGCTAAACCATAGTGTGAAGTTAGTTTGCAAATCTCAGATTATGCTAACTGTGATTTGCCATGAGATATCTGGTTCCAGAAACCATTGACAAACCACAGTTGTGACTATTGCTCCACCTCAAGAGTCAGGAGCACCATAGAGATGGCAGCGAAGTTATGAAATTATGTGCAGAGTGAGTGTAGAGCAGAGAGCTATTAGCTATGGGCGGTCTAGAAATGAAAATAAATAAAAATAAATAAAAGCAAATGCAGCCAAACAGCATTTGGTTTGAGTCATGCATATTTGAGGAAACTCCTGTGTAATATTCACCCACACATGCTTTGTTCTGGGGACTGATTATACCAGCATTTCAGTAATGTAACAGGCATCCCCTTTTGCATCCAGAATTAACTCTGTGATCTTACTTTTAAATTCTCCATGGCCTTTCCCCAGCACTCTGCCTCTTTTTTCCATTATGCTGTGACCTTTGCTTTTTCAGCTCCATCACCTTCCCTGCCCCCAAATATCCTCTCTTAAAAGACCTCACATTATCCCTTCCTGCTCATTATGCCTGGAGCCTCATCCCAGAACAACTATGTCAAGGATGGGGTACCTCAGGCCTGGGGGGCCAAATGCAGCCAGGCCACCTCCCTCACTGGTCCTTCGCATCCTCCTTGTCAGTGCTTTTGCATGGCTGGCATGTATCCTTGAATTCTGATCATGCCCTTGCTTGCCTGGGGGGGGGAACAGAGAGGGGCGTGCGAGTGCATGTAGCCTACTGTGCCAAGGTAAAATTCACATTTGCTGCTCTGCCCATTTTTGCCTCTGGCGTCACCCACTATTCGACATGTGGCCCCCAGAAGGTTGCCCAGCAGGGAATATGGCCCTTGGGCTGAAAAAGAATCCCCATCCATGATCTATGCAGTGCTGCATATCTCTCTTCCTCCAGATCCTCCTTTCAGGGAATCTTTGGCTGCTCCCCATTGTCCTTCTCCACTATTGACACTGTTTAAAATGTCCATACAACTAACCCTCCTCCTATTCATCTCTCACTTTCCATGCTCTCCCTTTCCTTCCACTCCTCCTCTAACTTTTTCTTCCCCTCTGCAGAGATTTAGATTGTAAGAGTTGTGTCCAGCTAAGTCCTACTCAGAGGAGAGACCCGCTGAAACTAATGGAACGTAGCCATGTCCGTTAATTTTCATGGGCCTCCTCTGAGAACTAGACACAACCCTAAATTCTTTGCAGCAAGGACTTTTATCTATGTGACTTTCTCTTCTTTTCTTTTTTGTGCCATCATTTGAAAAGTTCATCATCATCAGCCTCAGGGCTGATAGTACAACTGAGCAGGAACTGGTTCTCCTCCAACTCTATGTGTCTGGGAAGGAAGAATTCAAGAGGACTAGAAGCAAATGCTGCATCCATTTTTAAGCTGCATCGGTCTTTCCTTAAGATAAATTACTTGTGTCAAGTAGTGTGGACAGCTGAGCTTTTTTTGTTTGTTTAGTAGGTTGGTTGGTTGGTTGTTTTTTTTAGTAGAGAATATTTAACCTCACATAAAGAGAAACGGTTCCTTAAATGAATTGTGGCATGTCCTCTGTGCTACAAGGAGCAGCGCTCATTCTCCCAGTGAGCTCGAGCAGAGTGAGGGAGCAGTAAATGTGAGATGGAGAACGATTTATGGTACCTAGGGAGAAATCAGCTAGGTTACCACTGAATGAGATAAAAAATAGCTTGGAGTTTGCTTTGGTTTTCAGCAAATGTGGAGGTGTGGTGTGGGGGCGATACGCACCGCTAGACCATTGTGGTGCAACTTTTCTGTCTGCTCATCACCCAAAGCCAGGGAAGGGCAAATCTGCCAGTTTCTATTAATCTCCCTTCCTCATTTTTCCACCCTTAACTTCAGTTCTCCACATTTCCTCAGCAGTTTGTGATTTATTTATTTTTTTTTAAAAGTCCTCATGAAAATTCATCAGCATTTTGGTGTGAATTTCTTCTAATATATATTGTATGCAGTTTTGCCTAATACAGTTTTTGCAAAGCAACATTCCCTAATGTAAATGTATTTATTTATTACATTTCTATTCCACCTTTCCTCCAAGGAATCCCTGTGAGGTAGGTTAGGCTAAGAGGTAGTGTCTGGCTCAAGGTCATCCAGTGAGCTTCGTGGCCAAGTGGGGATTCGAACCCTGATCTCCCAGGTCATAGTCCAACGCTCTAACCATTATACCACACTGACTCATTTTGTATGTAATGCATTTTGAATGTTAGTTAGGCATCTTCATGCATGCTTTACCCTAGTCTATCCATTTTTGAAATCATAGATTCCATTCGTTTCAATGGGAGTGTGAGTGTAGGCAAACTTCCTAATGGAACATGGTCTTCCCAATGGGCTTTTTTGACTTCAAATAATTTCATGGGAAATTGGCATATAAATATGCCTTGGATATGATATTCAAATGCACAAAAACCACTAAATTGCCAAATCGACAATCATTAGATGAGGGGATGGGCTGTGGCTCAGTGGCAGAACAACTGCTTTGCATGCAGGAGATCTCGAGTTCAGTTCCCTGCATCTCCAGGTAGGGCTGAGGAGACCCACCTGAAATCCTGGAGAATGTACTGTCTATATTGCCTACTGACACTCAGGGCAGACAATACTGAGCTAAATGAACCAATGATCCAACTCAGTACAAGGTAGCTTGCTATGTTCTTACTTTCCTGAGATGGATTTAGGGGAAGGATAACTGTAAAGATGGCCAGGCTGGTTGGGGCTGATGGAAACTGTGGTCTAAAACATCTGGAAGGCACCAGGTTAGTAAAGGCTGGTCTACGCACGGACACTGATACGGGCACAGGCTTTTCTCTAATCAAGAACCATGAAAGATGAAGTCCAGTGTTTCTGTGGTGCTAAATATCCTCTCTCTATATATATATCCCATGCATTGAAAGGTCTAAAAAGGGTTTTCATGTTGCAGACATCAAGTGTTAAAAATGCAGATGTGAATCAGCCGATAGTGAACAATAAATCTGTTTACCAGTCATCCTTGTTGAACTCCCATTACCTCCTTGCATTTGGAACTGCCTTTTTCTTAGAGAAGAATTGTCTTGGCGAGTCTAGCATTTTTGCTATTCATTCATCGCTTTGGATGTTTGTAAAGCATACCTTGCCATCCATGCATGAGATTTTATTTCAGAAAACCATTTTAATGACTTGGGAAGGGGGGATACCCTATATGATACTGGGAGAAATAAATCTCTGTGTGTTTAACTGCTGTTTTCATCTTTTTGCTGTGACCTTTTCACAACAGTTTGACCCTCATTTTGCTTAAATTTCAAGGAGAGTTATTAAGCATGGATTTGGCAGCCTAACTCACCCTCATGCTGGAAATCAGGCTGAGAACATTTACTGTAGAACCTCTTAAATAATGGGAAATTGGGTTTCAGATTCAGAATTTTAAATTTCAGCCATGCAAAAGTCCCACTCCAGTATTTCAGCAAGAGATTTGTTATGGCTAAAATTCCAGAAAATAATCACACCATTCACCTTAAGAAACTAAACACATGGAGACTTGAAGCTACGTCTTATAGGAAGATAGGAAACTACCTTATACTGAGCCAGTCTAGCTCAGTATTGTCTACACTGACTGGCAGCAGCTCCACAAGATTTCAGACAGAGATCTCTCCCACCCCAAACTGGAGATGCTGGGAATTGAAACCTTGCCCCTCTGCATGCAAAGCTGATGCTCTGCCACTGAGCTACGCCCCTTCCCTTGTATAGCTTTTGTTTTGCTTAGCCCAATATTCCTATATGTGTCTTGAAAGTTGGCAGTTTAAGACAAATGAAGCTGGTTAAGTAAGATGCAGACTTGGATGAAATGTAAACTTTTTTTTCTTCCCAAAGGAGCATAAACAGGGGAATTTGGGGGTTTTTTTTAAAAAAAATTACAATGTGGGGGTACATGTGAATAATTCATAATTCTGATATTCAAAGGTGAGTGGCCATCCAAAATGGTGCTATCCACACACAAAAAGGAGGCATCAGCAGAGTTGGCAGAACCCAAGGTTTGTGGAAATGAAAATAAAAATCTTCAGAAAAGAGGGGGGAACCTAAGGAGGAAAGCCCACAAAATAGCCCACTGAGGATCAAACATAATCAGTGGCCACAGAATGCTGCCTGATTGTTGGGGGAGAGGAGGGGGAATCAAACACAGTGACTGAAAACTCAGGAAAGTGCTTCACACTGCAACATTTTATTGCAGGTCCCACTTGTTATTGATATTCCAAAATCTACACATATCCTACCAGAATTCAGATGATGTGGAACTCAATGTATATCAAAATGTTAGAACAATAACAGAGCAAGACTGGGGAGATCTGCTCATCACTACATTTTGCTCCACATTCTACCACACATTTTATTCCAGATATAAATCACACATGCGGAAAATACTTCAAATCCCTTGGCAAAATGATGCAGATGACCAGGGTAGATTAAAAGGACCCTTAGGAAAGTGCCCTTTGATGCAACCCTTCCTGTATCAGCAGGCTCATGCAAGCGTACGTAATTGTAGGCAGCAGTTGCAACAGTGCTGGAATAGGTGTTGTATGGCTTGAACTGCAATTTCAATTTCCCACAATGCTGTGGAATGGTACTACATCAGGGGTATTGTGGGAAATTTAAATGGTGGGCAGTCCAAGGATGCCGCATGCTCTTGCCTGGCCTGCAGATGACCAAGGCCACATCCACACTATACGTTTAAAGCAGTGTCATACCACTTTAAACAGTCATGGCTTCCCCCAAAGAATCCTGGGAAATGTAGTTTGTTTAGGGTGCCAAGAGTTTCCAACAACTGGAACAACATATATTCAGCAAAAGAAGTGGATCCCACAAAACAAAATACCTTAATGTCAAAGTTCAGGGTAAAGAGGGGTAAACTGTGCAATGAAGATGCTAGATGCACCTCTGCAGGGTTTAATCCTGAATAGATCCTGTTGGATCTCATGAAGCAAGGACTGGAGAGATCCTTGCCCAGAAGTCCTAGAGTGCTGCTCCCAGTCAGAAAAAAGAAATGTGAGGCTGGACAGATCACTGGGGTAAGAGTCTTTATGGTGTCCTTATGGATTCTCATCCTTGTGACAATGAAGATAGCTTGGTAGGAAAAGAATAAAATGTCCCCAGAATGCAGCTGGTTTGTACCTTAATATCAGAGATGAGAGAAGGCAGGTTTCTTGAGATTAGCAATTGCATATGAGTCGTGTCTTCTAAGGAGATTTGCTGAAAATGTTGAAAGTGGGGCAAGAGCAACTCTGTTTTGTTCTTTTGTTTGTGTTCCAGAAGGGAGATAGAGTTGGGGTCCTCCAGATGGGTAGGCTTGATTACCTTTACCTGTGATGCTCTGACTGACTTCCTTCCCTCGCTAGACTGATATGTCTTAGGAAAGCTTATCTGCCCCTCCTCCTTCCGCCCTTTCCTCTCTTCTTCCGAGAGAAGAGACACGTTTGTCTCTGCTCTCTCTCTCCTGAGCCATGAGGGTAACTCCCAAGCCTGGGTGTTGCGCCTCCAACTTAGTTAGAACTAGGTATGCCTTTCTATCTACTATGTATTTCTATAAATAAAGTAGCTTTTCTTATTTTACTAAGTCTTAAGTCTCAGTGATCTCAATGCAGGGTAAAAGCCTGCTTTCTTCGGTAAACACACACACTGGCACACACGCATTTCAGACCGCTGTTGTTCTCTGCTTAACAAATATACAAATTTACACAACAGAAAATACACCGGATTTTCCAGGGGACTGCCAAAATGTTCAGATCAGGATGGAGTAGTAACAAAACTGCAATGTCAGACTCAGTTTTTCTTTGTGTGTGCGTGTCCTGGGAACAATAGTTTATTACAGATTCTGAGAGTAATTAGGAGTCCCCTGTTTCCCGCACAGAGCTTCTCAGAGTTCCCTGGGAAGAAGGATTGACTGTGAAACCACGCTGAGGTCTGCAGCTCTGTGAGGGAAAGAGGAGTCTCCTCATAACTTTGCTCGGTTTCTGCTATGGCTCCCGCATTTTCCTTTGAGTAGATGTTTTGTCATGACAAAGTAACTGCTGACAATGTGAATACTGACTTCATTTTAATTTTGATTTACATTTTCCTTTTGTACATTTTGATCCTAAAATCTTTTCGAGTGTCTCCTCCCCCCTTTATGATAATAAAGCAACTGTTTATACAGTAGCACGCAATCATTTCTGAATTGGATTTATTTTTGTCGACGGATCCTTCTCCAAAATCTCAATCCCACCCCACGTTTTCTGCTGGCATGGCAACTTTCCAGCATTGCTTTAATATAACATTTAAAAAGCAAAGAAGAAAAATAATAGGATGGATGTAAGATCAGCAAATGAGGACAGCAGACTCCTCTCTCCCCCGGTGAGGGATAAAGAGAGATTATACAGAGCAGGATCATGTTAGCAATAATGTGCTTGGATGAAGGCTCGATGGTGAGTTTAAGACGTCTCTGTGACATATTTCTTAATGCTTCCTTTAACCCCTTCATCTCTCCAAACTGAGGTTCATCTATGATAAACTGCTGCTTTCCCTGACCTTTGGCCACTTTCTCTCCAGAAGGAAGAAAATGGTGGCGTCCTAGCTCATAGCACCTTTCCGTTCTTCCATGCTCCTTTGCAAACATTCCCTCAGCAAGTTTTCCAACAGTCCTATAAGGTGGGCCCATATTATCCCCAGATTGCAGCCAGGGGTGGTGAGGGAGCAGTGGCTTGTCTATGCCCCACCTACCAAGAGTACATGCCTGAGGCGAAATCCGATCTGCAGACTTCCCTGCCACCGTTCTAGCTCTGACAGCTGGGTGCATTGATGTACCATTCTAAGCTGATGCAAGGCCAGTGTATTTTGCACTGTTAACCAAATTCAAAATGATGGCCCAGCAAGATATTCAGGGGAATTTTAGGGCTGTGCACAGGCCTCCCGTTATGATTTGGAGCCTGGTCCAATGCTTCAGAGCAGCTCTAATCTCACTCAGGATGACTTGGGGCTGACCCACCCCAGATCTGGGCCCTCAACCGATTCAGGCCCTGACAGTCATGTAGTCAGGAGGGGGAGGAGAAGAAGTCCTCTCCTTCCCCCTTGCATGCCATATGTTTAACCCTAATGAAGCACGCAGTCAGAAGGTGGGGAGAAGTAAACACACTCAGGCTGCCTGCCCATCTCTTCTAGCCCCCCTCTCATCGCCACCAGACCCACCCCCACTTTTGTCAGCCCCGGTTCACCTGGATTGGACCTAAACCATCAGAGGGTGATCTGGGGCTGCCTCAACCCAACCTGGCCAAATCCTGGATCAACCTGAGCTGGCATGATTCGGCCAATTCTGATGTATAGACCTAGAGTAATGGGGGGGGGAGTCCTGAAAGAGGCACCCAAAATTGGGGAGGGGGCTTATTTTAAGATTCTTGGAGGGTAGTGCTTAACATTGGGGTCTGGGCAATGTTGGTGATTTCCCTTATTTCTTTTTTATGCTGCTTGTGGTGGCGGCACCAAACTTAACCTGGAATTACAGACTGGTTTTCATTTCATTTTAGATCAGGGATGTGTGGCGTGTGGCCCTCCAGGTGTTGTTGTTGTTGTTGTTGTTATATATTAAATTTCTATCCCACCCTTCCTTCCAGAAGGGCAGCAAACAAGGGACAAAACTCTAAAAACATCTAAAAACATTTTAGAAACAAAACATCGTAAAAATATTTAAAATAAAACATCTTAAAAACATCTTTTTTTTTACAAAAAGAAAACTTTTACAAACATCCTCAAAAGCAGTTCCAGAACAAATGCTGAGTGGGATAAGGTCTCTGCCTTAAAAGGCTTGTTGAAAGGGAAAGGTCTTCAGTAAGTGTCAAAAAACTAACAGAGATGGCGCCTGTCTAATATTTAAGGGGATGAAATTCCAAAATGTTGGTGCCACAATGTTAAAGGTCCACTTCCTATGTTGTGTGGAACAGACCTCCTGATAAGATGGTATCTGCAGGAGGCCCCCACCTGCAGAGCACAGTGATCAACTGGGTATTTAAGGGGCAAGACAATCTTTCAGGTATCCTGGGCCCAAGCTATATAGGGCTTTATAAACCAAAAACAGCACCTTGAACTTAGCTCGGTAGCTAATGTGCAGCCAGTACAATTCTTTAAGCAGTACAGTAACATGTTGGCGATACCCTGCCCCAGTGAGTAGTCACACCACAGCATTTTGCACCAGCTGCAGCTTGTGGACCAACCTCAAGGTCAACTCCACATGGAGTGCATTACATTAATCAAGCCTGGAGGTTATCAGCGCATGAACAACAGTGGCCAGACTATCCCATTCCAGAAAGCTGTCTTACCAGCCAAAGCTGGTAAAAGGCACTCCTAGCCACCGAGGTTGTCTGGGCATCTGGATGCCAAAGATGGATCCAGAAGCACCGCAGACTATGAACCTGCTCTTTCACGTTCATCCCATCCCAAGCAATTGACCAGTTATCTGAACTTGGGAACCACCAACCCACAGCAGCTCCGTCTTGCTAGGATTCAGAGTCAGTTTATTGGCCCTCATGCAGCCCACCACTGAGTCCAAGTATGGGTCCAGGGCTTGCATGGCCTCTCCCGATTCAGATGTTACAGAGAAATAGAGCTGGTATCATCAGCGTACTACTGACACCTCATCCAAAATCTCCTCATAACTGCTCTGAAGGGCTTCATATAGATATTAAACAGCATTGGGGACAAGATGTTGCCCTGCAACACCTCACAGCACAACTCCCAGGGGGCCAAAAGGCAGTCACCCAAGGCTATTCTCTGAAAATGACCCTAGAGATAGGATAGGATCCACTGTAAAACAGTGCCTCCGATACACATCTCACCAAGTCGCCCAGAAGGATACCATGGTCAATGATATCAAAAGCTGCTGAGAGATCAAGTAAGAATAACAGGGTCATCCATCAGGGCAACCAAGGATGATCCAGTCTCATAACTAGACCTGAACCCAGATTGGAATGGGTCAATATAATCTGTTTCATCCAAGAGGACTTGCAAGGGCTGCACCACAACCCTCTTGATCACCTTCTGTACAAAGGGGATATTTGAGACTGGGTGATGGTTGTCACAAACCAATGGGTCCAGGGTGGGCTTTTTCAGGAGTGATCAGATCACTGCCTCTTTCAGGACCACTCCCTCATCTAAAGACGTGTTGAGCACACCTGGATCCCCTTGGTCATAAACTCTTGGCAAGCATTAATAAGCCAAGAAACAGCCTTGGTCGCTTTGGTGGATGATATGAGGAGGGCGTTGGATAGGGGAGAGTATACGTTCCTCGTCCTCCTGGATCTCTCAGCGGCTTTCGATACCGTCGACCACGGTATCCTTTTAAACCGCTTGGAGGGACTGGGAATAGGGGGCACTGTTTTACAGTGGTTCCGTTCCTATCTCTCCGGCAGATATCAACGGGTAGCATTGGGAGATGAGGTTTCAGACCCTTGGCCTCTCAATTGTGGAGTGCCACAGGGTTCTATCCTCTCTCCCATGCTATTCAACATCTATATGAAACCGCTGGGAGCTATCATCAGGAGTTTTGGGCTGCAGTGTCACCAATATGCAGATGACACTCAGCTCTACCTCTCATTTAAGTCCTCACCAGAGTTGGCTGTGAATACCTTGTCCAATTGCCTGGAGTCCGTAAGCGGATGGATGGGAGAGAACAGACTGAAGCTAAATCCCGACAAGACTGAGGTGTTGCTAGTGGGGGATAAGAGAAGACTGGGAAATTTTGACTTGGTCCTTAATGGGGTGAGACTACCCATGAAGGACCAGGTCCGCAGCCTAGGGGTCATTCTTGACTCCCAGCTGTCCATGGAAGCTCAAGTTTCATCAGTCAGCCGGGCAGCTTGGTACCAATTACATCTGATACAGAGGCTGCGTCCCTACCTCCCTGTACATCTTCTCCCACGAGTGATACATGCCCTGGTCTCCTCTCGCTTAGACTACTGTAATGCGCTCTACGTGGGGTTACCCTTGAAGACAGTCCGGAAACTGCAGCTGGTACAAAATGCGGTGGCACGCTTGATAAAGCAGAGCCGCCGCTGGGATCATATTACCCCAGTGTTGGTGGATCTGCACTGGTTGCCAGTTGTGTACCGGGTCCAATTCAAGGTGTTGGTATTAACCTTTAAAACCCTATACGGTTTTGGCGCAGTTTACCTGAAGGAACGCCTCCAGTATCACCAAGCATGCCGCCAAACAAGATCAGCCTCACAAGGCCTTCTCTCGGTCCCACCGGTGAAAACAGCTAGGCTGGTGCGGACCAGAGAGAGGGCTTTTTCGATCATGGCCCCCACCCTCTGGAACTCGCTCCCTTTTGACCTCCGTCATGCCTCCTCCCTGATGGTCTTTCACCGAACCTTAAAGACCTGGTTATTCAGGCAGGCCTACAGGATCCTTGGGGTGGGCTAGGTTTTTATATTGTATTAATTGTAGATGGATTGATGTCTATGTTTGATTGCTCATTGTATATTGTTTTATATTGTATTTTTGGCTGTAAGTCGCCCAGAGTGTCCGTTAAGTCAGACAGATGGGCGACTAACAAATAAAAATGTATTATTATTATATTATTATAAGAAGAGCAAGGGTCAAGCAGACAGCATTGTCTCAAGTACCTTGTCCGTGTCATCAGGCTGCGTCAACTGACACTGATCCCCAAAGGCTGCAGCAGATGTTGCACTGGGCACCTTACTGGGGACTGCAGTAGATGTGGAGGGGGCATCAAGATTGCTACAGAGGCGAGCAACTTTACCCTCTAAGTGCATTGCAAACAATTCACAGTGGGCTTCCGAATGGTCTAAAACTCTATTTCCTGGAGTTGATGTAACAGATCCTGAACAATACAATAAAGCTCCACTGGATGGCTACTTGAGGATGCAATAGAAGCAGAGAAGTAGACCTTGTTTGCTGCCCTTACCACTATACAGAGTGCATGGTTATGTTGTTTTACTCATGCCCGATGAGCATCACAGCACATCTGTCGTCCAGCCTGTTTCATTGCCCTTAGTTCACTGGTGTACCAAGGTGCAAGCCAGGCTCCACAATACACTCAGGAGCAACCATGTCAAGAGCCTGACACATCTCATTGTTCCACAGTGTGACAAGGGCTTTATCAGGGTCACCTGCTCTATCTACTGGAAACTCCCCCAGGGCATTCAGGAATCCAGTGGATTCCATTAGTCTCGGGGGGATCTTAATCTGTCCACCACTCCTGCAGGGGAGGATTGGAACCATAAGTCCAAACTTCACCAGGAAGTGGTCTGACCATGACAATGGGGTGAAATCTACCCCCTTTCTCCAGATTACCCCTTCTGGAGCAAAAGCCAAATTGAGGGTGTGCCCTGCCCTATATGTCAGACCGGTGATAACTTGAGACAGATGTTGTTGAACTACAACTCCCATCATCCCTGACCATTGGTCATGCTGGCTAGGGCTGATGGCAGTTGGATGCCAACAACATCTGGAAGGCCACAGTCCTAACATTTCCACTGTTGGAGGCAGTGAATACAGGTGCTGGGAATCACAGATGAAAACAGTACTCTTGTGCTTTGGTCCCGTTTGCAGGCTTCCTATAGGCATCTGGTTGGTCACTGTGAGAACAGAATGCTGGACTATAGGGCCAGCACCAGGCATGACTGGGCCCTTGGGCACCAGCCTGCCCTGGGCCTGCGGTGCCATAGCCCAACCCCCCATATAGGAGGAGCAGGGTTAATAAGCCCATCCGTGCATCCCACCTAACTCTCCTGCCCCTGTGAATGATGTGCGCATCAACCAAGGTGGCAGTGCTGGCATTGGCCCCTTAGGGAAGCCTCCACCACCATCTTGATTGATGGCAGGCATGCGCACACAGCACATACATCATTCCCAGGGACAGGAGAGGTAGGTGGAGCATGCATGCAGGCTGATTGAAGCACACACTGATTGTATGGAGGGGTGCCCGGGAGCTCCCTCTCTATGATCCATGGCAGGGTCGGGAGCTGATGAGGAACAGGAGCGCTACCCTCCTGACCGTAAGGAGGGGCCCTTTAGGGGGCCCTCTGGGCCACAGGGCCCCTTGGCCAGGACCCAACCTGGCCACCCTCTGGCACTGGCCCTGCTGGACTAGATGGACCTTCCATCTGATCAAGCCATGCTCTTCTTCTTTATTTATGTATTTATTTTTATTTAAAAGCAATTATAAGCCACCTAATATTTCAAAAATTTCTAAGTGGAGTACGGTCTAAAAACTAACAATATATCATTAAAACATTTAGAACAAGAATGAAAACCCAACCTATCATCAATAAAACAACAATATAAAATGCATAAAAGCATATAAAAGTGAATAAAACAGAAATTCAAACATGTAAAATAGGGTCCAGTCTTATGGCTCAGGAAAAACCAGGGCAAATGTTCTTATATTGTTATGTGCTTGTATTCACAGTCCCACTGATTCAATATCACCTGAAAATACTCTTCTGCTGGAAACGGGCTTTTCAAGTGAGTTCAAGGTGGCTTGAAAGGAAATCACTGCTCAGGGTGTACAACTGGCTGGTGTACACACCCATCCTACATTAAGAACATAAGAACATAAGAACAGCCTGCTGGATCAGGCCAGTGGCCCATCTAGTCCAGCATCCTCTTCTCACAGTGGCCAACCAGGTGCCTGGGGGAAGCCCGCAAGCAGGACCCGAGTGCAAGAACACTCTCCCCTCCTGAGGCTTCCGGCAACTGGTTTTCAGAAGCATGCTGCCTCTGACTAGGGTGGCAGAGCACAGCCATCACGGCTAGTAGCCATTGATAGCCCTGTCCTCCATGAATTTGTCTAATCTTCTTTTAAAGCCATCCAAGCTGGTGGCCATTACTGCATCTTGTGGGAGCAAATTCCATAGTTTAACTATGCGCTGAGTAAAGAAGTACCTCCTTTTGTCTGTCCTGAATCTTCCAACGTTCAGCTTCTTTGAATGTCCACGAGTTCTAATATTATGAGAGAGGGAGAAGAACTTTTCTCTATCCACTTTCTCAATGCCATGCATAATTTTATACACTTCTATCATGTCTCCTCTGACCCGCCTTTTCTCTAAACTAAAAAGCCCCAAATGCTGCAACCTTTCCTCGTAAGGGAGTCGCTCCATCCCCTTGATCATTCTGGTTGCCCTCTTCTGAACCTTTTCCAACTCTATAATATCCTTTTTGAGATGAGGCGACCAGAACTGTACACAGTATTCCAAATGTGGCCGCACCATAGATTTATACAACGGCATTATGATATCGGCTGTTTTATTTTCAATACCTTTCCTAATTATCCCTAGCATGGAATTTGCCTTTTTCACAGCTGCCGCACACTGGGTCGACATTTTCATCGTGCTGTCCACTACAACCCCGAGGTCTCTGTCCTGGTCGGTCACCGCCAGTTCAGACCCCATGAGCGTATATGTGAAATTCAGATTTTTTGCTCTAATATGCATAATTTTACACTTGTTTATATTGAATTGCATTTGCCATTTTCCCACCCATTTACTCAGTTTGGAGAGGTCTTTTTGGAGCTCTTCGCAATCCCTTTTTGTTTTAACAACTCTGAACAATTTAGTATCGTCATTCACCTCTGATAAACAGGTTTTGCAAGGTTTTGTATTGTTTCAAAAACCTGCCATACCTGTTTCTCCAAAAGCAACACTGGGATAAAAAAAGGGGAAAGAACCATGCACCATGGAAATGAAGTCCTTCTCAAACCAGCCCTTAAAAATGACTGCTTGACTCCAGCTTCAACTTGCAACATCGACTTCCTTTCTAAAACACATCAACTTTCATTTCAGCAGTTGCAAAAATCCTGCTTTGAAAGATCTCCTGCTGCCGGCACCAATATAAAATTTCCCCCCAAACCTCCAGCAAAGGCAGGCGATGATTCCCTGATACCCTTCCTAATGCAGTGAGCAATATCCAGGACTCATCAGCATTGTCAGTGCCACTGTTCAACAGAATACGTCTCGCCCTGGATAAAGTTGCTAAATGTTATCCTTTGGCGATAGGAATCCTTCAGGGAAAGCCCCTATTCACATTCTTTCTAAAGCGCCCTTAATTGTTCCAGTTGCTGGAAATTTTAAACAGCCCCCCCTCCAGCTGCTTTGCCAAGTTGCACTAAGCCCCCTTTGTCAAGCAAATGTGCCAACCAAAGGCACAGCAAGATAAGCACAGCTGAGGGAATTGCTGCAACTCGCTTGCCTAGAGATGGTTCCACTGTGCCGGCTTGTGCTTGTCTTTCTGTTGGACCGCAACTTGGCACGGATCAGCATTGCTCCGACAAGGCCTCTTTCACCCATGGATCTCTGCACATGCTTAGGGCCACAAAACAGGGCTCTCTGTGAATCGGTAGTTCCCCCATTCAAGATTGTATCCCTTCAAGTGTATGTGTAGGGGGGTTGTTCTTTTATTTTTGAGTGGAAGCAGAGCTCCTGGCTGTATTCTGGCTCAAGGGAACGTTCCCATACATGCACAATTTCCATGGAAAGATGCAGAGGAATAAAACAATGTATTGATATAAAAGCACTCAGAGTAGGGATGGGTGAGAATGTTTATTCACATTTCATGCAGAATTTATCAAATCCGCAATTTCCGAAACAATATGAGAACCGAAACACAGCCATCCTTCCAAATTCACATTTATTAGAATTTTGGGATGCAGTTCGCCAACTAAAAAATATTTATAAAAATGCATATATTAGGGGAAAGTGTGCATAAAAATGAATATATGAGTGAAAATGACATGCAAAAAGGCATGATGTGATGAGAAATGGCTTGCAAAAATGTGTACCTTTGTCAAAACTGCCTACAAAAATGTGTTTATTGGAAGAAATTTGCACTAAAATGGTGGAGAATTTTCATGAGGATTTTTTTTAAATAGCTGCAGAAATGTACAGAACTGAATTTAACATTAGAAAAGTGAGAAATTGAGAGAACCGAAACAGACAGATCTTTCCATCCCTAACTCAAAGTCTTTTGGACCGTGGGGAAGGGTCATCGCTCAGTGGTAAAGCATTTGATTTACATGCAGAACTCCCAGGCTTAATTCCCAACATCTCCAGAAAGGGCTGGGAGAGAATTCTGTCCAAAACCCTGGGCAGCCACTGCCAGTCAGTGTAGCCAGTACTAAGTTAGATGAACCAATGGTCTGACTCAAAATAAGGCACCTTCCTATCTTCTGTGTGCTTCCATCCAGGGAATCTTTACCAAGCAAGTAAGAATAATATATTAATCACTATGAAGTCAGACTTTTGGACCACAAAGATCCCATAAGAAAAAGAGCATTGTTGTGACTTAGGGGTGGGCAGATCTGTCAATGGTGGTTCCTCCCATTTTCTTGTTTTTCCAATCTTAAGTCCAGCTCATCATATTTCTCTATCAGCTTGCAATGAAAAAGACAGGCCTCACAAAAATTCATCAGCAGTTTAGTGTGCATTTCTGCTAATATATATCCATTTTTGCATGGCATTTTGCCTGATACACTCATTTTTGCAAGCAATATACACTAATATAATGCATCTTTGTATATCATTTTCACTAATATATGCATTTTTATGCACTCTTTACCCCAGCATATGCATTTTGTACACATAGCTTCGCTGGAGAACTGCACTGCAAAATTTGAAGAAGTGTGAATTTTAAGTATCTGTGTTCCACTTTGTGTACTGTTTTGGGAAGTGTAAATTAGGTAGGTTTGCATTAAAAAGTGAACAAAAATCGGACTATTCTCTTTTTGGTCTATTTTATTTTGACGAATCTGCTTCTTCACGACGCCACTAACTGTTTTGATGCTGGGAACTAAATTTGTTTTGTATTCTTGAACATAGAGAGATAAGGCAGGCTGCTCTGTTTATACTGTGATGTCATCAAGCCTGGAATATTAACTCAATTGTTGCTGAAATAAGAAGTGGTTCTTCTTTATTTTTGTTTCGTTTTGTTTTCGTGGTTTTAAAAATGGCAATCAAGAAAGTGGCTGAGAATCTGGAAGTAATTATGTTTCAGAAAATAATGGATGAGATTGAGATAACGAAACAAACCCTGCGACAGGGCAGTAAGGAGCTGAAAATTGAACTGAGCAAAATGACGCAGGAGCTTAAAGAAATAGGGGATCCTGTGAGAGAGGAGAATGAGATCAGAGATGAGAAAAGAAAAAATAAAGGGAAGATACAAGCCCTGGAGATTGGAACAAATGTGGAATTGGAAAAAGATCTGGAGTTTATGGATATTAGAAATAAAATCTACTGTTTGGAATTTAACGTTATCTCTGAAGAAATTAATGAAGATATTAGAGATAAAGTTATCAATGGCTTGGATAATCTTCTGGACTGGAATGACGTGATGGAGCTTGATATAGAGAAAATCTATGGAATTAACTGCAGCCATGTGACAATGGAAAAACTCTCAAGAGATGAGCCAGTGCATTTTGTAAAAAAGAAGAACAGAGATATGACTTTACAACAATATTTCAGCAACTTATTCAGAATTGATGGCAAGAAAATATTTGGGATAGAGGAAATTCCCATCAGACTCTTATTATATGACTATGGCTATGACAGCAAGATTATTATGGAATACTGATAATGGAAGATTGGACACTGAAATTACTGGACTTAACAGGACTATTGAAGATGGAAGATGGAATTAATATGGATAATGGAATAATGGCTATTGAAATTATTGGACCTAACAGATTTTGATGAGATGGATTAATCGATATGTTTATTTGGACTATGGTTATGACAATAAGATTATTATTATTATTAACGAGATGGATTAATCAACATGTTTATTTGGAGAAAAATTGATAGATATATTTCTTAAAGAATTGAAACCTCTCTTTGACTTTTTGTGGAAAGAATAAAGTAATGTTTATGAGATTTGATGATTAATTAAGATAACTACTGGAGGAAAGTGATCTTATAATATAATTTAAGAGACAGGATTGTTACATATTGTAGACCTATAACTGATTTGATCTGCGACAAATGGGAAGTCAACATTTTATTTTTTTGTTTAATCATTTTTGTTTTGTTTTGTTTTTTGTCTTTGAATGTTTTATGATTTTGTTTTGTATGTTTTATGAAAATTTGAATAAAAATTATTGTAAAAAAAAAAAAAGTGAACAAAAATCATTTTATACCTATCTTGTATAATAGGTAGATGGCTGGCCTTGAACCAGGAACAGTACAGTTCAAATCCCTGCTCAACCATCTCACTGAGTAGCCTTGATACTCCGTAGATCTCAGACTAACCCATCCTGATGAGTTGTTCATAGTAGGGTTATAGTAAAGATAAAATGGAGTAACATAAAAGGAGACCTTCTGGATCAAACCAAAGGTCTATCCAATCTAACATGTGGTTTCTCAGTGACCAAGTCAATGCTTCTGAGAAGCACACAAGCAGCACATATGCAGAACAGCCCCCTCCTGTTAATTTCCTAATGACCGAGAGGCAGTGGCATTCTGGGCTCTAAACATGAAAGTCCCATAGAAGTATTTCATGTTGTTGTCACTGATAGATCTATCCTCCCCCATAAATTTGTCTAATACTCTTTTAAAGGCATCCAAATTGGTAGCCATTGCAACCTCTTGTGAAAATGAATTCCGTAGTTTAACTATACACTGTGTGATGAAGCCCTTCCTGTTGTCTATCCTAAATCTTCCACCATTCAACTTCACAGTGTTCTGATATTAAAATAAAGGGAGAAAAACTTTTCTCTGCCCACTTCCCCCACACGATGGATAACTGTAGAAACTTAGTGGCGAGAGATTTATTTATCTTCCCTTACTCCTTTTTTTTCCTTAAAAAAAAAAGCCTCCCATGTTTTTAGCTTTTAATCATAGGTGTGTACACCACTCTCAAAGACCTTATCCGAAGCACCATAACTATGTTCATACGTTCACCTGAACATCCAGAGTTATATCCAACATAGCACTATGTCAGGGTCCCATAGCGTAAGGACAATGGGATTTCCCCCTCTCCTTCCCCTGCATGCCCCTTAAATCTGTTATGGGGTTCCCCCAACCCTCCAAAGCAGATTTGGGGAGGGCACATGGCACACATGGGGAAGGAGAAGGGGAAGTCTTATTGTGCTAGCAGTAATCTTTGTGCTGATGGGACGAACTCATTGAATATCACCGGCAGTGTTTAAAAGTTCACCTTGAGTGCATCAATCCCGTTGGCCAGTCCTCCAACTTCCCATATTGAGCAGGGAAGGTCTGCATTGGGCTTTTACTCACATTCATTTGAACATGTGTAAAACTCTCTGCAATCCTAATAACGCCGATAAGCCATTCTAATTCTCCTTGCTTTCAAGGGAATGTGGGTAAAAGCCCTCTGCAGTCCTTTCCTGCTTAGGGCCAACAGACATACACAGAAACATTAACGCTGGGGCTTGTATTCATGCCCTTATCATTGTCCCATTTACCACTGCATGTTCAGGTGAATGCCTGAACACGGCTCATCTCTCTTTCAATGGTGCTCCTAGCAAGCAATAGGCAGAGACATCTTTTACGCGCCATCTCTGGAATTATTATAAACATCAAAACATAAGAAGAGTCCTGCTGGATCAGGCCAATGGCCCATCTAGTCCAGCATCCTGTTCTCACAGTGGCCAACCAGATGCCCATGGGAAACCCGCAAGCGGGACCTGAGTGCAAAGAGCACTCTGCAGTTTCCAGCAGCTGGTATTTGGAAGCATACTTCCAAATAGCCATCATGACTAGTAGCCATTGACAGACTTATCCTCCATGAATTTGTCTAATATTTGTTTAAAGCCATCCAGATTGGTTCAACTGTGCACTGTGTGAAGAAGTACTTTCTTTTGTCTGTCCTGAATCTTCCAGCATTCAGCTTCATTCGATGTGCACGAGTTCTGGTGTTATGAGAGAGGGAGGAAAACCTTTCTTTATTCACTTTATCCATGCCATGCATAATTTTATACCTGAACTTACAAGATCTGAACAGGGGGGTTCATGACAGATGCTATTGGAGGTCACTGATTCATAGGGTCGCCATAAGTCGTAGTCGACTTGAAGGCACATAACAACAACAACAACAACAACTATCATGTCATATTATTATTGATTACATTACTTTCTCCATTTTATCCTCACAAGAACCCTGTGAGGTAGGTTAGAAACTGATCACCCAGTGGACTTCATGGTTGAGTGGAGACATAGGACCCCAATTCCCCTCACAGAGCTACAGTTCCCAGAGTTCTCTACACCCTTAACAAACTATAGTTCCCAGGATTCTTCGGGGTAGCCATGACTATTTAAGGGTACTTTAAATGTCCAGTGCAGATGGGCCCTAGGATCTTGATTTCTTCAGTCCCATTCTGACACTCAGTCCACCATGCATCCACACCAGCTCTTAAAATATTGCTTCCAGGTAAGTGTTTATAGCTCCCAAAAGCAATAAGCCCCTTCATATACTTTTTTTAAAAAATAGAAAACATCAATTTCTAGTAAATGCTTATGGAGGTAGACAGACTGGTAGAGCTTTGATTATGAGCTGACTTCTTTCATATTTGGGTTTCACAGCACAACGTGTTTCTGTGTTCCTTCCAACAAAGCGTTTGGGTGGCCTGTTTGGAATGAGTATTTTAAGCACAATGGGGACTTACATATTGTTTCTCAAAAAGGTTCTAAAAATAAAGCACCCAGCTCTGTTTTAGTCACTTCACCAGGATGCATGAGAGTATCTTTTCATTGTTGTTGTGCTTTTGCTTGGCTTTGTTCTTCCTTTCATTTCCCATGCATTCCTTTCCCAACATGTGCCTGCCTCACCAGGATGCTAGGAGAGTTGTGCGTGTGCATGTGTGTGTGTGGATATAAACAGACATTCTCTCTCAACTAATTAGCCTGAGCTGTTTAATATTAAGACATTTCACAAACATCTTACAAGGAGGATGCATCAGTGGAGTTTCACCTTTGTTTTGGATACAGCTGTCAATTCCAAACCCTAATCAGGATGCAAAATCCCTTCAGCCTATTCTGAAGTATTCTCCTCTTCCTTGTGCAAATACATGGTGGCTGGTAAGGCATTCTGACCCTAGCCTGGAGATTGTGGCCAGGTCCACACATTCACACTGATCGCTGAGTGACTGCAGCATCAAACACTGCTAGATACATGTGAATGAAGCATCACAGGTCCAAACCTGCAAAGAAGGACGTTCACACCATCTTGAGCACAATGATTTGCAAAGGAATAGGGCCACATAGTTGCCAATGGTTAGGCTTAATCATGCAATGTATCAAATAACCCAATGATGTACACATGCATTAGAAGTAAGTGATCCTACTACAATTCAGAACTGGGCATGATTTATGAGGCCAGCTAAACAAAAAAAATGGAAGTGGTGTTTCTTTTCTGCCCTGGCCCATCACAATGCCTTGTGCCCCCAAAGCATTTTTCTCTAATTGACTGTTGTCACATGTGTTTTGTTTATGGAATAACTAAAGAATTAAAGTAAACAACATCACATAGAATCATAGAATCATAGAGTTGGAAGGGGCCCTGCAGGCCATCGAGTCCAACCCCCTGCTCACAGCAGGAAATCCACAGCTAGAGCATCTCCAGCAGATAGCTGTCCAGCCTCTGCTTGAAGACATCCAGCAAAGGGGAACCCACCACCTCCCTAGGCAGTCGGTTCCATTGCCGAACTGCCCTTACTGTCAAGAAGTTCCTTCTAATGTCCAATCTGAATCTATGCTCCTGCAACTTAAAACCATTAGACCTAGTCCTACCCTCTGGGACAGCAGAGAACAAATCTGTACCCTCCTCTATGTGACAGCCCTTCAGGTACTTAAAGAGTGTAATCATGTCACCCCTCAGCCTTCTCTTCACCAGACTGAACATGCCAAGTTCCTTCAACCTTTCCTCATAAGACTTGTTCTCCATACCGGCTATCATCCTTGTCGCCCTCTTCTGAACCCGCTCTAACTTGTCTATATCTTTCTTAAAATGAGGCGCCCAGAACTGAACGCAGTATTCCAGATGAGGCCTGACTAATGCAGAATATAGTGGGACTATTACTTCCCTCGACCTGGAAACTATAGCTCTGTTTATGCAGCCCAAAACTGCATTTGCCTTTTTTGCTGCAGCATCACACTGCTGGGTCATGTTCAACTTGCGATCCACTACAATTCCAAGGTCCTTCTCACACGCACTACTGCTAAGCTGGGTATTTCCCATCCTGTACCCGTGCATTTTGCTTTTGTGGCCTAAATGCAGAATCCTGCATTTGTCTTTATTGAATGTCATTTTATTAATTTCAGCCCAATTTTCTAGTCTATCCGGGTCCCTTTGGATTTTATTCCTGTCTTCCATTGTGTTAGCTATCCCTCCCAGTTTCGTATCATCCGCAAACTTCATAAGGCTTCCCTCCACCCCATCATATAAGTCATTGATAAAAATGTTGAAGAGTATCGGCCCCAGGACAGAACCCTGTGGCACTCCACTCAAAACCTCCTTCCAGTCCGAAGCAGAGCCACCAACGACCACTCTTTGAGTACGATTTTCCAACCAGTTGTGAATCCACCTGACAGTATTTCCATGTAGTCCACATTTGACCAGTTTGCTAATCAAAAGGTCGTGGGGGACTTTGTCAAACGCTTTGCTGAAATCTAGATAGATGACATCTACAGCATTTCCACCATCTACTAAGCTAGTGACCCGATCAAAAAAAGAGATGAGATTAGTTTGACAGGATTTTTTCTTGACAAACCCATGCTGGCTCCTACTAATCACAGCATTGTCATCTAGATAGTTGCCAATGGACTCTTTTATTATCTGTTCTAATATCTTTCCCGGTATTGAAGTCAGACTGACCGGCCTGTAATTCCCCGGATCTTCTTTTTTACCCTTTTTAAAGAGCGGGACGACGTTTGCCCGTCTCCAATCCTCCGGCACCTCGCCCGTTCTCCAGGATTTCTCAAAGATGATGGCAAGAGGTTCCAAGAGTACATCAGCAAGTTCCTTCAATACTCTGGGATGCAGTTCATGAGGCCCTGGAGATTTGAACTCATTTAGGTTAACTAGGTATTTCCTGACTGTCTCCTTATCAATCTCGAACTGCAATCCCGACCCCTTCCTGAGATTGCTACTGATGCAAGGTTGCACACTGTTCCCTTTTTGGGAGAAAACGGAGGCAAAATAGGCGTTGAGCAGTTCTGCCTTTTCCTTGTTATCTGTCAACATTTTGCCATCCTCATTGAGCAGCAGTCCCACCATTTGCTTGGTCTTTCTCTTGCTTCGAACATATCTGAAAAACCCCTTTTTATTGTTCCTCGCTTCCCTCACCAGCCTCAGCTCATTCTGGGTTTTAGCTTTCCTTACGCTATTCCTGCAAGCCCGAGCCGCTCATCGGTACCCTTCCTTGGTGATGCGTCCTTCCTTCCATTCTTTATACATGCTCTTTTTTACTTTGACCTCCTCCACCAGTCTTCCGTGTAGCCACATTGGCTTTTTCCGATGTCTTCCGTTTTTCTTCCTCTTCGGAATTGTTTGTGATTGCGCTTTTTGTAATACGTTCTTCATGAACTCCCACGCTTCTTGGGCTCCTTTTTTCTTTAGTCTATCTAGCCACGGGATCCTACATGTGAGCATGCAAAAACATGGTGTATATTCTCTGACTTTGGCCACTTAGTTATGCCAACTTTCCAAATCATTCAGGTGCCAAGAAAAATTAACTCCCCATCATTTTTAAATATGAGCATGCTACAGTTTTGGTACATGCCTCGTTATATGTATAGGAAATGCAAACAAGCTAGATTCACAGTACAGACTGGATAATGATGAGTTTCAGCAGTATCACCAGTTAGAACCAGCACTTTGCCAGTTGCTAAGAGCTCAGAGGCAATGCAATGCTAAGCCTTCCACTCCATCTTTCCAGCTGTCCTCACCCACCCATCTTTCCTGCCTGGTACAGAATGCAGGTGGAGTTCTTACTACAGCAGGTGGCAGAGGAGGGAGGGTAAAGGGACATTTGAGTCAATTACACATGGCTCTTGCGCATTTTGCCATTGAGAAAATGTGTGTGCTTGCCTGTCCAGGGCCAGATTCGTAGCAGACAACCATTACAACTGTCAAGGACACTGGGCTTGGGAGGGGGCTGTCTGAGTTATCTCTCTGCTTAAGCATCCACTCAACAGCTGAACACAGACTAGTACAGACCATTCATCTTCATTTATAAAGTTAGCATCACTGGCCTGCTTGGCCAGTCTTGCATTAACATTATTTTTCTTTTCTTCCCAGGAAAATGTACAAGATCAGTGTCCATTAAGCAAACATGCATGCGAGTAATTGTGATCAGATCCATGCATGTGCAAAGTCTTACAAGACGGTGGGGGGGAATCACGCATGCAAGTCATGTATCAAAGCAATGAAGTGAGCTGCAAACCCAATAAACAAAACACTAAGATATCCAAAAGCGGAACAAATGGAAAAGGAGGCACCAAAGGTACCCCTTATCCGGTGTGCCATTTGGTTGAGGTCTGGGCCAACCCCCTTCAATGGTTTCATTAACAGCACACATTTACCTTTGCTGTTGGCTTTCCGCTGCTTGTTCCCCTGTTGCTGGGATGTCATGGCAAGTTTATTAATACCGTTACTGCTCGAGGTGAGAAAAAGTGCAGCTTCTATGAGGACCTGGACGGTCAATTTCAATGGGGAAAAAGCCTTACACAGAGCCTAGTTGAGAGGACATGTTGGTTGCTGGAATTGGGGGTGACAGGCAGAGGGAGAGATGCTGATCACACAGAAAACTGTCCTAAAAGCTGCCTGGGGGTCTGGGAGACAGAGGAGCTAAGGGATAGAAAACCCAGAGGCAAGAGGACCAAAGGGAGCTGGACAAAGAAGGCTGTGCAGTAAGAGACAGGGACTTCAGTCAGTTAACAGTTTACTGTCATGACTGCAGGCATTGGCAGCGCAGCTAGGAACCTGAGTGCAGGATGGGTTGAGGGATGGAGCATTGCAGATAAGAGGGATGGAGGTGGCATCGAGTTGAGTCACCATGAGCATTGTGGTGTCTCTAGTTGTTAATGTTTAGTTCTATGCCAAAGCCTAGTACACCTTGTAATTCAATAGAGAAGCTTTCTCTACAGTCCCAGTTCACTCTGGGTGGACCAGAACTGACCCAGGGTGATCCAGGGCTGCCTCAGTGTGATACAGCCAAATCCTGGGTTTTTCCCAGAACTGAGACTCAAGGTGGCTTACAAAAATTAAAACAAATACAGGTAAAAGTAAAAGTAAAACAAATACAGTTAAAAGTAAAAGATGCAGAATTAAAATGTAATTATCTATAGTATTCAAACCATTTAAAACATAGCAAGTTTTAAAGAGTAAAGCAGCATCCTATTTAATCTCCTTTGCAGTCAGTTCCCAAAAGCCTGTTTGAATAGAAAAGTTTTCACCTGTCGACAGAAGGACCATCCAACCTCCTTAGGAAGGGAGTTCTAGAGCCTGGATGCAGCCACTGAGAAGGCCCACTCCCATATTCCCACAGATGTGCCTGTGAGGGTGTCAGGACCGACAGATGGGCGTCCTCCAATCTCAGACCTTGGACAGGCTCGTATGGGAAGACATAGTCCTTGAATCATTCCAGTTCTGTTGGGGATCAGGGATCCAGCAGATCTGGTGCATAGCCATAGCATCTAGCATCTTCATGGTAGAGTTTTCACCATATGCTAAAGATGCATCTCTTTACCCTGGTGTTTGGCAGGTAAGGTATTTTGTTTTGTGGGACTCACCTCTTGGCTGAATATATATAATGTTCTATTCCATTTGTAACCGCTTTATTTATTTAATAATTGTGAAGGGTTGTTGGTGTTTTTCTTTCATGCTGTATCGTTGTAACCTGTTCTGGGACTTTAGGGTGAACGGTAGGTAAGAGATCTAATTAATTAATAGCCAGCTAGGCAGGGCATATGGGCCCCTCCAGACTGTGGTTGGGGAGGGCATTGGGGGTGTCTTCTGCAACATGCCATTGATGCAATAATGGTGCATGAGTTGTGGATTTCTACTGGCCCACCCACACACATCATTCCATTTTATTAGTTGTCTCTAATGCACTTCCCCAGTGTTACCACCTGGAAGGGCACTCTTATGCTATACTGCAACCAAAGGGCGATCTCTCAGCGGCTTTTGATACCATTGACCACGGTATCCTTCTGGACCGTCTGGAGAGGTTAGGTATAAGGGGCACTGTACTGCAGCGGTTCCATTCCTTCCTCTCTGGTAGGTACCAGAGAGTGGCATTGGGGGACGAGGTTTCAGATCTGTGGCCTCTCACTTGTGGGGTGCCACAGGGTTCTAACCTCTCCCCGATGCTGTTCAACATCTATATAAAGCTGCTGGGGGCTATCATCAGATGATTGGGGCTGCAGTGTCACCAGTATGCGGATGACACGCAGCTCTTCCTCTCATTCAAGTCCCCACCGAGGTTGGCTGTAGAAACCCTGTCCGTGCCTGGAGTCGGTGAGTGGCTCAATGGGAAGGAATAAGCTGGGGCTGAACCCTGACAAAACCGAGGTACTGTTCGTGGGAAACAAGGGAGGGTTGGGGGATGTTGACCTGATCCTCAATGGGGTACAATTGCCCCTGAAAGACCAGGTCCACAGCCTGGGGGTCATTCTCGACTCCCAGCTGTCCATGGAGGCCCAGGTCTCGGCTGTGAGCCAGGCGGCGCTGTATCAACTCCATCTGATACAGAGGTTGCGCCCCTACCTTCCCAACCCTCTGCTCCCATCGGTGGTACATGCCCTCATCTCCTCTCGCCTAGACTACTGTAATGTGCTCTACGTGGGGTTACCCTTGAAAATGGTCCGGAAGCTGCAACTGGTTCAGAATGTGGCAGCTCGCCAGATCAAAGGCAGCCGCCGGTGAGATCACATCACTCCAGTGCTGAAGGAGTTGCACTGGTTGCCGGTTGTTTTCCGGGCCCAATTCAAGGTGTTGGTTTTGACCTTTAAAACCCTATATGGTCTCGGCCCAGTTTATCTGAAAGAGCGCCTCCAGCCTCATCAAGGATGCCATGAAACAAGATCAGCCTCAAAAGGCCTCCTCTCTATCCCACCAATTAAAACAGCTAGACTGGTGAGGACTAGGGAGAGGGCTTTTTCTATTGTGGCTCCCACTCTGTGGAATTCCCTCCCAAACTATCTCCATCACTCCCCTGCTATGATGAGCTTCCACCGGGCCTTGAAGACCTGGCTCTTCAGACAGGCTTTTGGGGCAGGTTAGGTTTTTTATATTGTTGAGATTTTAATGTTTTAATGTATTTGTATGTTTTTATTCTGTACGTCGCCCAGAGTGGCTGAACAACCAGCCAGATGGGCGACTAATAAATCTAATAAATAAATAAATAAAAATAGTTACAGGATTTCAGCAGGAAGCTATGGGTCATGCACCAGTTGGAAATGAAGCAATATGTCCGCCCCAAAACTTTTGCAGGGGCAAACAGTATCAAAAGTGGGATTGTATGTAATCACTCCAATACCATCACAAGCACAAATCATTTAAAAAGGCACCTGAAAGGGACTGTGTTTGACCACCACTGAGCTATTGCCCTTACCAGGCATTGGCTGGATGGTTTCAGGCTTGTCTTTGCAAAGCAGAAAGGACTTCTAGAAATTTCATTGGTGAAAGGTGAAATTCCTTCTGCAGCATTTGTTACCAGAAATCAAACCCACATTTTATGTGATGTGATCCTGGAATTGGACCCATGTCAGGTACTGTCACTGATTCTGGTGTTTTGAGGCATTAGGGGAGCTCTGCATATGAGCATTCTCCAGTGATAAATATTTGATGTCACAGTGTTAAACTAACCAGCCTATCACGGATGGAGCATACAGTGTTTCTGACAGCACCTTGCAACTTCTATTATCCATGCAATGTGGGCTGTCAGTGGAGAGGGAACGATCTGTCCATTTTGGTTCTTTCAGTTTCTCAGTTTCCCAATCTTAATTTCAGTTCTGCACATTACAGCAGTAATATGCAGATTTTTTTTTAACTCCTCCTGAAAGATCTTCAGTGTTTTAATGCAAACTTCTAATAAACACATTTTTGCAAGCAGTTTTAATTAATACACACATTTTTGCAAAGAATTTCTTCTCATATCATGCATTGTGGTATGTTGGTTTCATGAATATATTCATGTGTGTGCCCATTTCCCCCTAATATATGCATTTTTGTAAGCATACTTTGGTTGGAGAACTGCGTCGCAAAATTCGGATAGGAGCGAATTTCAAATTTTGGTTCTCATATTGTTTTGGAAAATGTCACTGTGATAGATTCGGCTTCAAATGTGAACTGAATCCCCCATCCCTACCTGTCAGCCATCTGATGCCTTCCTTTCCATGTACTCCAAAACAATGGGTATCCCTTTACAGCACCAAGACAGTTGATGTCAACAGCAGCAACCTGCAAATTACAGCCTATATTTTGATTTTTTAAATCTATCTATCTATCTATCTATCTATCTATCTATCTATCTATCTATCTATCTATCTATCTATCTATCTATCTATCTATCTATCTATCTATCTATCTATCTATCTATCTATCTATCTATCTATCTATCTATCTAAACAATGGCAATACTTTTCCATGCATGCTGCAATACAGAAAATGCCAAGAAAACCCTCTTGCTGTGAAAACATTTCCGAAACCTGGCACTAAATGGAAACAGATCTGGATATCGTTTAAAATCCATACAGTAGAAAATGGTTCATAACTACAAGGTCTGTAATGGAGGATATGATATTCACATGTTACTTACTATCAGATGTTGCTAATAATAAGGTTTATTTAGCCATGACTATTTTAAAAAATTCTGCCCCCCCCCAAAAAAAACCCCACATTGGCCTCATTTTGCAAACACATCTCCCACATCTCCAACATTGTTTTGTTGGCTGAAACATCTGCATGGCTCCTTCAGGGATCAGGCATCTTTCAAGGGCACGTCACCTGAAGCACCACCTCCCATCATGCTCCTGCCTTGAACCCATCCTCCTCCCCACATCCCAAGGCCCAGTTTGCTTTGCAGAGGCATTAGATTAGCTTATGACCTGCCATCTGCCACAGCAGGCTGCTGACTGCAAGTCCCCTAGTCTCTGAGCAACGTTGCTGAGGAGTGTGGAAGGTTCGGTAGCGAGGAGCTGGAGAGGAACTTATTACCCTAACACTCATTCCTTGCTCTGCATAGTCAGACTAAAATAAATTTCCATCAGCAGCACAGGGACGTTGTGTCAAGGCAAACAGGGAATTCTTTATTAAAAGATGTAAAAGTAATAGTACTCCCTGTTCCTGTATCTATTTTCTGGCTCAGTAAATAATGTGCTTGTGAATGAAGCAATGTCGGAGGGTGGCACCAACTCCTGGTGCATAATTTGTTTGTTAGCTGCCCTGGGCTCCTGCTGGGAGGAAGGGTGGGATATAAATCAAATGATAATATAATATAATATAATATAATATAATATAATATAATATAATATAATATAATATAATATAATATAATTATATCAGGATAGACCATTGGTCCATCTGGCTCAGTACTGCCTACACTGATTGGTAGTGGCTCTCCAGGCCCTCCCATCCCTACCTAGAGATGCAAAGTGCTAGAGATGCATGCAGAACGGTTGCTCTGCCAGCGAGCTATGGCTCTTCCCTGGCTGGGGAAGATTCCAGGGCCATGATGCCAACTCACTGAAGACCTTGTTTAGGGTGCCACAACTGCAAAGCCCCTTTCTACCATGCCCCACTGCTTGCTGGAAAGAAGACACACATTCCTAGAGCATCTTCTTGCAAGCATTGTTCTTGGATCAAATCAGCAAAAATGTGAATATCTATCAGCCACCTGTAAGAGATATCTAACAGAAACAGTGGGTTTATTTGCCTTGGCAATGGAGCATGCACATCGAAACACACACATACACACAATGTGTAATAGATTTTTTAATGACTGTATATGCTTTGACAACTTGTAGCCTGCTTATCTAATCGTGGTTCCTGTTGCAACCTGGGGCTTGAATTAATTTATATATGCACCTATGCAAGTACTGTTTGGGGGATTTCATTTTGCATTGACATTTTAGTTTTGTTATGGCTTGCTGCCAAATAAAATTTACAGCTACTACCTTTTGGCTATGAATGAAATATATATATATATATATATATTATTTTCAATATTGCTTTTCTGCCTTTATTGATATTGTGTACTCCATGCATAAATAAATAAATAAATAAATCTCACTATATAATTTTTCCTAAGCCGTCACACCGTCATGCCGCTTCATGTGGGCGCAGGGCGGCAAGAGCAGTGAGGTCATGAGGGAAGCAAAGATGCCTGGTGGGGGGGATGGGCAACCGAGTGAGCGGGGCAGCCTGGTGTAGGGTGAGCGAGGTGAGTGGACGGCTGTGAGGTGGGCAACCGAGTGACTGAATTCCCAAATACACACACGTATCCCACTGGGACACCCCACTCCCCTCACAATACCCCCTCTGCCTCCAGGCATTGGCACACCAAAATGTCCCCCCAAAGGGTCACCAAGATGAAGGCCTTGCTCTCCTGCTGGCTCTGGTGCTCTCCCCTTCACCCACCACCACAAATGGGACAGCAAGCTTCCCCACCACCACAACTGGGTCACCAAACATCCCCACCCTCACCCCATTTGGGGTGTCAATCTTCTCCCGCCCACCCCAGAGGATCACCAAGGTTCCTACTTTACAGACCTGGTGGTAGCAACAACAGTGCCTCACAGAGCTGCCCTGGCCTCTTGCTCCACAGTTTGCCCAGGCCGGTGCCTGGCACTGGCTGCTTGCTCTCCCACGCACTCTCTTCCTCCCCACCACAAACAAGCTCACAAGCTTCCTTCTTTGCAGGTCTGGTGGTAGCGATGCCGACGCCTCATGGAGTTGCCCCAGATGTCATTCTGTGGCTTGTCTAGGTTGGTGCCTGGCGCTACTCACTCTCCACCGCTCATATTGCCACACTATAGTTCACAGTGCCACCTGTCTGTGTGGTTGCAAACTGCAGTGTGACATTTACAAAAATATAGTATAGAGAGACATATTGGGTTAGGATCCAGACTTAGACTACAATCCGAATTAGGTTCTGCTGCCACTGTGGCTCTGCAGAATAGCAAAACTTCTACCACATCTATATCCCAGTGGCCGGTCATGGTGGCAGCAGAAGGGGGGAAGGCAGATTGGGCCAGATCCCTCTGCCACCTTCAGGTTGGTATAGTGTCTCGGCCAGAATCAGGCCTGATACCATTCAGCACCAGCTTTGAGAGCAGTTTGGGATCCAATGAATCCTGGCCCAGCTGAGTCCTGCCCCTGCCCTCAGAATGCCCCATTTGGGGGCTATCCACTAGCTCGCTTTCCACCCACCTGTACATTGTGCAGGTGGAAGGGGGAGGTCTGAGCTGGCAGAATTAGCAGAGAGACCCTTTGTCTCAATCCAAACCCTACCACAACCCAGTGTAAGGAGGGTTTGGATTGCAGCCTTACTCAGACTTTATTCATTGACAGTGGAGACTGGTGGCTCTGATGTCAGTAGGGTAGTGAATTCGCTCCAGGTTTTAGACTGAACTGTCAAGGAGCTGTCCAGCACCTTGGACAGCTCCTTGACAGTTAAGACCAGTGCTTCCCAACCTTTTTGAGTGTGGGACCCCCTTTGTAAGCTCAAAAAGATTGTGACACCCCCCCATGATAATTGTAAGTTTAGTCTCTGTTAATTGAAAAAAATTGTGTGTGGCAAAATCACATCTGCAAATATCCCTTTCCCTTGAAAGCTCCCAGCAGACAGGGTGGTATTGCTTTCTTTTCTTAATGCAAAGGTCCAATCAAATTGGTATACCCCTCCCCCATAGTCTAAAGATATACAGTCCTGTCTCCCAACACCAGTGGGTTACAGTGTAGGACTAAGATCCAGGTTCAAATCCCCACCCAGCCATGAAGCCCACTGGGTGACCTTGGACCAGACACAGTCTCTCAGCCTGACCTGTCTCACAGGGTTGGTATAAGGATAAAATGGAAAGGGGGGAACCATGTGCACCACCTTGAGCAACTTGGAAGAAAGGTGGGATAGAAATGCAATAATAAATAAATATATTTCAGCTGAAGTATGTGGACCCCAGCCTCAGCCAACCTGCTGACCTTTTTAAAAATAAAATAAAATAAAATAATAATAGTAATAGTAATAATAATAGTAATAATAATAATAATAATAATAATAAAGAAGCAGCAATGTAGTCGTGGTGGGGATGCTAGATTGTGAAGACAAAAGTGTGGATAGATTGAGGAAGGGGGTTAGTGCTTTTAGGCCTTATGATTGTCAGAACTGATGACTTGGTTAGCGTGCACTTGGGGAATGAGGGAGGAGCAGAATACAGATCAGAGTACGCACAAGCACAAGCACATGTATCCGTCCTGCAAGCATCTGCAAGTGTGCATGCTTTCAGACACATGAGAAGGGGGAAACCCTCAACTGCTGCAGCATCTTGGAGAGACAGATTGACAGGTGGAAGGTAGGTGAAAAAAAGCAGGGATGGTGGCACACACATTTAGCCTCAGAGATGGGGGTTGAGCAAGTCCTGAGCTTCCTCACTGCTCCTTGGCTCTGTCTGGGCCAAAGGTGAGATCTGGGCGGCTTCACAAATAAGAATAATTTTTAAAAAGAGGTGGCAGCAAAGCAGGAGCCAAGAAAGGCAGGCAGGCTAGCTGCCAGGAAGGAAGGGGGAAAGCAGCCTTTCCTTGCAGTCTTGCTTCTTTTTGCTTCATGAAAAGCCCTCTCCTCTCGTTCTGAGCAAAGGCATCTTCAGCAGCGAGGAGATGGGAGTGCGAGGAGATGGGAGTCAGCAACAGTATTCCCTTTTGCCTGGTAGCTCCACCCTCAGCCTCCTTTGGCATCTGCCACATATTTTATAGGCGGACGCCTGCCCTCAACACGCCTGAAAGACACTCTGCCACTTCAGCAAAAATCCTCCCCTCTCATTTGGAACGAGGGGGAGGTGTCGTCTGTAGCAGCAGTGGGAAGGAGACAGCATTTAGAGAGTGAAGACTTTTCAAAATAAATAAATAAATAAATTCTTTACTGTTTGCGGCCCCCCTGGATTACTTTGCAGGAATCACAGCTCTCAGGTTGGGAACCACTGGTTTAGACTAAAACTTAGAGTGGATTCACTGCCCCAGTGACATCAAAGCCACCAGTTGCCACTGTACATTGAAATGTTGATAGCAGTGTCTACATTCAACAGTGACACAGGTTAAAAATTGAAAGGAAGGAAGATTATTCTAAGGCATTACAAAGTAGGAGAAATTAGAACAGAATGTAAAGGTTTCCACATAGCACATGTGTAGGGACCCTTTGGGACTCTAGATGTTGCTGAACTACAACTCCCATCATCCCTGGCCATTGGCCATGCTTGCTGGGGCTCATGAGAGTTGTAGTTCAGCCACATTTGGAGTCCCCAAGAGTCCCCACATCTGACATAACCAACTATCCCATTGATTTCATTGGGTCTACTCAGTATGACTAACAGTGCAATTCTAACCATGTCTACTCAGAAGATAGTCCTATTGAATCCAATGAGGCCTACTCCCAGGTAAGAGAGGTTAGGATTGCAGCCTAAGTCTAGATCCAACCTATTATTTGTACTAGCCAAAGAGACACATCCTTGCTCTTTTGATTTATTGCTACTTATTTTATCCAACTGCTTTCAGTGTTTTAAAAAAATTGCTTTTAAACTTAAATTTGTAAACTTCTTAAAACTGAAAATTCAGTATAATAAATAAATAAATAAATAGCCCTAATGCACAAGGTGCATTTTTAGCAATAATTCTCATGATTATCTGTTCTCACAACAAGTAAACTTTACTTCACTCTGTTTCAGAAAAGTTCCTGAATATTTTCTCCCTCCCCCCAGTTTCTTTCCTTCCACATCCCTTTTATGCAGCCCTCCCCTAACTGAATGCCTCTGTCACTTATTGCTGGCTTTGTTTCATGTCCTCATCTTGTTACATGAATATATTGATGTTCTAACTCCTTGTCTATTTCCCCTACTGTTTGAATGTTTTTTTTAAAAATCATCCCTTCCTAACCTTGAAAATAGACATTGCTGCAAACATTTGATTTTCCTCTCAGACCTTATATGTTATTTTCAAATCACATTCATGACTCTCAGCTTTTTTCCTCCAACTTACATTCAGAATGTTAATTCCCTGTTCCTGCCCTAAATTGAACACATTATGCATGGCAATGGTTGGTTTTCCTTGCTTTCTCCCACCCCCCTCCAATGTACTGTGTTCACAGCTACATCCCTTGTATGCTTTTCCCCATCCCCACTTCTCGTTCTTATCATATTTCATCCCTCATTGTTGGCATTTATCTGTCTTTTGTCACTGTGACATATAGACAGGGAGAAATACCCTCAGAAATAGTTCTCCAATATGGTCTGTAACAATCCTTCCTCTCATGAACTGTACACATTTTGGGAAGGATGAGATGCACTTTTGAAAGTGTATATGCACCTCCCAACCCATCTATCATTATCCCACTATTCTGATGTTTTCGTAAATCATCACCTCTGCAATGATTTTGCTTTTTCTGCATGTCCTCCTGTGTACTTTTTTTCCTCCAAGTACTGTGAATTTCATTGATCCTTGTCTGGGTGCTTCCAGACTGTCACTGTTCTCAGGTGGAATTCAGGCCCCGTCTGCACTATACATTTAAAGCAGCATCATACCACTTTGAACAGTCATGGCTTCCCCACAAAAAATCCTGGGAACTGTAAATGGAAATGGATTGCCTTCGTCAATCCCGCCTTATGGTGACCCTATGAATAGGGTTTTCATGGTAAGCGGTATTCAGAGGTGGTTTACCATTGCCTTCCTCTGAGGCTGAGAGGCAGTGACAGGCTCAAGGTCACCCAGTGAACTTCATGGCTGTGTGGGGATTCGAACCCTGGTCTCCCAGGTCGTAGTCCAACACTCTAACCACTACTCCACACTGGCTCACCCCTGAAAACTGTATCAGGGCATTTTTAAGGAATTGCTGCTGGGTGTCCTTTCTTTTTCTCATTCAAATGGCTTGCATGTGGAAGCCTCTCTAGCATATACAAGCCCTGACATTTGGGTTCAGGCAAAAGTGGCTCAAACAAACAAACAAAAAAAGCAGGGAGTGGGTACAGCTTTGCAAATGCATTTAAACAAGTTATTAACCTAGCAAAATTCTTACTAGCCTGTCCACCCACCAATAAATACATGAATTAGAAAGTAAATTAAAATTAAAAACTGCTGCTTATGATCCACACCCTGTTGTAGCAGCATTCTTACCAAAAAAGGACAAAGAACCAGACATCACCGTGTACAAGGAGAGAGATTTTGTTAAAGACATTTTTCAGAAAGACTGGCGGTTTGTAATAACCCTGAGCATTATTGTGTAATGTGCACCTACGTTCTACTGTTTCTATTCAATTTCACTAATATTTTCTATCTCTAGTCAGTGCTTCAGGGGCTTCCAATCTGAATGTGTGTTCTTAGTTCATTGATTAAATTTTATGTGTCCTTTGTGTCCATTGGATGTCCAAAAGCTAGGGCTGGATGTCCATTTGGACACACAACTGTTACTTAAGAAATGCCTTGAACTGTTGTCTGGTAAGTGTACTGAAAGTTGTATAGGAGACCCTATTCCCCTTACAGAGCTATAATTTCCAAAGTTCCTTGGAAAGAAGCATTGATTGTTAAACCACTCTGAAAAATGTAGCTGTTGGAAGGAAACAAGGGTCTTTTAACAGCACCCTTAACAAATAGCAGTTCCCTGGATTCTTTAGGGGAAGCCATGACTGTTTAAAGTGGTTAGAATTATTTAAATGTAAAGTGCAGATAGAGCCTCAATCACATACCAACAAATTCAAGCTGTGCAATTCAAGTTGATCTGGAGCTCTTATGCAACAAACCCGCTCCCCCCCAAAATCGGACTTTTTGTGATAACAATGATGGGGAAATCCCCTGGAAAGTGTGGGATACATTTGCTTGACTTATTCTAACCTCCCTACAAACAAATTGGAGTGAATGCTTGATAAATAGCCAAAGCTGACACCATCTAACCTCCCTGCAAACTTTGTTCAATCTAATCAGGACAAATGCTCAATAAGCAGCTGACCTGAAGCTAGGGACTGGAGTGGGAGGGGGGAGAGAAATTTGACTCAGTTGGCATTTAAAGGCAAACCTACCCAAAGTGTACTTTCCAAAACGATGCACAAAATGAAATGCATCCATCCTTTGAAATATACACTTCTCCAGATTTGACAATACAGTTTTCCAACCAAGTAACATGTACAAAAATGCATATAATAGAGTAAATATGCCCTACGCTAGATATATAGATATATATATAAATGCGGTATATTTGGGGAAATTGCTTTGCAAAAATATATATATATATAAAAAAAACAATAACAATAATGTTTCTTATTACCTGAAGGTCTCCAGGTAACAATATTAAAAGCAAAAACAAATATATCATACTATAAAGATAAAACAATCAAAAAACAACACCCCCATACAGTGACAGGAAGTTTTGGCAGCACACTAATAACAGACCATAAAATCTCAGTCTATCAAACGCCTGGGGAAAAGTATTTACCTGGCACCAAAAACATGTCAATGAAAGTGCCAAGTGGACCTCTCCAGGGAGCCTATTCCACAGATGGGGAGCCAAAACTAAAAAGGCCCTCTGCCTTGTCACCACCCTCTACCCCTCCCTCCAAGTGGGGATCTGGAGAAGGGCCTCAGACAAAGATCTAAGCATCTGGGTAGGTTCATATCGGGAGAGGCATTTCAGAATATATTGTAGTCATGAGCAATAAAGAGCTTTATAGGTCAAAATAAGCTTTATGGTAAAGAGGTCAAAAAATTTGCACTAAAATGCTGATACATTTTCATGAGGACTTTTTTAAAAAAAATCACAAAGTGATGTGGAAATGTGGAGAACTGAACTTAAGAAAACGGAGAGAAACTGACATTGACTTATTAGTCCATCCCTATCTGGAAGCAACCTGCAAGTCTAGAAATGCAGATATGTGCACTATTGGTTTTTCCCATAATGTCGCCCTGGGCTCCTAGTGGAAAGAAGGGTGGGATATAAATAAATAAATAAATAAATAAAGTTATCATCTCCCTTACTTGACTCCTGGCCTTCTCTCTCTCTCTCTCTCTTTTTAAATCAGCAAGGTCTTTAGGAAATCTTTTATGAAATCTTACCCAGTGGCACAGACATGCCTGGACTATAATTCTGGGGTTGAAGCAGAATGCTCTGTGCGAACCCCACTCGTCCTGGTCATCTTTGTTTTCTTCTTGCCAATACGCAAGCACGATTGCTCCTCAGAGTTCTCCAATTGCTTTTCGAATCATTTTCTAATGAACGCAAGGCTCCTGAACCCCCCGATTTTTGCTGCATACCTCAAGGATCTTCACCCCCATCTGTCAGCAGAAGCACACTCTTCCCCTCATCTTGAGCACCTTTTGGCAACTACCACATTCACACGCGAGTCACTCACTTTACTATTCGAGTGATGGGACAGAGCAAGGGCATTATTTGCTCGCTGAACGGGCTTCTCAAGCATTGAAACAACCATAGTAGCACCTTGGAGGTGGTTGTTCTATGCCAGACTGAGACTCCGGCATGCTCTTTAATCACACCTGCTGAAGCTTCTCAGGTCTTGCCAACGAGAGGCTGGCAATGAGACTGCCGCATCTGGCTCCCTGGCAGTGAGACTGTTGCCTTTGGCAGTAGGCCAGGATGGTCCATCTCTTCCTGAAAGTAGCATGCCATTATTATTGTCCTTTGAAAAATTAAAAAAAGAGGGATTTTTTTTTCTGTTTGTTAACTCCAACAGTTCCAGCAGAGCTCCAAATCAACAGCAGAAATTCAAAGCCTAGTTAATGGTTAGGCTACATATGTCATAGACAGGGGTTCTGGAATGCAAATGCTCCAAGTAAAAGCAGAAGGTCATGCACATGTACAGATGGGGGGGGGGAAATGGAGGAAAGAGAGGGGATATAACTGGCGATGCTGGAGAATGAACCTGAGCTGTTGATATAGGGCTATTTCACACATTACATACATACACGATGGTAAACCTGGGTTTGTAACTCAGCAGGCAATTTGACAGGAGGCCAGAACCAGTCCTGGTTTCATTATGTGACCACTGGTATGATACATTTACAATGAGCATTCATAAGAACATAAGAACATAAGAAGAGCCTGCTGGATCAGGCCAGTGGCCCATCTAGTCCAGCATCCTGTTCTCACAGTGGCCTACCAGGTGCCTATGCATGTGCTTGTGACACTCACACTTTGCTTTGCAAAGTGCATGTAAAACACGGGATGCAGTGCACTGTACACTTCTCATATGTAATGCCTCATGAAGCCTGGATTCTCAAAAGTTATTATTCTTTCAACACACTATAAAATCTTCACTGGGAAATGGCTCGGCAGCAGTGATAGCCACACTGCAATTCTCTGCACAAATGGGTTTTCCTTGGAATGCTAAACCCCTATTGTGGTACCAGTGGTGCAGATTGCATGGCTGATACCAGGCACACAGAGCCCAAACAGAGCTGATGATACTATGCACAGCTGGTTATTACTGGCTAAGAGGTCCATCTATACTACAAATCAGTATCAGTTTTCTACCCTCATCAAAGGTTCCCCAGATCATCCTAAGAATTTTAGTTTGGAGAGAATTATTTGTTCAGTTTTTAACCCCTTCATAGAACTATAGATCACACAGTCTTGTTGGCTATTAAATGACAATTAAACCAGGTTGAACTAGTGAGAAACAGTAATTTGACTGAAAATTCACAAATTTAACCCAGTAATTCAAAGAGAAACTGTTTTGTAATATTCACACACACACACACTGGAATTTACTTCTGATTTGGCATGACTGGAATTGCAGTGTTAAATTCATACGGTGACTTTATGTTTTTAACAAACCTGCTTCAATCACTGCCTGTTTTTTGAAAGGTTTTTTTTGACAGTGCACCTCTTGAGGGAAAATGAGCTACTGGAGAAATGATCTGCACAAAGTGTGTGTTTTTCTGCAGATATGCAACTGCTGTCTATAATAATAGCAACCTCAACTGAATGGCAAAAGAGACTGCCCTTTATGTTATGGTGGCCGCCACTTTGAATTTCCCCAAATGCAACTCAGAAGTCAGAACAGGGCTTTCCGGCAGGTCCAGAGCCAACGGGCAGCCAGGTTGGGCAGTGGCCAAGGGCCCCTGGTATTGAGAGGGTCCCCTGCTGCAGGGACTGGGAGAGTGTAGTTCCTGCTCCACAATCCCTGCTAGCATCAAGTCGCAGAACATGTGCCTTGCAACCCAGTCTGGTGCGGATTGCAGAGTGAGAGCCACCCTCCTAGGCAACACCCCTAACACCAGGTATTAGCTGTGCAACCTCCTGTGGCACTGCATCAGTGCATTACATGTGCATGTTTCCCATCAACCAAGGTGGCAGCAGAGGAGTCAACATGTCCAGCCATCTGGGGTGATGGCAGGTGTGCTCACACAACACACTAATCTGTGGACTGGGCCAGACCTATTTAAGCCCCTGGTAGCGGCAGTAGTGCTGCTGCATCACTGCTGCCACCATGACCACCACCTTCAAGGGCCCCTGCAGTCTGGTGCCAGCCCTGCTTTCTAGGAACAAAAATGGCTCTGATCTGCTTCCCTCAAAAATAAATACACAGTATCTATCTATCTATCTATCTATCTATCTATCTATCTATCTATCTATCTATCTATCTATCTATCTATCTATCTATCTATCTATCTATCTATCTATCTATCTATCTGTCTGTCTGTCTGTCTGTCTGTCTGTCTGTCTCAAATACCCCACTTTGATGTGAGTAAAATAGTTGTAAACTGGTTCTTGTCAATCCACTAAGTCTGTAGATATGTCCAGAGACCTCAGAAAAGAAGCCCCTGGTTCAAATTTCACCTCTGTCATGAACTCAGTAGCTAGGTACCTACATCCAGGGGTGCAGTGGTTCAGGGTCTCGGGGGGTCTTAGACCCTTTACTTTTTTGGGAGCAGGGTCCCAGCATGATCCCTATGTCTCCATCATCCCACAAGCCAATCAACATGAAAGGGGAGTGTGTTATTTTATTTATTTATTTATTAAACTTGTATACCGCCCAATAGCCGAAGCTCTCTGGGTGGTTTACAATAACTAAAAACAAATACAATTTAAAATACATCTTTTAAAAAACAATTTAAAACACAATTTAAAAATTTTAAACAATATAGAACACATGTTAAAATGCCTGGGAGAAGAGAAAAGTCTTGACCTGGCGCCGAAAAGATAACAGTGTTGGCGCCAGGTGCACCTCGTCAGGGAGATCATTCCATAATTTGGGGGCCACCGCTGAGAAGGCCCTCTCCCTTGTTGCCATTCTCCGAGCTTCCCTCAGAATAGGCACCCGGAGGAGGGCCTTTGATCTTGAACGTAGTGTATGGGTGGGTTTGTATTGGGAGAGGCGTTCCATCAGGTATTGTGGTCCCAAGCCATGTTAGCCACTGAGAAGATTCTTCTGACATGCCTCCTTGTCCTTTCCTGCTGATTGGGAGCAATTAGAGTGAAAGGAGGTGAGTCAGCCACAGAGAAGACTAACATTCTCCCCTGTCGTGCTTATTGGCTCCTAGGGATGTCTGTTGTGGTGGGAGAAGGCATTAACAAGGATTTCGTTCTCAACCCCACAGCAAAAAAAAAAAGGGGGAGGTGGCTGTGACTATCATGAAGGGACCCCATACTTCTGAATTTGCCACTACACTGCTGCCTACACCACAATTACATCACACTATAGCATGACCATAAAGAAGAATACAGGATGGGGATATGCAAAGGAAGGAAGATGGCTGTTCCTCAATGGCTGGGATCACCAGAGGCAGGGCCCATGTTTAATTCCCCCCAGTGATGTCCCCACTGCACCCACCCTTTAGGAACATACATAGAAGCATATAAAGCTGCCTTAACCCAAGTCATGAGAGCCAGTGTGGCACAGTGCTTAAGGTGCTGGACTATGACCTGGGAGACCAGGGTTCAAATCCCCACACAGCCACGAAGCTCTTTGGGTGACCTTGGGCCAGTCACTGCCTCTCAGCCTCAGAGGAAGGCAATGGTAAACCACTTACCATGAATACCGCTTACCATGAAAACCCTATTCAAAGAATCACCATAAGTCAGGGTCGACTTGAAAGCCGTCCATTTCCATTTTAAACCGAGTCAGACCATTGGTCCATCTAGCTCAATATTGTCTGCACTGACTGGCAGTGGCTCTCCAGGGTTTCAGGCAGGAGACCCTCCCAGCCCTACCTGGTGATGCTGGGATTGAACCTGGGACCTTCTGCATGCAAGGCAGATGCTCTACCACTGAGCTACAACCCTTCCTTACTTTCTCCTACATCAGCAAATGGACAAATGTAAATCATTGCACTTAGGGACAATGTTTCATTGAATGAAAAACCAGTGCTTAACAACAGGGACCCCCCTCTAGGATGCACTCCTTAACGTGGTGAGCGGGCTGCACACATACACATGTGTAGCATTTCTCTTTGTGGTGAACACATTCCCCAAGTCTTTGGAATAAAGGACTTTTCCTGGACCCTCCCATCATAATGCCAGGATGTTTTGCTGTTGGGATAATCGTGCTCATCCCACAAAGTTATTGCCAGGATTACTGAAATAAATGTATGTAAAGTGCTTTGAGCACTCAAAGGGTACTGTGCATGATAATAATAAAATAATGACGGTAATAGCAATAATTCTTTCCATGGTGTATACATCCCGAAAATGAAAAGAGATTGATGTAGTATCCACACTGTTTAGAAATGCTAATGCATTAGCATTTCTGGCTGTGTTGAAGGAATTGTATTAGAAGACATTGCTTGCAAAAATGTATACATTAGTCAAAACTGTTTATCAGGAGAAATTTGCATTAAAATGCTGAAGAGTTTTCATGAGGATTTTTTTTTTAAAAAATGGAAATTTCTGCAGAAATATGGAGAACTGGATTTAAGACTGGAAAATGGGAAATGTAGAAAACTGAAAGTGACAGGTCCTTCCATTCCTAGTGGTATATAAATGCCTTAAAAAAATAAATGAAAATTTCTGTGAACAGGTTATATAGGTTATTGAAGCATGCCAAATGTCCCTTGGATATTTTTTTTTCTAATTCATATGCAATTGTACCTTTGTTTAGCCAATCAGATTTGCCTATATGATGACATCACATGAGAAAATGAGACGAACTGAGTTTAAGGGCAATGCCAAATTCAGGACTGAAGGGTTAATTTGTAGTGTAATCATAATTAGGGCTGAGCCATAAAAAAGGGGGGGTTCTTTTCATGTCCATTTTTAATGATGCAAATGCAATATCCTGCAAAATGCAAAATACATTTGGCAAATGCAGCCAAACATTTTTTTAAAAGCTTCAAAATTTTGAATCGCAAATGGCAAAATTCTCATGCATTCGACTGAACCCTTTGTTTCATCCCATAACTCTAATGTTGTGTCCCCACCCCACCCCCATATTGCAATCAGTGTGGCTCAGCAAGGGGGGGGAAGCACTGGTGAATCTTTACCTTGCAGTCCCTTGAGCCTACCTAGTTAATTTCACAAAACCGCAAATCAGTAGAGTACAACCGACGGTTGGCAGATACGTGAGGAATAGCAAAGGAGTGCTGAAAGCTAAGATTAATGTGCTTGCATTAGGAGCGCTGGGCAAAGGGATTAAAAAAACCCCCTCAGAATAGCAGGCTTGTGCTGTAAGGCAGGATATGCAAGTGCTGGCAACATTTTCTGCTGGGTTGGGCGCTCCAGAACTGCACAAACAGAACATTCTGCTTCTGCTGCAGCTAGGAAAGGTGGCATCCTAGGCTGAAAGAGGCTGCTTCAGGTCAGCACCAGTGTGCACAGAAAAAGAAACCTCTCCATGTTGGGCCTGTCTGTGGATGGCAGAAGGCTGTGTTCTTTCTCTTTTATTAAACTCCACATTTGCTCACAATGTTAGGGGAGATTAGCAGAGGTGTGGGTTTTTCCAAGGCTAAATCCAGGGCTGAGAAGTTATTGTGCAGCGTAATAATAACTGGGGCTAAGCCAAGAAGGTGGGGAGAGTGATTTCCATGAACATTTTTAATAGCAGTGTGTGTCATCTCATCCCTTTAGGCAGTATTTGGAGTGCTGCTCTTTAAAGGGGGCAAAAGTGTTGTCCTATTCAGAATGAGGGCACTGCTGATCCAGGCAGCATTGCTTTTATTCTCAGTCAGCTTCATTTTCTCTGTAGTGATGTCATCATATAGGTAAATCTGATTGCCTACTTAATTTTCTGACATCATCACCTTCAGGTTATGAACCCTGATTGGTTGGCTGAGGTTGCTTATTTGACTATTCCCAGGAAAATGGCACGGAGGGGGGGGGCGGGCAATGGCAGCAAACAAGAACAAAGAAAGGTGAAAATTCACCAGAATTTATGGGAGGTTCAACAGCCATTTGTTATAGTCCCCATAGCACTACTTTAGGCCTGAAAAACAAAACAGGTAAATATTCAGCACAGCTTTAATCAGGAAGCTTAGGTTTTATAAAGTCCAAAACACTGTGCAGACATTACATTATCTCAACAGCCCTTATAACAGACATGTAAGATAGACCCGTATTTTAACCCCATATTGGCTTACCAAAGGTTTTTAGCATTTCTGTTTGGCGCCCTTGGCTCCTGCTGGGAGGAAAGGCGGGCTATAAGCAAACAAACAAACAAATAAATAAACAAAAAAAAATAAAGGTCAGATATTTAGTTCATGTCTGAGATGTGAGCTGAAGCAAGGTTTCTGGATTCTGAATTGGTAGAATGGGTTGTACCACTTCAGACTGCAAGAAATGTGTACCTTTTTTTAATGCGTTCCCTGCAAGTAAAAACTAGCACATCAGGGAGAATGGCACTAGCCTAGCCAGGGTCTTTACCCCCCCCCTGTTTTCAGGGAAATGTTTGTTGTTTACTTCCTTGCCTGTTTTACCATAGGGGGGTATCAAAAAAGTCACCCCCAAGCACTGGCAGTCTAAAATGGAGTAGTCCATTCTGCCATTCCAGGACTTTGCCATCTCTTCCTGCTGCAGATGGTCTGAGCTTGTTGGGCTCTGGAGCAGCCTGGGGTCTAGAACTAACACAGCCTGAGTTGGCTGCTTTCACCCATCTTACTCATTCCACTTTGTATGAGTGAAGAATTAAGGATGGCGGTATCTCTCAACTTCAGTTTCCTTCAGTTTTCCTTTTTTTCCCAATCTTAAAATTCAGTTCTCCACATTTCCACTTTAGTTTGGGAAGGGGGGGGGAATTCTCATGAAAATGTGTCAGGATTTCCATGCCAATTTTTCCTAATATATACTTTCCTGAATGCAGTTGTTCCTGATGTACACCAGTTTGCAAGCAACTTTTCCTAACATAATGCAGTTCATATGTTCTTTTCACTGCCTGCTTGCTCTAGTATACGCAGTTTTGAACACATTACTTGGCCAGAGAACTGCACTGCAAAATTTGGAGAAGGGTGCATTTAGAAGGGTGACCTTGTTTCACTTCATGTATTGTTCCAAGAAATGCAAATTAGGTAGATTTGCCTTTGAATGTGAACTGAATTTATCCTCCATCCCTATGTAAACTACACAGATTTTTGCAAAAAAATAAATTGTGTGTACATTTCCAAGGTGTCTTCTCCTCCGAAGGAAATATCTGAACTCAGAGAAGGTAATCAGGAAGAAAGAATGTGAAAACATTGATATCTTTTTACCATCTGGAAATATATACCCAAGCTACTATGATTTGAAACATCTTTATTGCTGCTGCTGTTGTTACGATGTTCAGTGAAATGCACGAACAAGGCTTCCTAAAACAAACATCAGCAGAGCTTAATGTGCACACAATAGATCTTTTCAACCAGATTTTATTTAAAAAGAAAAAAAGAAAACATGCTCATGCCAACCAAGAATTGTTGGAGTGTCCTTCATCAGGCAAGCAAGTACCAAAGCCTGTCACTCCAGGCTATCAAAATGAGTGTAAAAGCAAAGACAGAACACAAAAGTAAATCAGCCAGTGATTACGCGACGGGGGAAAAAAATGATGACCTTGTTATGAAAACCATTGAAGATAAAAATAGAATCTGTTGGGAAATGCAGTTATACTGTAGTGCCTCTGAAGGCGAAAAAATACCCATCAACCTGATAAACGTCAGCATTAAGTGCAACAAAATAAGCTGCTGATACTTAATCCTTTTTTTAAAAAAAATGAAAATAAAATCTTAATAACCACAATGAAAATTCAAGTGCCAAAGAGGGAAGATACAGATTCTGCAGGCCTATAAAAGATGTGGAGTTAAAACTACACAGGCTGTGTTATTGCTGGTTCTACAGTTGAGCACTGGAATGTAGGACGCTGCCTTACTCTTGGTCCATCTAGCGTAGAATTGTCTACACTGACTAGCAGCAGTTCTCCAGGGCTTCAGACAGGAGACAGTCCAAGCCCTATCTGTGGTGGCGGCTGGTGGCTCCATGTCAGTGGAGCAGTGGAATCTGCTCCGGGTTTTAGTCTGAAATTTCAAGGAGCTGTCCAAAGTGACAGCTCCCTGAAAGTTCAGACTAAAACCTGGAGTGGATTCCACAGCCCCACTGACATGGAGCCACCAGCTGCAACTGCCTGCCTGGAGATTCCAGGGACTGAACCTGGGAACTTCTGCATGCAAAACATGCACTCTATCATGAGTTATGGCCCTTCCCTGACTGGGACACTTTCCAGGCCCTGAGGCCAATGGATCCACTGAAGAAAGATGGCCAAATTCTAAAAAACTTTATTTGGCTGCCTCTATTAGGTCAACCTTATGCCACCCAGCGGAGCTTTTTAAAGTTGTGCGGGGGCTTTTACACTCTGGCCCTCATGATATTATAGAAACATCTGAAGCCCGCTGCAACGAAATTGCTGGACACTTTCAAAATAAGATTGCTTGCATCTGTAGGGACTTAGACTCCGACGTTGTGACAGATGAATCCAGTGAAGTGTCCGGAGCACGGCCTTGTCCTTTATTATTGGATGAGTTTCAGTTGGTGCAGCTCGAGGAAGTGGACAAGGTGCTTGGAATGGTCCGGGCAACCACGTCTGTTCTGGATCCTTGCCCATCTTGGCTAGTGAAAGCTAGCAGGGCTGGAACCACCGGCTGGGCCAAGGAAGTGGTTAATGCCTCCTTGAGAGAGGGAGTAGTCCCTAGTAGCCTCAAGGAGGCAATAGTGAGACCTCTTTTAAAGAAACCTTCCCTGGACCCAAATAATTTGAACAACTACAGACCGGTGGCAAATGTCCCCTTTTTGGGCAAGGTTTTGGAGCAGGTGGTTGCTAACCAGCTCCAGGTGCTCTTGGATGAAACCGATTATCTGGATCCATTTCAATCCGGTTTTAGGCCCGGTTTCGGCACTGAAACAGCCTTGGTCGCCCTGTATGATGACCTTTGTTGGGAGAGGGACAGGGGAGTGTGACTTTGTTGATTCTCCTTGATCTCTCAGCGGCGTTTGATACCATCGACCATGGTATCCTTCTGGGGAGACTTGCGGAGTTGGGAGTTGGGGGTACTGCTTGGCAGTGGTTCCGCTCCTACTTCGCGGATCGTCGCCAGAAGGTAGTGCTTGGGGAACATTACTCGACACCCTGGACTCCCCATTGTGGAGTCCCTCAGGGGTCGGTTTTGTCCCCCATGCTTTTTAACATCTACATGAAGCCTCTGGGTGCGGTCATCAGGAGTTTTGGAGTGTGTTGTCATCAGTATGCTGATGACACGCAACTCTATTTCTCCTTTTCATCTTCTTCAGGTGAGTCTGTTGATGTGCTGAACCGTTGCCTGACCGCGATAATGGACTGGATGAGAACTAATAAACTGAGACTCAATCCAGACAAGACTGAGACACTGTTGGTGAACGCCTTCCCCGCTCAGATGGTGGATGTGCATCCTGTTCTGGATGGGGTTACACTCCCCCTGAAAGAACAGGTCTGTAGTTTGGGGGTCCTTTTTGACCCTTCCTTGTCTCTTGAGGCTCAAGTGGCCTCGGTGGCACGGAAAGCATTTTACCATCTCCGTTTGGTAGCCCAACTACGCCCCTATCTGGATGGCGATGACCTCGCCTCAGTTGTTCATGCTCTGGTAACTTCGAGATTGGATTACTGTAATGCGCTGTACATAGGGCTGCCCTTGAAGATAGTTTGGAAGCTTCAGCTAGTGCAGAATGCAGCAGCTAGACTATTGACAAGGACCAGTCGGTCTTTGCACATAACTCCTGTTCTGGCTCACCTGCACTGTCTACCTATTTGCTTCCGGGCGAGATTCAAGGTGCTGGTTATGACCTATAAAGCCTTACATGGCGTGGGACCGCAATACCTGGTGGAACGCCTCTCCTGCTATGAACCTACCCGCTCACTTCGTTCAGCATCTAAGGCCCTCCTCTGGGTACCAACCCATTGTGAAGCCCGGAGGGTGGTTACTAGATCTAGGGCCTTTTCTGTGGTGGCCCCCGAGTTGTGGAATAGCCTCCCCGAAGAGGTACGCCTGGCACCTACATTATTATCTTTCCGGCGCCAGGTAAAGACCTTCTTATGCTCCCAGGCATTTTAATCATTTTAATCTTTTTATCTTTTTAATCTTGTAATACTAATCCTTTTATCATCTTATATTTTGTTTAATTGTATTTTGTTTTCATTGTGTCTTATATATTTTGTGATTTTATTATTATGATGTATGTATTTTATCCTATTCTGTTTACCGCCCTGAGAGCTACTTGCTATGGGCGGTATATAAATGCAACAAAATAAATAAAAATAAATAAATTAAAACAAAGGCTTCATGTGGCCTTTGCTTCCTCCTTTTTTCTGGGCCAGCATTAGGTTTGAGTGGGCCCTCGACAACAAACTCACTGGCGAATGCCCTCATCTATCATTGGGTACTGGTGGTCTTACCTAATGGCAGTGGCCCAGCTGGCCCTAGTTGCCCTTGTGACTTTCCACAGTGCACCTAGTGCATCCCACTCTGTCAGGTGCTTTATGAGAAATTTGAAGAACAGCTAAATCCAGCTGACTTGCATTGCTCAGAATGGTGGGCCAGAAAACGTATCGATGCCAGGGCATATACCAACAGTGTGCCCTGCCAGGGCACTGATAGCCCTAGCAGCTGCCCAAGGTTAGCAGGTGCTAACGCTGGGCTTGCCTTTGTCTTCGTTCAGCTTCCTGTGAACCATTTTGCCATCTTGTGCTCACAAAAGGGTAACTATTTTTAACACACCTTTTTTTTCAGTGCATGGGCGAATTGGGGATGCAGAGAGTGAACATACAGTGGGGTGAGCTGTTGCCTTCCTGCTCTGCTGACGGGCTTCCTGACTGGTCAGTGTTGGAAATGAGATGCTGGACTAGATGGAGCCTGATTGATAGCACAGGGATCTTCTTACCTACCACATCACACTGGATTTCAGTATGATCGATTGGGGAATAACAGCATACATGTTCTAGAGTACAAACATAAGAAGAGCCTTGCTGGATCAGGCCAGTGGCCTATCTAGTTCAGCATCCTGTCCTCACAGTGGCCAACCAAGATGCATATGAGAAGCCTGCAAACAGGACTTGAGTCCCAGTTGTGACTCTTAGCAACTGGTCTTCAGAGACACACTGCCTCCAACATTGGAGGTAAGGCATAGCTATCATGCCTAGTAGCTAGTGATAGCCTTATCCACCATTGATTTGTCTAATCCTTTTTATAGCCATTCAAGTTGGCAACCATCACTACAGCTTGTGGGAAGCAGTATTGTAGTCAGCATGGATTTTTTGCATTCCTCAATTTTAAATTCAAAATACACCCCATGCCATTCTGATGCTTCACATAAGCTCATTTTTAAAAAAAAAAAACACCTTACAGAATTTCTAGTACTGAACTCAGAAATGCTTGCTTAACAATCCTCTACATTTTTATGACAATACACAAAATAGTCAGAGAGAATCGAGAATTCAAAGTGTAAAAAGAGAGAGAGAGAAACCAGACACCTTCTGGACTTTTTTCTGTCTGAGTTCTCATAATTTGTTGAAATTAATTAGAAATCAGCCATGTTCACAGAGTACCTGTAATCCTGTTACTGACATTGCCCCATACTCTGATCTTCATCTTCTGCAGTTTAAAAGTTAAAACAATGCCTGGCTGATTTTTAATTAATTAAAGAAATTTAGCATTGGAGTCAATGATAAGTCGGGGCATGCTCAGTAAGAACCAACAGTCAGTGTTCTAAAAGCCAGACTCACAGATGTTGGGCTTGGCTAATCAGGGGGCCACATCCACACCAGACCTTCCCCCAAAGAATCCTGGGAAGTGTAGTTTGTGAAGGGTGCTGAGAAGTGACTCCTATTCCCCTGACAGAGCTCCTGTGTCCAGAGTGCTTTAACAGTCAGCCACTCTGACTGAAGCTCTGTCAGGGGAACAGGACCTCTCCAAGCAACTCTCAGCACCCTTCACTAACTACACTTCCCAGGATTCTTTGGGAGAAGCCATGACTATCTAAAGTGAAATAAATATCTGGTGTGGATGTGGCCAGGGGCATGTGCCTGCTGTAGAATAAAAAGGTGGGGGAAACCCTGAAAAAGAATGATACTGTTCACAATGATTTCCTTTTGGAAAGGAAAAGGGCTTCGCCTCTGCCCAGTGCTCACCCACCCAATCTCCTCCCCTCCCCCTTCCCTCCCTGCCCTCCCCCAGGTCAGTTTTACTAAGCAGTCAGAAGCAGTATGCTTCTGAATACCAGTTGCTGGAAATTACTGGCGGGTGGGTGGGGAGAGCGCTCTTGTGAGAAGGTCCTGCTTGTGGGCCTCCCCCAGGCATCTGGTTGGCCACTGTGAGAACAGGATGTTGGACTAGATGGGCCACTGGCCTGATCCATCAGGCTCTTGTGTTCTTAAGCCCTCTTCAGACAAACAGTCTGTGATCATGGGGAAGAAGGCTCTGTTCAGAGGATCAGCTGAACCCCTGGAGGTCAAGGGTGAAGCCAGCAGGCACATCCCTGTTCCTGCCTTCCATGCATTCATTCAGTGTAGATTGTTCATATGAACAGTGACTGTGCCTCCCATATCCATATCTGCTCTTAACGATCTAGTGGAGAGGACTGTGAGGCGTCCTTCCCTGGCTCTCCCTGTCAGGTTCCTACCTGCTCGTGGTTACTGCCTGTCTCTAGGCACCACCAGGGACTCCACCAGTCCGGACCGCACTCTCTTATGGTTTACCTATCTGCTCTAGCACAGATCTCAACAGATCCCCCTGCTAGGCAACCACCAGTAACGTCCCAATACTAGTATTCCCAGAGACTCTGAATACTGGTATTGTTATTCTCTTCACCGCTGCCACCATTTGTTACAGTTCCCCTTCAGCCTTGGTCATTACCTTACCCTCCCTTCTGGTCTGTGAAACCCCAGCCAAGGATCAGGCCTTTGGTAAACCAAATTAAGTATTTATTAAAGATAACAAAGCTAACAAGATTAACAAGATTTCTTCTTAAGGCACATAAGCATATGGTTTTACTCAATACTAATCCGAACTCCACCTTCCTCCTGGCAAACAACTCTCTAAACCCCACCAAGCAACCCACTCAGTTCTCTTCTCCCCCCCAGATTCCACTGTCACTCTTCCTTTTATACATTCAGCCATTTTAAACACTCAGCCAATCATCTCGCATTCTACTGCCCATTCACTCCCCCTCCCTCACTCCACTTACCATGTATCTTCTAAACAACTAACACTTACCATATATACATTAATATAGGAACATCACAAGGACCTTCTGAGTGTCCCATCCATGGTGGAAACTCAACAGGAGAGGATAAGAGAAAGGACCTCAGTTCCTTTGTTAGTACATTCATATCCCATCTTTCCTCCAAACAGTGCAAGGTGGTCTACCTAGCTCTCCCCCTCTCCATTTCATCCTCACAACAACACTGTGAGGTAGATTGGGCTGAGAGTTAGTGACTGGCCCAAGGTCACCCAGTGAGCTTCATGGCTGAGTGGGGATTTGAACCCTGGTCTCCCAAGGCCCTATTTATTTATTTGTTTGTTAAATTTATATCCCACCCTTCCTCCCAGAACAATACTCTGGCCGCAACACCATGCTCTAACTACGAAACGCCTTTTCAATGGCTGCACCAAAATTGTGGAACTCTTTGCCCCATGAGGCTCAGTTCTACTCCCTCCACCACCCCCGTTCTTACTTTTTTTTGCTGGATGGCGAAGGCTCCTTTGTTCTGCCAGGCTTTCGTTCTACTGTAGAGGCGGGGAACATTTTTCAGCCCAAGGGTTGTGTTCCCTTCTCGGCAACCTTCCAGGGGGTACATGCCACTAGTGGGTGGAGGCAGAAGCAGCAGTGGGCAGAGCAGCAAATGTGAATTTTACCTTTGTACACTAGGCTAGTTTCTACAGGCACTCACACACCCCTCGCTACCCTCCATCCAGGCCAACAAGGAACTTTAGGGACAAAAACATGGTTAACGAGCAAAGTCAAGGAAGCTCTTAGAGGCAAAAAGTCTTCCTTCAGAAAATGGAAGTCTTGTCCGAATGAAGAAAATAAAAAAGAACACAAACTCTGGCAAAAGAAATGCAAGAAGACAATAAGGGATGCTAAAAAAGAATTTGAGGAGCACATTGCTAAGAACATAAAAACCAACAACAAAAAATTCTATAAATACATTTAAAGCAGGAGACCATCTAGGGAGGCGATTGGACCCTTGGATGAAAAGGGAGTCAAAGGTGTACTAAAGAACGATAAGGAGATTGCAGAGAAGCTAAATGAATTCTTTGCATCTGTCTTCACAGTGGAAGATATAGGGCAGATCCCTGAACCTGAACTAACATTTGCAGGAAGGGATTCTGAGGAACTGAGACAAATAGTGGTGACGAGAGAGGAAGTTCTAGGCTTAATGGACAATATAAAAACTGACAAATCACCGGGCCCGGATGGCATCCACCCGAGAGTTCTCAAAGACCACAAATGTGAAATTGCTGATCTGCTAACTAAAATATGTAACTTGTCCCTCGGGTCCTCCTCTGTGCCTGAGGACTGGAAAGTGGCAAATGTAACGCCCCAGAGGGGATCCCGGAAATTACAGTCCAGTTAGCTTAATTTCTGTCCCTGGAAAACTGGTAGAAAGTATTATTAAAGCTAGATTAACTAAGCACATAGAAGAACAAGCCTTGCTGAAGCAGAGCCAGCATGGCTTCTGCAAGGGAAAGTCCTGTCTCAGTAACCTATTAGAATTCTTTGAGAGTGTCAACAAGCATATAGATAGAGGTGATCCAGTGGACATAGTGTACTTAGACTTTCAAAAAGCGTTTGACAAGGTACCTCACCAAAGACTTCTGAGGAAGCTTAGCAGTCATGGAATAAGAGGAGAGGTCCTCTTGTGGATCAGGAATTGGTTAAGAAGCAGAAAGCAGAGAGTAGGAATAAATGGACAGTTCTCCCAATGGAGGGCTGTAGAAAGTGGAGTCCCTCAAGGATCAGTATTGGGACCTGTACTTTTCAACTTGTTCATTAATGACCTAGAATTAGGAGTGAGCAGTGAAGTGGCCAAGTTTGCTGACGACACTAAATTGTTCAGGGTTGTTAAAACAAAAAGGGATTGCGAAGAGCTCCAAAAAGACCTCTCCAAACTGAGTGAATGGGCGGGAAAATGGCAAATGCAATTCAATATAAACAAGTGTAAAATTATGCATATTGGAGCAAAAAATCTGAATTTCACATATACACTCATGGGGTCTGAACTGGCGGTGACCGACCAGGACAGAGACCTCAGGGTTGTAGTGGACAGCACGATGAAAATGTCGACCCAGTGTGCGGCAGCTGTGAAAAAGGCAAATTCCATGCTAGCGATAATTAGGAAAGGTATTGAAAATAAAACAGCCGATATCATAATGCCGTTGTATAAATCTATGGTGCGGCCACATTTGGAATACTGTGTACAGTTCTGGTCGCCTCATCTCAAAAAGGATATTATAGAGTTGGAAAAGGTTCAGAAGAGGGCAACCAGAATGATCAAGGGGATGGAGCGACTCCCTTACGAGGAAAGGTTGCAGCATTTGGGGCTTTTTAGTTTAGAGAAAAGGCGGGTCAGAGGAGACATGATAGAAGTGTATAAAATTATGCATGGCATTGAGAAAGTGGATAGAGAAAAGTTCTTCTCCCTCTCTCATAATACTAGAACTCATGGACATTCAAAGAAGCTGAATGTTGGAAGATTCAGGACAGACAAAAGGAAGTACTTCTTTACTCAGCGCATAGTTAAACTATGGAATTTGCTCCCACAAGATGCAGTAATGGCCACCAGCTTGGATGGCTTTAAAAGAAGATTAGACAAATTCATGGAGGACAGGGCTATCAATGGCTACTAGCTGTGATGGCTGTGCTCTGCCACCCTAGTCAGAGGCAGCATGCTTCTGAAAACTAGTTGCCGGAAGCCTCAGGAGGGGAGAGTGTTCTTGCACTCGGGTCCTGCTTGCGGGCTTCCCCCAGGCACCTGGTTGGCCACTGTGAGAACAGGATGCTGGACTAGATGGGCCACTGGCCTGATCCAGCAGGCTCTTCTTATGTTCTTATGTTCTTAAACAAAACTTTCATTTTCAACCTCATGGCAAAAAAGGTATTTTATATATAGATGATGACAGCAACGCTCCAGTGCTTCCAGTGAAATGTGCCACTATTTGGAAGTCTTAGTAACCCTTCAACTTCAAGTGAGAATATCATCAGACCCTGAGGACAACTTGTAAAAGGTCATGTTACTTCCCTCCAATACCAGTAATTATTTTTCTTCCCAAGGATTTTGAACGCAATGACCTCAGTTTGTACTTTTAAAATTTTTTCTGTGTTTAATTTTCATTTTCATTCTATCATATTTTTTCTCTTTATTTTCTTATTTCTCAAATTATTTTATTGAATTATATGGTTTTGATTAAATAAATAATTTTTTAAAAAAAGAGTTCAGGAACACATTCTGCCCAGGCAACCTCACTCCAGGGCAGGGCCAGATAGATAGTCTTGGAGGGCCAGAGGTTCTAACAGGTACAGAATGTTTTCAGCTGTTGACAAGGTTTTGTTTTTCAGCCTGAGCCAATCTCTGTTTTATCTTATATTGCTAGCAGAGGAGACTGGTGGCTTCGGTGTCAGCGGAGCAATGAACCCACTCCGGGTTTTAGTCCAAACTTTCCAGGGGCTGCCCAAGGTGCTGATTTAGTATGCAGACCAAATTTGAGCCCATATGGGTGGCTTCAGCACCTTGGACAGCTCCTACAAAGTTCAGAGTAAAACCTGGAGTGGATTCACTACCCCACTGACACTGGAGCCACCAGTGCCACTAATTACTAGTTTATCTTACATTGTATTATGTGGTTGGTTTTAATGGTTGCTATTCCCTCTGAGTTATGTTTATGCATTAGAAGAGTGGGATATAAATTGATAGATAAATAAATACTTTCCATGCATGTAGTGAACAAATCCCTAACAATTCTCTGCTTTCATCTTTCTGACAACTTTGCATTAGAAATTCAAAAAGAGATTCATGCTGCAATCCTATACATCCACATTTCCCCAGGAGTAATCCCCACTGACCTCAGTGGGGCTCGCTTCTGAGTAGAGATGTGGGAGGAATTCAGTTCAGTTTGCATTTAAAGCTATCAAATCTGTACTTTCTGAAACAACGTGGGAACTGAAATACAGCCATTTTGCAATGCACCTCTCCAGCCAACAGTGTTTACAAAAATGCATATGTTGGGGGAAGTGTGCATCAAAATGAATATATTAATGAAATAACATACAAAGTTATATTAGGAGACACTGATTGCAAAAATATGTACATTAGTCAAAATTGCATACAAAAATGTGTTTATTAGGAGAGATTCACATTAAAATGACGAAAATTTCCATGTGTATTTTTTTAAAAAAAATGCAAATGAGAAACTGAGAGAATGTGTTCTCTCCCTCCCTCTCTTGATGACTCTTTTGATGCAGTTTTTATAAGAATGGCCCATGAATGTCCAAAGCTATCCATATGTTCAAGTTATTAATTCTGCTTCAAATCATATTAATCTGGGGGACAGAAGTTAATGTTGAATAGCTGATAAGAATTCAGAAATATAGGGTCTTACTTTCCAGGCTATATCATATGCTGATAGATCTGTCAGATGATAATAGAAGTTAAATTGTATATTAAAATGGAATAAAGAATTGGAAACCTGATTAAGGATTGAAATCTGGTGATATACTTGGAAAATGGGTATTAATATGTCTCCATGTATGAGGACAGCAGAGAACCATTATAAATGTTTGACATTGGAAGCTGCCTTATTCTGAATTAGACCACTGGTCCATCTAGCTCAGTATTGTCTACACTGACTGGCAGCAGCTCTCCAGGGTTTCAGGCAGAGATAATTCCCAGCCCTACCTGGAAATGTCGTGGAGTGAGCCTGGGACAATATGGCCCTTCTCCAGATATATCTCCTAGAAATTACTGAAAGTGTTTGTTGTTATGTGCCTTCAAGTCGATTACGATTTATGGCGACCCTATGAATCAGTGACCTCCAAGAGCATCTGTCATGAACCACCCTGTTCAGATCTTATCTGTGATCAGATCAGGTCTGTGGCTTCCTTTATGGAATCCATCTCTCCTTTGGCCTACCTCTTTTTCTACTCCCTTCTGTTTTTCCCAGCATTATTGTCTTTTCTAGTGAATCATGTCTTCTCATTATGTGTCCAAAGTATGACAACCTTAGTTTCATCATTTTAGCTTCTAGTGACAGTTCTGGTTTAATTTGTTTTAACACCCAATTATTTGTCTTTTTCTCAGTCCATGGTATCCACAAAGCTCTCCTCCAACACCACATTTTAAATGAGTTGATTTTTCTCTTATCCGCTTTTTTCACTGTCCAACTTTCACATCCATACATAGAGATCAGAAATACCATGGTCTGAATTATCCTGACTTTAGCGTTCAATGATACATCTTTGCATTTCAGGACCTATTCTAGTTCTCTCACAGCTGCCCTCCCCAGTCCCAGCCTTCTTCTGATTTCTTGACTATTGTCTCCATTTTTGTTAATGACTGTGCTGAGGTATTGTTAATCCTTGATAAATTCAATGTCCTCATTGTCAACTTTAAAGTTACATAAATCTTCTGTTGTCATTACTTTAGTCTTCTTGACGTTCATCTGTAGTCCTGTTTTTGTGGTTTCCTCTTTAACTTTCATCAGCATCCATTTTAAATCATTACTGGTTTCTGCTAGTAATATGGTATCATCTGCATATCTTAAATTATTGATATTTCTCCCTCCAATTTTCACACCTCCTTCATCTTGGTCCAGTCCCACTTTCTGTATGATATGTTCTGCATACAGATTAAACAAATAGGGTGATAAAATACACCCCTGTCTCTGTACACTGAAAGTGTACTCATACGAATATAATTTATTTACAGTTTACCAAACCCAGATAAAATGACTGAAAGTGCATCCTCTTGATTTGATTGGCAACTGATGGTGATGTGGCTTCTATAAGGTTTTTTTTTTCACATCTGGTGATATATGAAAGGATTTTTGGTTAGGAATTTTAAGTAAGATTCAACAACTGCTAGGACTCTAGTACCTGCCTGGGATGCATCTGCTTATAGTAATGGGTTATTTGAAATGTTACGGATTCCAAGCAGAAACTGAGTGGGTGTTCCACCACTTTATTACTGCCTGCCCAGCTATTAATTTTCTAAAATTAGCAACAGTAAGAATTACCATTCTTAGAAACATATCTTTTTAGAAAATTGTAAATTACCATTGTAAGAGTTACCATTGTGGGAAATATATCATTTTAGGAAATGGAAAGTTATTAAGTAATCAATTATCAATTCATGGGGCATATCCATTTTTTAAATTTATTTATGACATTTATATAACGCTTAATCATTATTCCAAAATAGTGTTTTGGTTTAAATCTGTACATTTTTAATATAAATCTTAGGCTGCCATTTTAGGCTGTACACTCACGGGGGCATGAGACCTAATGAGTTCAGACTGCCTCTGAATGTGGAGTTTCTATATAGGTCTCATGGCGAATAGCCATGACAGACTCTCTTCCTTGAATTTCTCTAATCCCTTTTAAAGCTAGTGGCCATCGCCAACCTTGTGAGTTCCATAAGTTAAATTATGCACTGCATGACAAACGGCTTCCTTAGGCCTGTCCTGCTGCAACTCCTTTCAGTCGGTTTCACTAGATGACTGTGGACTGTCTGGAATTAGGAGGAAGGGAGCAGTGGTGCCATCTGGACAGGTCTTTGGGGCTGGTGTCCAGGGCCCCACTCAGTAGAAGGGTCTCCAAACACAGCGAAGCTGGTTTACTATATTTTGAAGTAAGTTATGCAATACCCAATGGAGACTGGTGGCTCTGATGTGAGAGGGGCAGTGAATCCACTCTGCTGAAAGCACCTTGGTCAGCTTCATGAAAGTTTGACTAAAACCCGGAGTGGATTCACTGCTTCACTGACATCGGAGCCACCAGTCCCCACTGCCAGTACCATCTAAAAAGGAGGGTCTTTCTTGTAAGGCCATGAAGTCCTAATTGCACCACTGAGAAAAACGTCTCCCTGGCCACTTTCCCCACACAAGCATCACTGTATTAAAAACCTGCAGATTTTATAAAATTGAGCATTCCCCCAATGCTTAGCCTTTCCTCATAGGGAAAGCGATCAAGCCCTATCTGGCCATCCACCCCTCAGATAAATATGAACCCAAATGCTGATGAATTTTCATGAGGACTTAAACAAAAAAGAAATTTGCAAACTAATACAGAAATGTGAACTATGACAAATGAGAGGGGGAGAAACTGAAAGTGACAGATTTGTCTGTTCTCCACCTACTACTGTTAAGTTTATTGCTGATGTTTGTCTGAAACAAGGGACTTGCCCCACACTTAACCGCTGTGTTAGGTCTCAATAGCAATTTACAGGATCTGGTTGTAAAGATCTGACATTTTCAAAGCAGAGACGTCTAACAGAAAGATCAGCCATTGGGGAGGCACCTGTGGCACTATTTCAGCCTCCGCTCATGCTAATGCGGCTATTGCAGCTGTTCTGCCAATGATTAAATGAGCTGTTATTGAGCATTTACTCTGTTGAACTGGCCTTTTCTCCTCCTTATTAATCATTCATTAGGTCTACCCTGTCCCAGCCTGCTATTCAGCACCATCGTTTGTATAAAAAGAGAGATGATCTAGAGTGTTATTTGGGGGAGATGGGGGGGAGGGTGCTTGTTTGTTTGTTTGTTCCTCATCAAAAGCAAAAAAAGAAAAAAGCCAATCCTGTGACAGAGCCTGATATTGGAACAAACTACTCCAAGGGATGGGTGAGAGGTTACCAAGTTTAAAAGGTGAAAAGATGCAGCAGCTGCTAAACCTTGCTGTAAACACAGCAGCTTAAGAGGATTTGCATACTATTTATTAACCTTTGAGAGGAACGGCACAGAGAACTCCGGCCATCAACGACAACTGTGTCTGCATGTTCATTTCGTTCTGATTCCTGAAATCAAGCCCCAGAACATGCCACATACGCCCCCCTGCCCTCCCCATAATTATATAAGGGAGGGGGGTTCTACACCCCCATTCCAGTTTGCATGACTACCTCGAATGCATTTCATGCTTTGCTTTTTGGAAAAGAAGACATAACTGGGACCAGCTTAACTATGAGGTTAAGTAAGGTAGAGAGTAGGAGCAGCCAGCTTTAAGACTTGAGACGTTTCGACATTTCCTCAAATGGGGCCCACAGAGTAAAAATATAACAATAAAAAATGAGCAAGTGGCTCCCCTTTAAATGACTTCAGAAATCTACCCTCAAGGCAGCCCCTTCACTTTGTTTCATGTGGGGGGCAGTTTCACCACCGTCTCTGTTCTTGGGGGTCACTCTATCCTTCAAGGTCCAGAAGTGTAGGCTATGTACAACCTGACCCCTTTATAGGTCATCAGGCTCTGTGACAAAGTCAGCACCGCCTTTCAGTCAAGAGTGTCACAGCTGAGGAGCACTTGTGCTCAAACATGGCTGGCACGTTCTGAACAAAGGCCAAGGAGAGATGTAACATGATGCCTCTGTCAGCCAGTCAGTCGGCTAGGTCAACCTGGAGCCAGGGCTCAACTCAGAATGCCCTTCGAGAAGGAGCAAGCCTCTGTCTTGAGGCAGCGGCCTTGAATAGCTTGCTGGGGAATGCGGAGGTCCTTCTATGGCCATTCCAAGGTATACATGGGGCAATACTCAGGAGTGTGCTCATGATGAACTCACACAGCTCCAGGAAGTAGATCTGAGGGCCGGCAACACCACAGAGATACCCCCACAGGCCAGGGTCATGTCAAGGCTGGCCATGTGTCCCCATCTAGTCCTTTATTTCAGGGGTAGAGACCTTTTTCAGCCCAAGGGCCACATTCCCTTCCCGGTAACCTCCCAGGGGCCACAGGCAAAAGTGGATGAAGTAACAAATGTAATTTTTTCTTTCATACAATAGTTTCTACACACACATGCACACACACCACTCTCTATCCTCCATCCAGGAAAGCATCCAAGCCAGGCAAACACATACAAACACAAGAAGGACCTGCTGGATCAGACCAAAGGACCATCTAGTCCAGCAACCTGTTCTCTGAATGACCAGCCAGATGCTGATGGGAAGCCTACAAGCAGGACCTGAGCATAACAGGGCTCTCCCCACTTGTGATTCCCAACAACTGATATACTGTCTTTGCCAGTGGAGGTAGAGTATATCTGTCTTGGCTAGCAGCCACGGATAGCCTTAATCTCCATGAATTTGTCTAATGCTGTTTTAAAGCCATCCATGTTGGTGGCCATCCATCTCAACTTCTTAATGACATTTCCTTATAGGGGAGTGGCTCCATCCCCTTGATGATTTTGCTTGCCCTTTTCTTAACCCTTCTCAGGTCAACCTTTTCCACAGTATTCTTTTCGAGATGAGGTGACCAGAACTTTACACAGAATTCCAAGTGCATTCGCACCATAGATTTATATAATGCCATTATGATATTGGCAGTTTTATTTCCAATTCCTTTCCCAATAACTACCTAATGATTTGTAGCATGGAATTTGCCTTTTTCACAGCTGCTGCTGGGTCAGAGCAATGAGGGTGCAAAGCAAGGGCAGTGAGGGGTGTGGCTTGGGGAAAACCCCAAGGGCCAGACAGAGACATCTGGAGGGGCGCATTTGGCCCCTAGGCCTGAGATTCCCCACCCCTGCTCTATTTTGAAGAAGTCCTCTATTTTGAAGAGCTATCTGGTTTAAATTTCAAGGACCCTTTGAAGGGAGAGCCTTGAAGTCGCCCATCAACCATTGAAGCAGCTGGAGGAGGAGAGCTATGCAGAGGCCAGAGAAAGAACTGTGAGTGGAGGGGTGTTCTATGTGGCATCCTTGGGACCCCCTGGAAAACTCACCCAGCCAAACCTGTTGTAGCCTGGAATTGGGTTGTAGAGAGCAGCTGAAAGCAGCGGAGACTGGAATCCACTTCGGGGTTTAGTTGGAACTTTCAAGGAGCTGTCCAAGGTGCTAACAGCTTGGACAACTCCTTGAAAGTTCCAGCTAAAACCAAGAGCAGATTCACTGCCCCACTGATGGCAGAGCTACCGGCTCCACTTGCTGAATGGGATGCAGCTGTGGACAGCCCGAGGTATCGCCATCCCCCTTGGCACCCTCCATTAAAAGCAACTAGAGAGAGAGACTAGGGGTGATGGCAGCAGTTTCCATGAACCCTCTTTGTTGTGAAATTTTGCAGGAGAAGCTGTGAGTTTACTTAGGCCCTGGGTGAGAGCCAGGAGACTGAAAGAAGTCTGAAAGAGGAGATAATACAGGTCTATATTTATTGCCAGTTTGCATTAATGTAACATTTGTGGATGTAACCATGTGTACTTTTGTAACATTTGATGATGTTTACATTTTCTGTACGCCGCTGAGAGATATTTTTATAGATTAAGCGGCATAGAAATGTTCTGAACGAATAAATAAATAACATTTAGCATCTGAACAACAGACTGAGCAGGCCACATGTTCTCCCCCACTATTGTGAGATGCATTTTATTTTCATTTAAATTATAGGAATCACTTCTAAATTTGCATCTGTGTCTATAAATTAGCATAGGTAAATTATATGCAAGTTGAGTCCTTTTTTTTAGATTCTTTTTTTACAATGTGCAAGTGCAAGTATAATTTCCTTGCATGGAGACCTCCACCCCATCACATGCAATGGGCTCTATCTTGTCCAATTACATTAAAACTGAAGACTGAAAGTCACGTAATGCAATTGTGTTTAAATGTTTGTGGCATAAAAATCCACACACCACCAGCGTCTCTCTCTCTCCCCCGCCCCCGTTTTTTTCAGAAGCACAAGGAAGACAGGCAAATATCTCAGAAACTGACAGCCTCCACATCAACACTCTCAAGAAAATTGTAATGAGAACATAATTACTAGGGTAAATCAGACAAAGAAAAGAAATTCTCAACTTCACTACAAAGTGTCTCATTTTTTACTGTGTGTTACAGACCCACCTCCTGTGGCTATTTTTAGCTCAGTGCATGTCACCGTTGTAGGCAGTTACTCAACTTGCTCTAATAAGCAGTTTTAAATGCCTTATAAACCACACACAAAAAAGATTGGGGAGGGAGTGGGATAACTGGATGGGCTATACCACTGCTGAGAAAGATTTATAATCTTATCATCAACCTGGCTCACCCCTTATGAGCCCACTGCTTCTTAATATCATCTAGAAGGGCCCTGTTCCATTGTAGGACCACCGAGAAAGGTGGCAGGGCCTTTGCAGCTGTAGCCCCGAGCTTGTGGAATGAGCTTTTCAGAGATATTTATGTATGCACAGCTCTCTTGGCCTTAAAATTGGCAACTTTTTGTTTCAAAAATTCTGATACCTGATTAGGGTGATATGGAGCTGGGAAAAGTCAGAGTGTTATGTACTGTGGAAGGATAGGAGCTAATAGCTAATAGGATACTAGATAGTTTGGGTTGAGCCTCTGCCTGAATTCAAATGCTATTGGGTAAATTTGTTGGGTGAGAGCAATCCCCCCCAGCACTGGCAAATCAGCCACCACCCATTCTACCTTCCTTAATGTGACAGAGCCTGTGGATGGGGTCTACTCAAGAAGCACACAAATGCAACCAACCCACCTTTTCAGATATCCCTCATATGAATTGATGTGTTAAGCTTGACATCAATAACCTGACTTCTTAATGAGCAGCTGGGGGTGACACCATTCAAGCTGCATATGGTCACATCTGCACGACACATTTAAAGCACACTTATGTGACTTTATTTCTTTATTTTATTAAATTTATATCCCACCCTTCCTCCCAGAAGGAGCCTTTAACAGTCATGGCTACCCCCAAAGAATCTTGGGAACTGTGGTTTGTTAAGGGTGCTGAACTCACAGACCTATAGTTCCCAGCATCCTTAACAAGCCACTGTTCCCAAGATTCTCCATGACTGTTAGTGGTATAAGAGTGCTTTGAATGCATGGTGGGGATGTGATCTGGGTGATACACAAAAAGTCTGCTGCTGACTTTGGGACTTTGCCGCCCAGAGCTCCTACTGGGAGAAAGGGAGGGATATAAATCTAATAAATAAATAAATGAAATATATATTTTTATTTCATTTATGAATTGGTTCCTGTGATGCATCTCAGAGTGATTTCCCAATACAATAAAAACATACATTTAGTTATTTATTTATTCCTGCTGGGAGGAAGGGCAGGATATAAATCAAATAATAAATAAATAAAAATGTATTCCTCCAAAGGGACCCACATGCTGGAACTATTACATATATAAAAACAGTGAAAATGATTGTCTATAGAAAAAGAATTTCAAATCCAATACAGATACCAACTGGGGTATAAAAAATCTCTAACTTAAAATGCTTGTTCATAAAGGAAGGCCTTCAGTGAGCACTGGAAAAAGCAAGAGAGGCAGGACCTGTCTGATATGTAATGGGAGGGAGCCTCAAACAGGTAGATGCCACTACACTAAAGGTACATCATACAGAACAGGTCTCCTGATAAGATGGTGTCTGAAGGAGGCCCTCTCCTACAAAGTGGAGTGATCACCTGGTTATTTAAGGGGTGTAGGTGTGTGTGTGTATCTCCATCTAGCTTTACTTTTTCAAAAAAAAAATGGCACCCAACCACCAACTCTGGCTTTTACACAAAAGCAAAAACAGAGGTAAAAAAGTTGACTGAGCCTGGGCAAGAGGTGTTCTTGGCAAGTTGACATTTGGCAACCCTATTACCTTACATATCTCACACCAAATGACCAGAGTGGAAGAGCAGCAAGGTACGTGGGTAGGTCAGGAGACAGTTGGCCATGGCCTCAAGAGATTGATTTCTCAGTGGCTTCCCTACTTTAGTGAAACTTGCTTTTCTTCATCCTTAACGGCATTCTGCCACTGTGTTTCAACCTTTCACTTTAGACAAGCTTTTGGGCTGTAAGGGTGGAATCCGATGGTCCCTATGAGGGCATCCCAGGGGATTTATTATTTCTTTATTAATTAAATTTGTTAGTCGCTTTTCTTCACAAAAGTGAACCCAAAATGACTTCCAATCAATTAAAAAAATAAAATAAAACCGGTATAAAAACTTAAACAAAATAAAAAGTTTAAAACACATAAATATAACAGCGGTGGAACAACCCGCCCCCTAAAAGAGGCTACAACATCAAGAGCCCTCCAAAAGCCCTCCAAAATTAGGAGCCAAATGCCTGGGAGTAGAGAAATGTTTTTGCCTGGCACTTAAAAATAAATGATAGCGCCAGACGTGCCTCCCTGAGGACAGCACACAGGATAGATTGGAACTACAGAGCCCTGATGCTGGAGAGGGAGAGCCAATGTCACAGCCTCCCTCTCGACGGCCACCATCTTCTCCTATGCCCTGGCCCAAAGAACACCTGAGCTCCAACGTCAACAAGGCCTGAAACGGAATGTGATGTGGGTGGGTCGGCAAGTGGCTTTGACCCGAAGAATCCAAAACCACGCCGGTTCCCCAACATGCTCTCAATATGGGCACAATTAAGACGTACATCTGGGGGTGCCTGAATTCCTCCCTTCTCATTTCCACCTGCTGTTTCCATTGGGAGGAAAACCATAAAAGATTTTTAAAAGAAGGGAAAGGGAAACAGAGAAGTGCAAGGGCACTCTTCTGCCCTCACTTCTGCTCTGCTGGCTTGAACCCTGCAGGGCGTTGGATAATGGGGGTATTTCTCCTCACCACCATTACCACCTTCTTTAAGACTGCAGTTGTCTGGGGCCCAGAAGTAGGAGGAGCCAGCAGCAGCAGAGGGGTTGGCCCTGACATCAGATCTCCCTCTCTGATGGTGGAGTTCTGTCTCCAACTTTGGACAGGCAGATCCAGTTTATCTTATGGGGCCTGAGATGCCCTCCTAGGGATAGTAGGAGTGCACCCTCAGCCACATGCCCCTGAAAAAGTGAAAGAAATGTATATAATTGGGGGTGGGCATGAATGGACAAAAGGTAGAAGAATGATGTGCCAGCCCAGAGCACATACTGAGAAATTATCCTTATTCTGCTGGGATTTAGGGAGAGTACAACATCTCTTTGGAGGAACAGTCACTCAGCGGTAGAGCGCCTTCAGTGCAATCCAGTGGCGGCTGTTAGCTCCATGTCAGTGGGGCAGTGAAATCCACTCCAGGTTTTAGAAGAGCTTTTCTGCAGCTTTTCTGCAGCTGTGCAAAGTGCTTTCAGTTCAGACTAAAACCCGGAGCAGAGTCCACTGCCCCAATGACATGGAGCAACCAGTTGCCACTGTTGCAATCAGAACGTCCCAAGTTCAATTCTTGATGTCTCCAGTTAAAAGGATCAGGTCTCACGTGATGGGGAAAAAGTGGAGAGCCACTGCCAGTCAGAGTAGACATAAACAATATGGAACCAGGTAAACAGAGCACTCCCAGATGACCTGTTTATTGATCATTCATCCTGATTTGTTTGCAGGGAGATTAGATGATGTTGGCTATTTAATCAAAATTCATTCTGATTTGTTTTGTTAGATGATGTTGTATTGAAGTAAGTATCATCCCACACTTTCCAGTACATCTTCCCATCACTTTCCTTATTGTAAAATAAATCCAATCCTTTGGAGAAGTGGGTTGATTATATGAGACCCCCCAGTCAACAATAATTGCATGGCCTGAACTTGCTAGGATGTGATTGAATCCCACCCCAAACTAGCAACCGTTTGGAAGCGCCCATCGTCTGACCTATTACAAGGCAGCATTCCTAAAATGGATCCTGGAGTCCATCCCTGCTCAGAGGCAAGATATAAGGGGAAGGGTGTGCCTCAGAGGCATGCTTTGCATGCAGAAGGTGCCAGGTTCAGCCCCTGGCATTTCCTGGTATGGCTGGGAAATATCCCTCTTTGAAATCCTAAAGAGCCGCTGCCAGCCAGGGCAAACCAGAGTTCTTCAACCTTCAGTCCCCAGAGGTGATGGGACTATGACTCCCATCATCCCTAGCTAGCAATGGTCATGGATGATGGAAGCTGTAGTCAACTACATCTGGGGACCCAGGGGTTGAAGAGCATTGGGGTAGATAATACTGAGCCAGTGGTCTGGCTTGGCAACAAATGGGACAAAGTAGTAGAAATGTGATGGGGAAATCCATTCCGTCTCCGCTTTCTGCCTCAGCCAAGCCAGAGCTTGTGACTCTCTGCAGTACGTGCTGCAGCCTGCCAGGCAGTTGGCAACCGAGCTATCTTTGGAGAACCAGACAAGAAGCGAAAAATGCTTTATCGATCCCCTTGCAAGAGACTGCCATTCATGGCTGCTGTGGCCTCCACTCAGCTTGGTGGTTCAAGATTCGTCCTGGTCAGCATGGTATCGGTTTGGAGTTGGGCTTCTTTCTTCACTTTCACTTCTATCTTTCGACAGGGGCGGGTAGGCTTCCAAGGCTGATGCCAGTCATCCTGCCTGCCAAGTCTGTGCACGAAGACAATCTACGCGCCCTTAGTGATTTATTTATTTATTTGGGGTTGATCGTTCTTTTTTTCTATGATTTGCCGCAGGCTGATGGCAAACGTGAGTCTCATGCTAAGGCAGCTTGTTCCTGATAAGGCAGCAAAAAGGTCAAGGAGCGAGTCTTTCCTTAATGGCTTATGTTGAGCCAGTTGTTTCCCCCTCCTGGGTCAGACCCATTTCCTCTCTCTCCCCCACCCCACGCTTCTCACCCCAGTGTCTTTCTGCTCCTTCTTACCAGGCTATGCACACACCATACATTTAAAGCACAAGACCTTCCCCTAAAGAATCCTGGGAACTGTAGTTTGTTAAGCTTGCTGGGAACGGTAACTCTTTGAGCAGTAAACTCACAGAAGTCATGGGAGACATCATGTGCTTTAAAAGTGATTTACAGGTATGGTATACACATAACTGTGATGTTCCTATGTCTCTGGGATTACCACCTCTTGATCCCCAAATGCCTGGATCGGGAAATCCCCAGGAAGTCTTCCTCAGCCTGAGCCAGATGTGGCCTCTAAACCACAAGCTTTAGCCCACCACCTTTCCCCAAAAGGTGACCACTGGTGTAATCTGTCTGTAAAATTGGTATAGGTACACAATATTTATTTATTATTTGATTTATATCCTGCCCTTCCTCCCAGCAGGAGCCCAGGGCAGCAAACAAAAGCACTAAAAACACTTTAAAACATCATAAAAACAGACTTTAAAATACATTAAAACAAAACAACTTTAAAAACATTTTTTTAAAAGCTTTGAAGAAAACTCTAAAAAAGGTTAAAAAACATTGTTTTTTGTTTTGTTTTGTTTTAAAAAAAAGGTTTAAAAACATCTTCAAAAGCAATTCCAACACTGACACAGACTGGGATAAGGTCTCAACTTAAAAGGCTTGTTGAATGAGGAAGGCCTATCTAATATTTAAGGGTAGGAAGTTCCACAGGGTAGGTGCCGCCACACTAAAGGTCCATGTCCTATGTTGTGCAGAACAGACCTCCTGATAAGATGGTATCTCCAGGAGGCCTTCACCTGCAGAGCACAGTGATCAACTGGGTATATAAGGGGTAAGACGGTCTTTCAGGTATCCTGGCCCCAAGCTGTATAGGGCTTTATACACCAAAACTAGAACCTTGAACCTAATAGGACCTTAGTATGGTAGCACTCTTGACCAAGCTGACACGTGGGATTTTGAATCAAACAAATAAACATTATTATATACAAGATATTAAATGTGATAGTAAATGAATTAGCTGTTATTGTCCCTATCCTACCTGCCTATCCTACCCCACTAATCCCAATGAAATCCTCCCCCAAACCCACAGCTTTTCTAACTGGATGTTCTCTTCTTGATCCCTCATCCTATCTAACTCTAACTGTCGAACCCCAATGGCTTTTCTCTTTAAAACTCCCCTCAGAATTCTCACTCACACACACCCTCCCATCTGTCAGTCATGCCAACTGCACCTACTAACATTTTATTAACACTTTCATTCCTGCACCCAATTTCAAAACAGTTTTAAACATATAAATAATTCTGATTTCATTATAATAGCCCTAGCTTCATGACCCTAATACTAAATTGCCTGGCTAAATGAAACACAGTTTTATGGCAGTCCCAGACAAAACTCTTTAGCAGGGCCAACCTGATCATTAGGCAAAGTGAGGCAAGGACAGAGCTGTGTGTTCCACGAATGGCTTGCCCTGTGCCTCCTAAGCTATCCTTATGCCCACAGCTGTGCTGATGACACTGTCCTTTGCCTCAGATTTATCTGCCAGTCTGGCAGGCTTCTCTTAGCAGAAGTGGAAGGAGGAGCCATCTTATCCTATACTCAGGCGGCAAAATGCCTTGGGCTGGTCCTGCTCTCTAGCCAATTGGATTTAACTAGTTACCACAGTGAGGGCTACCAGTTTCACATGGGGGGCTCTCACATACACATACATCTCATTTAAAGGTATATGTGCAAATCATTTCTTTCAGATTATATCTGCACTGTTGTTGTTGTTATATTTTGTTGTAGCCTGATCTGATCGATGCTTATGTCAAAGTAAGCCACAAGATAATTTTCTGCCACCTGAAGAGGGACTTTAATTTATTTTTATTTATTTAACAGAATTGGTATACCGCTCAATCATAAATTTTTCTGTCAATTATGTAAAAATGTACATTAGAAATTACTGATAAAACTCAGAAGTTAAAAGCAAGTTGACCTAAAGGAAATTCACAGTCTGCATACACAGACTGTTTATCAAGCATATTTAAAGCATATTCCCTCCCCCCAAAGAATATTGGGAGCTGTCATTCATTCATTCATTTTCATTGGTGATCACTCGTGGCTGAGTAAGATTGTCTTCCAAGATAAGGTCTTTAAGTATGGGTCTGTAAGTGACCGTGGAGGCCAATTCTAGATCCACACAGCCTCCCACAGTGAAGAAATAAGTTTCCAGATGGAAGACAGTAGCAATCAGGATTTGCTTCATGTGCCTTCCGCTTAGCTCGTTTGTCCCTTTTGCCCTGTACTCGTGCTTCTTCAAAGTCCATAGCACCTTTGATAATAGCTGAACTCCAATTGGGATGCTCATGGGCCAAAACTTCCCAGTTCTCAATGCTCATGTTACATTTTTTTAGATCAGCTTTAAGAACATCTTTAAACCTCTTTTGCTGTCCATCAATATTCCATTTTCCATCCTTAAGTTGGGAATAAAGAAGCTGCTTTGGAAGACAGTGATCAGGCATTCAAACAACATGGCCAGTCCAGCGAAGTTGATGTTGAAGGATCATTGTTTCAACACTGGTGGTCTTTGCTTCTTCCAAAATGCTAACATTAGTCCATCTATCTTCCCAAGTAATTTGCAGAATTTTCCGGAGGCAGCGTTGGTGGAATCTTTCAAGAAGTTGGCGTTTATAAATGGTCCATGTTTCACAGGCATACAGTAAGGTCAGTACTACAATGGCTTTGTAAATAAGCATTTTGGTCTCCATGCAAATATCCCAATCCTCAAACACTCTACGCTTCCTTCGGGAGAATGCGGCACTCGCAGAGTTCAGACGATGTTGAATTTCAGCATCGATGTTAGCTTTTACAGAGAGATGGCTGCCAAGATAGGAAAAGTGATCAACGTTCTCCAGTGTCGCATCATTAAGCTGGATTGATGGTGCTACAGAGGGATTAGTTCTCACTTGTTGATGAAGCACTTTGGGTTTTTTTTATATTAAGTGAGAGCTCAAGCTTTCCATATGCTTCTGCGAAGACATTTAGGATAGTCTGATCTTTCTCTGAATGTGAGGAGGCTACATTATCATCGGCATATTGAAGTTCTACGACAGAGGTTGACATTACCTTACTTTTTGCTTTCAGCCTACTGAGATTAAAAAGCTTTCCATCTGTTCGATATGTGATTTCCACACCAGTAGGAAGTTTCCCCTCAATAAGGTGTAGAATCATAGCAATGAAGATAGCAAATAAGGTTGGAGCAATGACGCATCCCTGTTTTATGCCTGATCCGACTCTGAATGGATCGCTCTAAAAGCCATTGTTATCTAAAATTGTCACTGTCACGTTGAATAACAAAGCTAGTGGATCTGATGGGATTCCTGATGAAGTCTTTAACAGTGTCTTAAAAGGGGTGACAATTATGGCATCCAAAAGTCTTCCAGGATCTCCTCCCTCATCCAGATTTTTTTGATGAGTTTATGAAGTTGTTGTGTAAGTTCAGGCCCACCTGCTTTAAAGACTTCAGCAGGAATCCCATCAGATCCACTAGCTTTGTTATTTCTCATTTGATTAATGGCTTTACTGACTTCATCCAAATTAGGGGATACTGCAAGCTCGTCTCTAGTTTGATGTTGTGGAATTTGTGAGACCTCACCAGCTGCAACAGAGTTTTAATTAAGGGGTCATGGTAATGCTCTTTCCAACACAGTGCAATAGACCCTTTTTCCTTAAGAAGTTTGGTACCATCCATTGAACGTAAGGGATTTGTACCATAATTTGTTGGCCCATAGATGGCCTTTGTGGCATTAAAAAAAACCCTTGCATCATGAGCATCTGCAAAATGCTGGATTTCTTGAGCTTTCTTTATCCACCAGGTGTTCTTAAGTTCTCTAGTTCTTCTTTGGACCTCAGCGCTTTCACTGGCATAGATTTTTTCTTAGCAGCACAGTTAATGTCTTTCTGCCATATCTGGAAGGCTTTCCTTTTCTTGCCGATGATATATTCAATCTCACTATCATTCTCATCAAACCAATCCTGATGTTTCTTAGTTTGGTATCCCATAGTTTGTTCACATGCTGCAATAATGGAAGTCTTCAGTTTAATCTAGTGTTCCTCGACATTTTCAGGGAGTTCCACAGGTAGATGTTTCTTGAGAGTTGTTTGAAAGCAAGCTCACTTAATAGGATCTTGAAGGGCATGGATGTTCATTTTACTCCTTGGTTTTCTTCCTTGGAGCCTACATTGAGGAACAATATTAATGGCCATGTGGATTGAATTAATCGGTGATCTATCCAGCAGTCATCAGCACTTGTCATGGCCCTAGTGAGGAACACATCACTACGATCTCTGGCACGGACAATTATGTAATCCAGGAGATGCCAGTGTTTTGACCAAGGGTGCTTCCATGATGAACTGTAGTTTACCCCTCACACAATTCCCAGTACCCTTAACAAACTACAGTTCCCAGGATTCTTGGAGTAGGTGCGCTTTAAATGTATGACGTGCATGCAGCCAAAATAAATAACAAACCAGAAGCTAAAAATATACATTATAAAATTTAAAATGGTGTTAAAATACATGTCAGCTTTACATATCTGTATATTTACATATACATCTTTAGTAGTTGCCGAAAACTTTGCATTTTGAAGGTTACATGCCCTCCAACCACTGGGTAATACTACACCATTTGGCTTCAAAATCATTCTTTTACCTATTACAGCACCCAGCACCCAGAATTAAACTTCAAGCTTTGCTAATATAAAGATTGCCATGTTTCTCTTTATATCTGCTTTCTGCCTAACCAGAAACCTGTATTTTCCACTTAAGCATGAAGCAAATCTACATAACAGCCAGGCTGTACATTTTAAAAAACAGAGTTCAGCTCATGCTTTGTCATTCTAGGTGTGATCTGATATGTGCAAAAGATACTGTGTACTCATTTACTCTGCAACTAGTGCATTCCCACTGCTAGATTGGGAAGCAGTGTACACACAATGTTAGCCACAATCCATATCTATCTTGTATCTATCCTGTTGTTTCTTTTGAAATACTGTGTTTTGATGTGGTTTTCCCCAAACCAGCTTCAATCCAAATTGACAAAAAGAGCAACCTAGCTGCTTTTAAAGTTGGTAATGTGTACAGATTAGAGATGGAGTAAGTTCACATTTAAAACTGAATCTCTCAAATTTGCACTTTCCAAAATGTGAGAACCAACACACAGCCATCCTTTGAAATGTGCATTTATGCAAATGTTGCAATGGTATTCCCCAACCAAACAACATTTTTACAAAAATGCATATATTAGGGGAATGTGTGCATAAAAATGAATATCTTAGTGAAAATACCATATGAAAATGCATCATATTAGGAGAAACTGCTTGCAAAAATGTGTACATTAGTCAAAACTGCCTACAAAACATGTTTATAAGTAGAACCTCACATTAAAATGCAGAAGAATTTTCATGGAGTTTTTTGAATTGCATGTTGATACAGAAATGTGGAGAACTAAATTTATGTGCAACAATGAGAAACTCAGAGGACCAAAATAGACAGATCTTTCCATCCCTAGGACCCAGAAAAACTCATGCAGTCTGCAATCTTCATTGTATGCAAACCTCAAGGCTTCAAGATCCTGCATTTTTTAATCCCCTCCCATCCCCCAACCCCTCCTCTGATTAACGTTTCACCTGATGATGAGTTCTGGAGAACCTGAAACCTTGCATACTATTTTTCAACATTTTGTTTGGTCCTGATAAAGGTATTGTACAACTGTGGATTTTAGAGGGCATGGGGGTTTTTTTCCTTGTGGGCCAACATGCCTGCATTTGTTTTTGTTTTGTGATTTCAGTGAGTATGCATAGATAGGATTGCAGCCTAAAAAATATAATACTATGTTTCCATTCTGGCTTTTTCTGGAGAACACTGGGGTTTGGGGAAGTTCATCAGGATTCCTCAGTGAGAAGATCTGACAATATGAGCCGGAATGAGGAGATTAATGAGAAAATTAATGGTAGACAGGCAGCCCAAAAGACAGCTTGATCAATACCACAGGAGATTCTCCAAGCTGGATAGACTATGCAGTTCTCATTAGGATTGGTCAATATAAAACAAGGGTAAAGCAAATCTAACAGGGATGGAAAATGTCTATATTAGTTCTAACAAACATGCATGAGATCTGTAGCTGGGCACAGGTGGCCTCTACAGGTGGCTCCAGGGTATAATCTGAAGGTACATGAGGTTGGCATGGGTCTGGTCAGTGCTTTGGATGGCTGACTACCTGGAAATCACATGTACACCCATGCCTTGGCTTCCGTGATGGAAGAAAATTAGATAATAAATGTAAATAAATAAAACCTATGGTGGTCATGCTTGTTTGTTTTTAAAAAAAGAGGTATTGGGAAGTGTAATGAGAACAATTTGCAACCCGCATGTATTGTAATAAAACCAATGAGGTTGCCCCAGGATTGCCCCTTCTGCTCTAAAAATGTTACGTGTGGACCAAAATAAATGTGACATTGAATGTGTTTTTGTATTTAACATTCACATTTTTTTAATGCCCAAACAAGATCAGGATCACAGTAGGCAAGGGGAGGGGATTTAACCCTTTCCCACTAGCAACAACAACAAAAACACCCTCCCTGGAATGCTACTATTTGCATTGGAAGGCAAATTAGGAACATAGGAAGTAGACGGAATCTGAGCATTGGTCCATCTAGCTCCGAATTGTCTGCACTGACTGGCAGCAGCTCTCCAGGGTTTCAGGCAGGGGCCATTCCCAGCCCTACCTAGAGATGCCGAGGATTGAACTTGGGACCTTCCGCATTCAAGGCAGATGCTTTGCCACTGAGCTAAAGTCCTTCCCCAGTAGGAACTTCCCCAAATTCCTGTTGGCACTACGTTTAGTCTGGCTCTCTGTTTTCACCCTACATGCAACGGGGATGTCTGATCCTCAGTATTAGAGAACACCATGTGGTCGAAAAATGCAGCTTACTAGTATTTATATAACTGTGCTGTAGATGTCAGGCTTATAAGTAAGCCACGCAAAAAATAGAAAACGGATCTCTTTTTATTTAAAGGAGTTGATAAGAAGCTTTCTACCTTTCTCTTCCCCACAGTGTTTGCAATAAAACTTCCCTTGGCTCTGCTGCCTTTCATTTTCTTTGCTTTTTATCCCAGCTGAATCACTACATTCTGCTAGAACCAGGGGGTTCTTTGAAGCTCTGCAAATGACTAGCAGAAAGTGGGAGGGAAGGAGACAAACTATCAAAAAAAATGTTTTGTAGCACCATATAAGAAGAGCTTTGAGATAACGTGCAACACTGTGGTGCAGCCTTGCATACAGAAGTAGCACCTTGTTTTGCTGAAGATCTGGAACTGAATCGATGGGCGTCTGCATTTCTCTAACAATGTTTGAGGGGGAAAACATATATATATAATCACAATTACGTTCATATATATATATTAGGTGATTAACGGAATCCTTATAGAGATCCACAGCAAGCTTGAGTGAAGTTCTGTTTGTTGCTTTCAAAACTGTCTTATATATATATAAAGACTCCCTATAGGACTTCACAAGTTAGCCATTCTGAACTGAACAGTCACCTCTATTTATAGCACTCAAATTATAAGCATAGACTTCATTGGTCCCAGCTGGAGCCTTCCTGAATTATTTTTGCAGCATCATGCTATGTTTTATTTAAATAACAAAATGTCCATCGTGGTGCTAGATGCAATTTCCGTTGAGGGAGACACCCATTTTTCAAAGGCTACTGGAGAATGCAGTTCTGCTTTGTGGGTTCTGCTCACTGAGACATACTGCATCTCTTTGGGATCCTCCAGATGGCCTGTTCATTCAGCATTCATCCTGATTTGCTTGCACAAAGCTTATGCGGAGGATGCTGGCCTATGCCCAGTCTGTACTGAGCATTCGCTCTGATGTGTTTGCAGGGACAATGAGCATGCATCCTGATTTGCTTGTGCAGTGTTTACACATCTTCCCATTAATCCAGATGTTGTTGGAGCCCAACTCCCATTAGCCCCAGCTAGCATGAGCAATGGTCAGGGTTCCAAGTTGAGCAACATCTGGAGGGCCACAAATCCCTCATCCCTTCATTAATCATTTGTTCACAGACACACCCCACACACACTTTCAGTACATTTCCCTATCACTTTCTTAACTGCAAAGAGCTTGTTTTTTAAGTGGATGATTTGTAATGGGGAAACAGAGCACTGTAATCAACTTTAATCACTCAGAGCCTTATACTTCAAGCCTGGAAGGACAAATACCTGCTAACTAATATGCAATGGTTTGATGACCTAAATGCCCTTGCTACATTTGAGCATACTTTCTACAAACACCAACTTTGTCTTTATACATGTTTAAACATTTGGACAGCATATATTGATCTATATGTGTAAACTAAATTGGATGTATAGATGTGGGCTGACAGGGTTTTTCTCTCTCTCTCCCTTGCTACACCACCCTTTTCCCCTGATCTTTCTTTTCTCTTCTTCTTAACGAAATTGCAAAAGTAATTAAATATATATATATATATATATTTTTTTTTAAAAAACAAGTTTAATTGCACAAACCTAAATTCCCGGGATGCTCTTGAACCTCTCCTGCAGCACTGTGAACATTTGGGAGGCAACCCCTGTTAGCAACAGCTGGGCCACCCAGCATCAGAGGAGCTGAATGTCAAACTTTCCCGCAACTGCAAAGTTGTCTCCATGTACATCGGAACTTGTCCTATAATCAGTGGGGTGAATGGGGCACTACCCCACCAACCTCATTCTAACTTCAGCTAGCCCCCACCTGCCTGCCTACTCACAACCAAGCCCGGGGGGTTACAGCCCTGCCTGTCGGCTTCCTCTTTCTTGGTGTGTCAGTGTAGAACTCAGGAGGGAGGAGGAGGATGGGGGCAAAATTAGATTGAGTTGGCTCCGCCTGTCATTGGCTCTGGCCCCGCCTGTCACTGGCTCCGCCTGCTCTTGGTCTCCTTGCCTTCTGCCCCACAATTTCAAAGGGCACTAACCACCACTCCTCATATTGATCTAACCCAGTATTCTCACTGGCTGCAGCTCTCTAGAGGGCTTCCTCATCACCTGCGTCCTCAGGGGTGCTTAAGCTGTGGCCTTCCAGATATCATTAGACTTCATCTCCCATCATCCCAGGCTATGGTCCCAGGCTATGGTCTGAAGGCACATAAGGCCAGCTCCCTGCTGAAGCTAAGCAGGGCCAGGTCTGGTCAGTGCCTGGATGGGAGACCACCTGGGAGCCATATGTAAGCTGCCTTGCCTTTCATGAAAAAAGAAAGGCAGGGTAGAAATGTAATAAATAATAATAAATAATCCCTGATCACTGGCCATGCTGAATAGGACTGATGGGAGTTGGAGTCCAGCAATGTCTGGAGGCTTAGAGTTTCCCCACCCCGGTTCTACCTGGGGAAAAGAGGAATGTGGCAGGCCAGCAATTGAATTTGGGACCTCCTGCCTGCAAAGCACATGCTTGACTGCAGACCTATAATCCCTCCATGCCACAACCATTCATTTATATGGGGGAGATAAAAAAGAGATGCACTCAGGACACCACTGAAGGGAGGGGCCAACCCTGCTTCCTGCCCGTAGTGAGCCCCATGCCACTGAGAAGTGGACTAAGCCAGCTTCTTCCTGCCTAGTCCCATCCTGGGTTCTGTTCATTGGTCGCACTGCAGCATGACAGAATTTCGGGCTGATAGGTAGAGAGGTGGGCAGATGGGAAAATCTAAGGAAACCGGAAATAGTGATCAGACATTAAAGGATGGTATTTATGTCAGTAAACAAAACAAATGGGCAGTCTCTCTCTGTGTGTGCGTGTTTTCCTAATAAAGGACTTAACTGTGGGGAAAGCAAGTTACCTAGATAACTGTCAAGTGGGTTTAATAACAACTGTGAGCAACTAGCAGTTTCATATCTGATATAAAATATTATTTTTGGTGAGGTGGGGGGTCATATATCTTACGTATATTTTTGTACACCCTCATGCAGCTTGATGGCAGCATTCTGTGGGGATGGTGGGGAGGCACTGGGCATGAGGCAAGCAACGGCCACAAGCAGGCAGCCGAGCAAGGACGGTGGGAGAGCGAGGTGGCCCAGGTGAGCCATGGAGGACGATTCAGGAGGGCTGCCCCAGGCAGCTTCTCATCAACCGTCCTGACCTGCTGTTGCTGCTCCCCCCCCTCACCAACCGCCTCAGTGGTGGAAGGCAAGGAGGAGCGAAGTGGCCGGAGAGTAGGATGGGTGCTGAGGTGGTCACTCACCTAAGCTGGCCGCCTCCCTCCTCTTCGCAGGAGAAGATCTAAAGAGGAGGTGAGGAAGAAGCTTGGCAACCGATTTGAGGCAGGAGGAAAAGGGGACATGTGGTGACTCATTCGGGGGGCAACCTGAATGGGAGTCCCTGTGTGTTTGGGAGTACCTGTGGGGGGAGTCCCTGTGTTTGTGCATGTATGTGGAGTTGGCGCGTAAAGTGAGCAGTGTGTGGCAGCAGTTTGTCTGGGGTGGCAGCAGCACAGGGCAGTGGCAGCAGAGGAACAGGCAAGGCAAGAGGTTGGCAAGGCGAGTGGGCGTCCCTGGGGGTTGGTAGGTGGTTGAGGTGTGACAGGGGGAGTGGGAAGTTGGGCTGGGGGTTGGCAGGGGGTTGGGTGCCTGGGAGTGGGGGTGGTGAGCAGAGTGAGAAGGGGGCAGGGCCCCACACACACCAGGTCAGATCAGCTTACCTGACAACACTCATCTTTTCTTGGGACAGAGTGTACAGTACAGAATGTACTGCTGAGTACAGATTTTTATTTTTAGAGCAGACGCAAAACCTTACCTTTGCCTCTTCCCCATCTGAGGTGCTTGTTTTTTTAGATTTCTTTAGTCCTCCCTCTATATTTATGTATTTTCTCTTCTTTTTATAGGAAAGTGCCTGCCAGAGTGCATATTGCCCTACCTTGCAGGGTTGCGGTAAAGATTTACTGAAAGATTGTACATGAAGTGCTCTAAGCACTCTGAACAGCTACATATAAAAAAAGACTAAGTCACTCTGAGACAGACCATTAGTCAGTTTAGCCCTGGGGTTGCCAATCTTTTTTGGCAGTGGGCACATCTGGAATTTTGAGAAAGGGCCGTTAGGTGCCAGTCAAAGAAATGGCTGCCATGGGGTATGGCAGAATACAAAATGGCTGCCATGTCCAAAAGAGCAGAAAAGGACACAGGACCAGAAAATTGTACGAGCATGCCCACACACACACATCAACAACTACCCCATCAATGGGTGGAACGGCAGCCATATTAGGTACCACCACACTTGCTCACAGAGAGAAGCTCTTTGCCTGTCTTCTCTGTTCCGAAGGGAAGGAAGGTTGGGTGTCCAATCCTCACAGAGCTACAATCCCCACAAGAGGGGCTGGCTGTTTAACCACTCTGGCCATTGGAGCTCTGTCAGGGGAATAGAAGTCTCCTAACAACTTTCAGCACCCTTCACAAACTACACTTCCCATGATTCTTTGGGGGAAGCCATGATAGTCTAAAGTGAAATAAAGGCCTGGTGTGGCACCCTGAATAGCCAAGCCAGACAGCTTTGAGTCTGGTTTTTAGAATACTGGTGGTTCTTACTGAGTATGCCAGCACTAATCATTGACTCCAATGTTAAATTTCTTAAATTAAATAAAAATAAGCCATACATTTTTTTTTAACTTTTAAACTGCAGAAGATGAATGTCAGAATATGGGTCAAGGTCAGTGACAGGATTACAGGTTCTCTGTGAACATGGCTGATTTTTAATTAAATTACTTATGAGACCAGTGAAAGAAAAACAGTCCAACGGGACTGGATTATTTTACTCTTGTTTTAGACTTTGAACTCTGGATTCTCTCTTGAGTGTTTTATGTATCACCATGAAAACGTAGAGGGTTGTTTAGCAAGCATTTCTGAGTTCAGGACTATAAATTTTGTAAGATTTTGTTTTGAAATGAGCTTATGGGAAGCAGCAGCAGCAATATGGCACCAGGGGGGTATTTTCAATTTAACATAGCGGAATGTGAACAATCCATGCTGGCTATAGTATGCAGCCACTTTTGTGGCTGTATAATGATGGGAAATAGGGATCAGAACCATATAAAGATAGTGAAGACATACTTGATTTATCATTGGGGTAGTCCTTAAAACCAATGATGGATTATCACTAGTATTGGTTAGTCAAAATAAATACAGTTCTGCTGCAAAGGATGTATGTTGCAAACTCCAAAAACAGGAGGAAGGAAGCAAAGAATTATTTCATTGTCACTGGCTCCTGTAATGTGGGATGGGTTCCAAAAAATAAGGGGTCAGGGAGAACAGAAAACTAGGCATCAAAAGGGTTGACTCTCCCATCGGATTTTGTTTTTATTTTACACAATCAATTTTTATTGGTTGTACACTTTGGAAAAGCTTGTTTTCTGAAAGCCAAAACTCACAGACAGAGCCAAGTTTGACCTGATATTGCACTTCCAAGCAATACAGTCAAGGAACACTTTATTCACCACACACACAATCGGGCCTTCCTCCACACACACGCACCTCTTCACCACCTCTGCTGTTTCTGTCAACTTCGATCGATCAGCTCTTACCTAACCTTTCCAAGCTTTTATATCATTGAGATAGGAAAAGGGCATTTAATGTGTAAATAACTGGCCATGTGCCATTTTCTGTCAGTTTGAAATTATACAAACTTTGGACCAAATCCTTCAAAAATGTCAGCTTCACTGTTGGCTTACTTCTGGCGACTGCTCTCCAGATTAGCCACTCATGTGACCCCCATTTGTGGAGTGCTCGCACGGTTTAATTCATTTTATTTATTTATTTTACAGGCAAAAGACTGGAAAGAACATTGGTGGTCACAGCACAGGGTCTGCACAGTGCAAATCTGGAAAGTGGTTCGTTGTACCTTAAAAGAACACTAGGTTTTTATTTTGAAACAGCAAGTTCTAGATCTCACGAGGAAAAGCAATTAATTTTGTCTGATTCCAAGAGGGAAAAACAACTTGTGTGTAATAAATTTGAAATACATGTTTTTAATGGTCCAGGACATGAGCTTAAGGAAACCATTCCAAGATTCCAAATATTTAGCAAGGCACAAGATAGTTCTCGCTGTACCGCAGGACATTGATAGGATTGCATGTTTTAATACCTCCCTGTGCTAAAACCTTCCTGCATGTGTAAAGCTGTCATGTAAGGTAGAGTGCTAGGGTCTATCCTCAGCAGAATTGACATTTATGAGCTTTTTTGTATATGGATCCCCTCCCTCTGGAACCAATTTCCTCTGAATTACAGCCGGACCTCCACCTGATGACTTTCAGAAAGAGGGTTGAAACCTTTCATTTTGCTAAGGCTTTACAAGTGGTTAGGAGACAGGGACAATTCCTTTTAATTTGCTGCTCCTTGGTCTGATGGGTTTTGAAAATGTAATTTTTATCGATTTTATTTTATTGCCACCTTATTACAATTTGAAAAGCTGCTTTGAACGCACCATTGGCATAAAGGTAGGGTAAAGCTATGAGAATGAATGAGATGTTGCCATGTTAAGATAGTTTTGCATGTGCATGGAATATTTTGATGTGGGTGTATATTCAAATGTATGATCCCATGTTGATAAATGTGTAGATCAAGGATGAGGAACTTGTGGCCTTCCAGATGTTCTTGGACTCATACTCCCATCAGGCTCTACTCAAGGACTATGAAAGTTGTAGTAGCAACCTCTGGAAAGACACAGGTTCCCCGTTCTTTGTGTAGATCAGGGGAGGTGCATCTCCACATTAACCATGGAAAAGCGTATTTGTTGCAGCATTAACCTTCCCTCTTTGACTCTCCCAGCAAGTCTCATTCTCATGCAGCTGGGTCATACAGCTTGGCTGGCTGGCTGGACAATTCACAAGGAAGACTTTTCAGCTATTCATCCTTCAGAGCATCCATGCACTTGCAAAAAAAACTTTATGAAAGCATTTTCCAACTTGTGGCTCCTTTGTGAGCCAAACATGTGAAGATAAGAAAGAGTCATGCCTGGAGCCTTCCCTCCTCCAACCTAGATTTTGTTTGTTTACCCAGTTAGCCTTGGAGTTTGGAAGCCTGGCAGATGCAGTGATGAAGAACTGTGGGTGTTTCTCTGTCCAAGCCAGCAGAAGTACTGATTCCTGAAACAGAGCTGGGGAGTGAAGAACCCTGTCCACATCTGCACCATATACTTAAAGCATCATTATACCACTTTACCAGTCATGGTTTCCCTCAAAGAATCATGGAAACTGTAGTTTCTTGTGGCTTCTGAGAGTTGTTAGGAGATTCCCCTCACAGAGCTACAATTCCCAGAATTCTCTGGGAAGAGGGATTAATTGTTAAACTACTATAGGAATTATACCTCTGAAAGAACGGGGGGGGTCCTAAAAACTCTCAGCACCCTTTACAAACTACAACTCCTAGGATCCTTTGGGGGAATGATTGGTCAAGTGGTATAAAAGTGGTATGAAGTTAAAAGACAGAGAAAAGAAATGGTGGTGCAGCTACTCAGTGAGGATGGCAAAATGTTAACAGATGACAAAGAAAAGGCACAAGTACTCAATTCCTACTTTGGCTCAGTCTTCTCCCAAAAGAGGGTCTATGATCCTCCTGGCAAATGAGAAGTCAAATTGGCAAGATAGCACCTTGAGACTGATAGAAAAATGGTCAAAGAATGCCTAATCACTTTGAACAAGTTCAAATCTCCAGGGCCTGCTGAACTGCGTCCTAGAGTATTGAAGGAACTGGCTGAAAAACTCTCATAGCCACTGTCTATTATCTATAATCATGGAGGATGGGTGAAGTGCCGGATGACTGGTGGAAGGCTAATGTTGTCCCTATCTTCAAAAAGGGCAGAAAGGAGGAACCTGAGAACTACAGACCAGTCAGCCTGACATCGATCCCTTGGAAAATCCTGGAGCAGATTATAAAGTGGTCAGTCTCTAAGCACCTTGAAAACAAAGCAGTGATTACCAGAAGACAACATGGATTTGTCAAGAACAAATCCTACCAGACTAATCTTATCTCATTTTTTGATCAGGTAACCTCCCTGGTAGACTGTGGGAATGCTGTAAACATAATATATCTTGACTTCAGCAAAGCTTTTGACAAAAGTGCCCCATGATATTCTAATTAGCAAGCAAGGTAAATGTGGGCTACATGGAACAATATCAGGTGGCTCCACAGTTGGCTACAGAGTCGTACTAAAAGAGTGCTTCTCAATGGTTCCTTCTCAAATTGGGGGGAGGTAACAAGTGGGGTACTGCAGGGCTCAGTCCTGGGCCCAGTGCTCTTCAACATTTTCATTAATGACTTGGTTGAGGAGGTTCATGAAATGCTTATCAGATTTGCAGATGATACAAAATTGGGAGGGATAGCTAATACCTTGGAAGACAGAAACAAAATTCACAGTGATCTTGATAGGCTGGAGCATTGGGCTGAAAACAACAGAATGCAATTTAACAGGAGTAAGTGCAAAGTTCTACACCTCAGAAAAAGAAACCAAATTCACTGTTATAGGATGGGGGATACTTGGCTCAGCAATATTACATGCAAGAAGGATCTTGGAATTGTTGATCACAAGCTGAATATGAGCCAACAGCGTGATATGGCTGCACAAAAGGCAAATGCTATTTTAGGCTGCATTAACAGAGGTATAGTTTCCAAACTGCATGAAGTACTAGTTCTGCTCTATTTCAGCACTGGTTAGGCCTCATCTTGAGTACTGCATCCAGTTCTGGACACCGCACTTTAAGAAGAATGCAGACAAACTGGAACAGGTTGAGAGAGGAAGGCAACAAGGATGATCAGGGGACTGGAAACAAAACTCTATGAGGAGAGACTGAAAGAACTGGCCATGTTTAGCCTGGAGAAGAGAAGACTGTGTGGAAATATTTATTTATTTATTTATTTATTTTATTCCATTTATATACCAGCCTTCGTCAAGAGACCCCAGGGTGGTTTACAACACAGAACGGAAAAAACAATATATATCAATTCTTAATGTAATATCTGTACAATATTAAAAAAAAAATTAAGCAATATGCTAGCACTCTTCAAGTACTTGAAAGGTTGTCACACAAAGGAGGGCCAGGATCTCTTCTCAATTGTCTCAGAGTGCGGGACACTGAATAATGGGCTCAAGTTACAGGAAGCCAGATTCCGGCTGAACAACAGATTTCAGAAAAACATCTGATAGAGTGGTCAACAATGGAACCAATGACCTAGGGAGATGGTGGGCTCTCTAACACTAGAGGCATTCAAGCGGCAGCTGGACAGCCACCTGTCAGGTATGCTTTAATTTGGATTCCTGCATTGAGCAGGGGGTTGGACTGGATTGCGTTATAGGATGCTTCCAACTCTACTGTTATATTATTCTAGTTATTTATATGTACAGTGCAGATGTGGTCTGGATTTGAACATTGCAAATGTCCTCCCAATGGACAGGCATACTTTGCATATCCCAACGTTTAACTAATTGGAGAATGGGGTACAAACGGACCAAGGAAAAATGCAATCAACCCTTAGGCTTTAAGATGTGCAGGACTGCCTTAGAGGTTTCTGCTGGGGTCCTACAGACTCCACGGTTTCTTCCAGGGCCCAGCTGTCCTGGTGATTCAGTGATTAAGTGATTCAGTGATTAAGGTCCACAATTAAGCTCCCAGACAAAGTCCCAAGACACATGTGATGGCATACACCCACACACAGGGCTGACACCAAAGGTCTGCATGGTTGGGCATGTGCCTAGGGCTGACATGCCAGAAGAGGGCCCACTGACAAGCACACCCTGGACCTTTTCCTCTTCCCCATTGCAACTTGCTTGTTCTCCTGTCTCTTGTAATTCTGGGTCAGCAAGCAAACATACAACAATGGCAGTGAGAGGAAGTAGCTTCCACGGCCTGTTTGCCCATTGACTCAGTCTGGCAAGCGAGCAGGAGGGGGCGATGATGAGGCAGAGCAGCAGCAGCCAAAAGTGGCAGGGAGGGGTGGATTCACTGAGTGAAAGAGGCCCATTGAGGATGTCTTGTTCTTGGGTCTTCCAAAACCTGGAGTCACCATTGCACTTGTGTTGGGATGCAACTCAAGTTGGGTGGGTTTGCATGGGTTAAAGTAGCTAGAGAGGAGAACCTCCAAGATTCCTAGACAGCCCTTCTGACCTGACCTGTGCTAACCTTCCTTCAGGTGCTAGACTCAGACTCTTAGGGTTGCTGACCTCATTTTCTGATTCCTCCCTTCTCCTTTGTCCCACCTGGGGGAGATGCAACATCTGTGTGTGTGTGTGTGTGTGTGTGTGTGTGTGTGTGTGTGTGCACATGCGTGCACACTGGGGGCAACAGAACAAGCATGGCTCCAGTCCAGTCCTTGCACCTCCAAATTAGTTAGAACAAGGAACTCTTCTTTATCCAAGTATGTACTTCCTATAATAAAATAGGCTTTCTTATTTCCCATAAAAAACTCTCTGTGTAATTGAAGAGCAAGAGGAAAGCATTCAACATACTTCAACATACCTTCTAAGCTGCATGTACTCAACTCTGCTAAGCTAATCCAACAGTGGCCAGAAGTGTGGGAAACATAGTACCTCGTCTATTGCTTTGTGCCGCCTCCACATAGACTGTAACACAGAGCTAGGGAACCTCAGGCGAGGGGGCCAAATGCCACCTTCCAGACCTCTCTGTCTGGCCCTCAAAACTCCCCCCAGGCCAGATAACCTCCTGAGCCACACCCCTTGCCAGCTCTACTTGGCACGCACCGTGTGAGTTTTTGCCTGGCTGAAAAGTGTCCTTGAACTCTTACTTGCCTGGGTGGATGATAGACAGGGCCGGTGCCACATACGACTGGGCCCTGCCCCAGCCTGCAGCGCTCACCCGGGTGTCCCACCTACCTCATCTTGCATCGTGTCATGTGAATTACGTATGCATGTAGTTCACATGCCTGACATCAACCAAGATGGCAGAGGGGGAGTCAGCCCCTTAAGGAAGCCCACCCATCTTAGGTGATGGCAGGCATGTGCGTGCAGTGCGCATGGCATTCTCAGGGATGGGAGAGGTAGACGGGATGTGCACGTGGGATTATTGAAGCCCACACTGAATGTATTGGGGGGGTGCCTGGGAGCTCCCTCGCCACGATCCGCAGCAGGGCTGGGACCCAATGCTGCCGTGGATCACGGAACAGGAGCATTACCCTCCCACCCTAAGGAGGGGCTCCTCTGGGCCACAGAGGCCCTTGGCCAAGGCCTGACCTGGCTGCCTCTGGCGCCGGCCCTTATGATAGAGAGGGATGTGTGTGTCTGTGCAGAAGCCAACATACTGCACTAAGGTAAAATTCATATTTATTGCCCTGCCACTTTTGCCTCTGGCCCTGCCCACCATTGATATGCGGCCCTCGGAAGATTGCCCAGAAGGGAATGTGGCCCTCAGGTTACAAAGTCCCCCCGCCCCATTGCAAGATATCGACCAGCTCCACATGAGTATAAGATGAGCGTCTTGCAAATTCCTTTGGGGCTTTTCCTCTAACTAATATTTCTGACGTTCTCATGTCTGAATGACCCAACACTGAAAAGGTGAATGCCTGCATTGGCTCCCTACCAGCTTCCCTACAGGTACTTTCAAATTGCAAGCAGAGGAACAGTAATGATAATATCAGAGCTGGCCTGTTAATGACTTATTGGCAGAGGGAGCCCACTTTTTAACCATCTAATGTGCCTCCTCAGTATGCAACTTAAAGAAAAATCTGAAGTTACTGATGTGGTGCTTATTCGATGCAAATTCACCCACACTCAAGTTTGTTTTGGATGGGATTAGGGAGTGGTGGTGCTAGAATTATTATAGCCTTCATCATTGCATTCAACTGTTGCCCAGGGAAAGCATTCAGAGGAGAACAATGGGGGTGGGAAGGATACACGTTGCTAATTTAGGAACTGCTGCCTAATCTTGTGTGGCATAAGCCATTAGACACCTTCGCCCGCAGAACTGTGCTATTGTTAGTGCTCATCTGTATTTTAGGAATGGTGACATTTTGAGAGACCATAGGGGGAGGCATTTGCAACAAATGCTTGTGAAATGCAATTATTTAGACTTAAAACCTTGGTTACCACAGCAAATTGTTAACTTGAGGCTGGTCCCTGAAAGATGCCTATGGCTGGGGATCACTTATATTGCTGCATTAAAGGCATTTCAAATTCTTCTGCTAGAAAACCTCTAATTTCTGTGTTTGCTGCTGTAATGCAGGAGCTATGAATGAGAGCAGTGGGAGCTCCAGGGTTTGGTTTTATTTTTCACAGGGCGGGGGCATGGGCAAGATGCTTCAGGTTGGGCTGTTGCTGTTGTGGCTGCCCATTTCCTTGCTCTCAGGGCCCAATCCACACCATCACCCAAAAAAAGAGAGAGGGCAAGACAAACAGAAGCTGCTGCTCCTTCTCCTTGCTTGTTCACTGATGCTTGAAGAGGCCAGGAGTATTGGCAGTAACACCTAGAAGGCAGAGTAGAGTAGGAGGGTCAAGGACTCTGGGGGCTGGCAGCGAGTCCCCACTGGGTTGTGGCCCTTAGCAGATGCCTAATGATGCTGAGCCCTGACGCCAAGAGCTGTAGCTCAGTAGCAGAGCATCTGCTTTGCATGCAGAAGGTCCCAGGTTCAATCCTCTCCATCTCCAGGTAGGGCTAGGAGGGACCCTTGCCTGAAACCCTGGAGAGCCACTGCCAGTCAGATGGACCAATGGTCTGACTCACTATAAAGCAGCTTCCTGTGTCCTTCCTGAGTTAAATTCGTAAAGACCTTGCTCCAAATTTAACCACAGTCCAAAAAACCCTGCATTGGCTTTAGAAAAGCCACTATCTCTCTGCTTGGGCAACCTCACCCACCACACCTTGCAATATGAAGATAATAACACTGACCCACCTTACAGGGATACTGTAAGGTTTACTGAGATACTATGTATGAATGGCTTTGAACACATAAAATGAACTACAAAAATGGTACAAATTAGGTATATTTGCATACACATATTTCTACATTTTGTAGAAAGAATGGGAGAGGGGGCGGTGAGCGGAAAAGAAAACTGAGCATGAGGAGAACAGGCTGGTGACCGTTACCAGCCCCACTCTGGTGCCTGGGCCATCAAAAGAAAGATTTTCAAGGTTTTTTAATGAGGGCTAGAAACTTTGACATTGGTACTTCTGTACAGATTCTTGTAGCCAGTCACATTGGCATTGTGCAGTAAGGTATGTAGCGGAGACTGGACTCCTGACTTCCATTATGCCTAACACATGCCCCTTTTAATACCCAAAGGTTCTTGATAAAATCATGTGTGGCAGGAAAACCTTCAGCCCTGTGGATGAGCACTGCTCAAAAGGCAGACCCGCCCCCAAAATAAAATAGACTCTTCAAATCACTAGGCTGCAGTTATCAAAGGAGGAACAGGACATGAGGTCTCCCCTCCCCAGAGGAAACCGGGGTGAAATATAAGCATGTTGTTACTTTTCTGCTGCTTCCTAATGATTATGAGGACTTAGGCCTCTTCCTGGATACTGAAAAGTGTCCTGAGATTCCATGTTGTGTGGCTGTACTGGGAGGTTGCTGTTGCTTTGTATGCAATCTGACACTGTCCTCGGCCTGTACCAGAAAAAAAAGTGGGCCTGGCACCTCTGCATTTTCCATGATCACCTCATTCCACACCATATCTAGTGAACTTTGTTTTTAAAGGATCTCACATAGAAGACCTGGGAAAGACTTTAGCTCAGGGGAAGCAAGCATGTTGCCTTTCAGATGTTGCAGACTATAGGCTTATCCATACTTCCATTTCATCTGTAACTTAAGCCCCTTGTGACTCCATTCATTCGCCCTCGTCCATAGGACGTTCCCCACCAAGGGCTGTCCTCCCAGATTTTCTCCTAACTAAATCCAGAGTGTCCCTGCCCAGCAATACTCCAAATAGTTCGGGGTAGGAAAATTCAAGATTTAGCTAGAAGAGGAAAAAATACATAAATCTGATCTAGAGCAAGCTCCACTGAAATGAATGGTGACTACCTTTAGCATGAACCTTCTGTTTGGGAAGGGCCATAGCTCAGTGAATGCTGATGAAAGTTAAAGAGGAAAGCACAAAAGCAGGACTACAGCTGAATGTCAAGAAGACTAAAGTAATGACAACAGAATGACAACTTTAAAGTTGACAACGAGGACACTGAACTTGTCAAAGATTATCAATACCGTATGTATTTATTTATTTATTTATTTTATTTGTATCCCACCCTTCCTCCCAGCAGGACCCCAGGGCAGCAAACAAAGAGCTAAAAACACTTCAAAACATCATAAAAACAGATCTTAAAATACATTAAAACAAAACAGCATTAAAAACATTTTAAAAAACAACTTTAAAAAAGGGTTAAAAACATTATTAAAAAACATTTAAGCAATTCTAACACAGACACAAACTGGGATAGGTCTCAACCTCATGTTGAAAGAGGAAAGTCTTCAAAAAGCTCCGAAAATATAGCAGAGATGGCGCCTGCCTAATATTCAAAGGGAGGGAATTCCACAGGGTAGGTGCTGCCATGCTAAAGGTCCATTTCCTATATTGTGCAGAACGAACCTCCTAATAAGATGGTATCTGCAGGACGCCCTCACGTGCAGAGCGCAGTGACCGACTGGGTATATAAGGGGTGACGGTCTTTCAGGTATCCTGGTCCCGAGCTGCATAGGGCTTTGTAAACCAAAACTAGAACCTTGAACCTTGGCACAGTCATTAACCAAAATGAAGACAATAGTCAAGAAATCAGAAGAAGGCTAGGACTGGGGAGAGCAGCTATGAAAAAACTAGAAAAGGTCCTCAAATGCAAAGATGTATCACTGAACACTAAAGTCAGGATCATTCAGACTATGGTATTCCCGATCTCTATGTATGGATGTGAAAGTTGGACAGTGAAAAAAGTGGATAAGAGAAAAATCAACTCATTTGAAATGTGGTGTTGGAGGAGAGCTTTGCGGATACCATGGACTGAGAAAAAGACAAATAACTGAGTGTTAGAACAAATTAAACCAGAACTATCACTAGAAGCTAACATGATGAAACTGAGGTTATCATACTTTGGACACACAATGAGAAGAAATGATTGACTAGAAAAGGCAATAATGCTGGGAAAAACAGAAGGGAGTAGAAAAAGAGGAAGGCCAAACAAGAGATGGATTGATTTCATAAAGGAAGCCACAGACCTGAACTTACAAGATCTGAACAGAGTGGTTTACGACAGATGCTATTGGAGGTCGCTGATTCATAGGGTCGCCATAAGTCAAAATTAACTTGAAGGCACACAACAGCAACAATGGCTCAGTGCTAGAACATCTGGTCTGCATGCAGAAGGCCATGAGGTCGATCCCTAGCATCTCCAGGTAGAGCTGGGAGAGAAGCCTATCTGAAACCCTGAGGAGCCGCTGCTAGCCTGTGCAGGCGATACTGAGCTAGTCTGGCTCAGGATAAGGCAGCTTCCTGCGTTTCTGCAAATCTATGTCCATTGCAATGAAGCTTGTGCAGGAGAAGACCCTCTTGACAGATTATTTTCCTGGTGGCATTTCTGGAAGCGAGATTGGATTTAGCAGGTGCGTATGGTTTTGCCTTTCCTCATTCCTAGCACTCTGAAAATGGCCAGAGCTGAAGGACGGAGCAGAATAATAATTTATTATTGTTTGATTTATATCCCGTCCTTCCTCCAGCAGGATCATCATCATCTCTCTGCTCCTTGGGTCATTTGCAGAGCTGCAGAGTCTCCCTGTTTGTTTGAGAGCTCAGATCCAGCGTGACTAATCCATGTCCTCAGGAAACTCTATCAAGAGAAGGTGGATGTTACCTCCCTATTGTGATAGGCTTTTAATCATTGAGGGCATGTGGTGCTAGGGGCTGATTTGGGTGGTTTCGAGCTCCCCTGTCCTTGGAAACAGTTTGCATTGCATTTTGCTAGCGCTGCATGGAACAGAAGCCCCACCGGGGAAAGAGGAAAGACGGTGAGGAACTGAGAATTGCATCTATCCATAAGTGCCTGTCTAGCTCAGCTGACCTTAGCATAAGCAAAAAAAAAAAAAGTGTAAGGGCAACAGCTGCAGAACAATGAAATAACAGGCTACATCAAATACCACTTTGGAATTTCTTTTGTTTATAAACACAATGTCGGAATTTCTCTATTGAGATGCGTAGCAGAGTTGCGTAGCACTGCGGAACGGAGAGTATTGAGCGAGCTTAGTGTGTGTGTGTTTGAATCTTTGCTAAGATTCTACCTTCCCTGCAAATTAGTCAGACAGAGACTTGAAGCTTTAAAATAAGAAACAACTACTTTATTCTGGAAGTACATGCTTGATAGGAAAGAGTTCTATATCTAGCTAACTGGCTATGCTGGAGCAGCGAGCACTGGTCCCAGTGCTGGCCCTCATCCTGGTTGAGAGGAGAGACAAAAGAGAAGATGTCTGCTCCTCTCTTGAGAGAAAAAGAACACAGAGAGAGGTGGGAAGGAACTGGGATCAAACATCCTGTTGCTTATCAGTCTAGCAGGAAGGGAAGAGACGGCAGGATCAAAGGGATAGGTATAGCCTCAACCAGCAAGAGGTCTAGATCTCTAGCTACCCTTATTATCCCCATGCAGTCTCAACCCACCAAGTTGGAGTTGAATCTCATACATTCCAACACCCCTTCTCAACGAGAACTTGGTTCATTCTACAAGGTGCATTTTGCCTCGTAGTTTCTGGTGTCGGACGCCCATTGGTTTGGTCAAAGCATCAGCTGTCATCTCTTCTGTTGGACAGTAGGTCATCTCTAGAAGTCCTTTCTCCCTTATGTCCTTCAGGTAGTGGAACTTCACATCAATGTGCTTCATGCAAGAACTTTCCCCTTCTGATTCTGCGAGTCTTATGCAGGCTTGATTGTCCTCAAGTATTCTGATAGGCTCTGGTTCAGATACGCCCAAGTCTCCCAGAAGCTTGCGTAGCCACAGCATTTCCTTGCATGCCTCATCAGCTGATACGTATTCAGCCTCAGTAGATGAGTGTGCTACAGTCTCTTGCTTTTTGACTTGTCCAGCAGATAAGTGACTGCCCATAGTAGAACAAGTTTCCACTGGTTGACTTACGATCTTTGGTGTCTCCAGCCCAGTCAGCATCAGCATATCCTAGAAGTTTAGGATCTTGAGTAGCTGATAGCTTCAGTTTTAAGTTTGCAGTACCTTTCCGATATCTTGCCACTCTCTTGACTGCTTCCCAGTCTTTCTTGTTTGGCAAGCTGGTTTTTCTGCAAAGGTATCCCACTTCAGCCGCCACGTCTGGTCTGGTTATTGTGCTGATGTACAGGAGTTTCCCTATAGCTTGTCTGTACCTTTTGTTGTCTTCCCAGGGTTGATTGTTCTGGTCTGGGTTCAAGTATCCTACTTCCATTGGTGTAGGTGCTGGATGTGCATCCTTCAGTCCTGGACTCTCAAGTAGGTCTTGAATCTTTTGTTTTTGGTTTAGAAGAAAGGATCCATCGTCCTCTCTTTCAATTTGTATTCCAAGGTAGTATGTGATGTTGCCTAGACATTTCACTTCAACTTCCTTGCTTAGATTATTTACTAACTCTTGCTTGTCTTGTGGATTCTCATAAGCCAGTAGTAAATCATCTACATAAATCAAAATATAAGTCCATTTGTTGTTCTTGAATCTGCTATATAGGCATTGGTCTGCTTCGCCTCTTTTATAGCCTTGTCTCAAGAGCATTTGGTTCAATTTGTCATTCCATGCTCTTGCAGCTTGTTTCAGTCCATAGATGCTCTTTTGCAGTTTGCATACTAGGGTTTCCTTTCCTTGTATTTCCAAACCTGGTGGTTGTTGCATTAGATTTCCTCTTCTATTTCCCCATGCAAGAACGCTGTTTTTATATCCATGTGTTCCACCTGCATTTTCTTGTTAGCAGCAACACTTAGGAGAGTTCTGATTGTTGTATGTTTGACTACAGGAGCAAAGGTTTCATAGCAGCCTTGTCCATACTTTTGAGAGTATCCTTTGGCCACTAGTCTTGCCTTGTATCTCTCAATGTTCCCTTCAGCATCTGGCTTTTTCTTGAATACCCACTTGCAACCTACAGCTTTCCTTCCTTGAGGAAGCTTGTTAAGTGTCCAAGTGTTGTTCTTGTATAGAGCTTCCAGCTCTTTCTTGGCTGCCTGCCTCCACCTCTCAGCTTCAGCTTTGGATAAGGCTTCAATATCTTTCCAGGTCTCAGGCTCTGGAAGTTCATCAGCTCTTGCCAGGTAGGACAGTCTCAGTGGAGGTACATCTCTGTCGGTGCGGTTAGAGCGTCTTGGTACAGGACTCTATGCTGCCCCTTCTGGCTGTGCAGGTTCCCCTTCTTGCTCTGATTCCTCACTGTCCTCCAGTGCTGGCATGTTGCTGTAATCTGTAGTGCTGTGTGGTATTTCTACTTCATCTTCTTCACTGTTGTGGTCTTGGAATGGTGCCCCTTCTGGTTGGAATGCACCTTGACCTTCATCATAGTAGACAGCTCTTTGGATTTCATTCCTTTCTGTTTTGGGATTTAGGATTCTGTATCCCTTTTGTTTTGAAGAATATCCAACAAATACTCCTTCCTTTGTAGTGTTGTCCAATTTGGTTCTCTTCTGGTGTGGAATGTGACTATACACTTATGATCCAAACACCTTTATATGAGCCAAACTGGGTATGCGCCAATACGATAATTCGAATGGAGTCTTGTTGCCATTCACCTTTGTGGGCAAATGATTTTGTAGATAGGTGGCAGTATACACTGCCTCTCCCCAATGCTTCTGTGGGAGATTGGCATCTTCTAGCATAGATCTCACCATCTCAATAAGGGTTCTGAATTTTCTCTCCGAGACTCCGTTCTGTTCTGGGTTGTGGGGTACAGTGGTTTGATGCTCAATCCCATTTTCAAGCAGAAACTGCTGGGTAGCATGTGACATGTATTCTCCCCCGTTGTCAGAACGTAGAATCTGTGATTTTCTCTGAAATTTAGTGGTCACCATTGCCACATATTCTTTGAGTTTCTGAAGCATTTGCCCCTTCTCCTTCAACATATATATCACAGTGAATCTTGAATAATCATCAATAAAGCTGACAATATATTTGTTTCCGCCAGTTGAAGTGATTGGCATTTCACAAATGGCGTTGTGAATCAACTCTAGGGGGTGCTTAGTCTTCCTTTCACTCTGTTTAGGAAAACTGGGCCGGGTCCCTTTTGCTTTAACACAGCATGTGCATCTCCCCTTTTCTTGACAGGGTTCAACTTTCATGCCTCTTACTAAATTATTATTTTGAAGGGTATTTATCTTTGCAATCTCTCTATGCCCTAATCTCCGATGCAATAAATGTAAACAAGACTTGTTACAGCATTCTTTCACAACATTAGCTTGTGGACTTTCCTGATCTACTTCATACATGCCCTTTCTTTTGGTAGCTGTGCATAAAATTTCACCATCTCTAGAAATTGTGCAGGAATCTTGTTCAAATAACACGGAGCACCCATTGTTTGTAGCTTCATTAACAGAAATTAAATTGTTTGAGATTCCTGGGGTCCAGAGCACATTCCTGAGATAAATTTCCTCAGTGCCGCTTGGAGTCTGGCAAAACAGCTTAGCATCTCCCCGCGCCTTTATGGGCAGGACTCTCGAGTCAGCCAATTTAACCTTCATATGGGGTTAAATCTTCAAACAAAGTTTTTTCATTTATTAGATGAGCGCTTGCCCCCGAATCCACATAAAATTTATTTTTATTGTAACATTTTTCAACATGGGTTACTTGAAAGCCCTTTGCACTTTTCTTTTCTGTCCCTTTAAATTATTTCTTTCTTTCAGGCTTCCCTTTCTTGTCACATTGGTCTTTAAGGTGTTTTTCTGAATTGCATAGATAGCAACGCTTGGCTTTCACACCTTTGGATTCCCTTTGATCCTGAAATCTGCATCTGACTGGCTGTCGGTTAGAAGCTTGGCCAGTTTGTTTACTTAAGAAAGAGGAGACTCCCCCTTCTCTTGCATCAGTTTTTCCCTTGTTCTTCTGAAAGAACTGCGCTCTAACTTGAGAAATAATCTCGTTTAGAGTTTTGTTTTGTTGTTGCATTATAACTATGAAAGTCTCCATATATTTTGGAAGAGAGTCTAGGAATAAAGCAATCTGTACATTTTGGTCCAGTTGCATCCCTGCCTCTTCTGTCCCTTGGATTAACACCATGAATTTTGTAAGATGTTCCTCAAAAGAACCATCCCTCATTTGCAGATTAATAAGACTTCTTAATATTGCAATCAGATGTCCCTGGCTTTTCGGATTATGATGGGATTCAAGAGTTTTCCACGTCTCTCTGGCATCTTTACTATTCATAATCAAAGGAATCTGCGCATTACTCACAAATTTAGTGATGAGGCCTTGTACCGTTTCATCCTTTTCAGTCCAAATTCTTTGTTCCTCCCGAGAAGCACCTTCTCCTGGTTCCGATCCTGTACTAACTTCTAACAGCTTCTGTTGCTTTAGATGTTTTAGCATGTGAAATTCCCACAGTTTCCATCCTCCTGGTTCCAGTCTGTGGAGACCTAGCCGCTCCGTCATGCTGGCCATCCTAAGTAAAAGCCTCAATTCTTCACTGACTAAAACTCTGAAGGTCTCTAATAGCTTCCTTGATTCAAACACAATAGCTCCTTTAATTGCTCAAATCTCCATTTGCATGGCTGGTGCCCAGAACCTGTCGGAATTTCTCTACTGAGTTGTGTAGCATAGTTGCATAGCAGAGTTGCATAGCGCTGTGGAACGGAGAGTACTGAGCGAGCTTAGTGTGTGTGTGTTTGAATCTTTGCTAAGATTCTACCTTCCCTGCAAATTAGTCAGACAGAGACTTTAAGTTTTAAAATAAAAAACAACTACTTTATTCTGGAAGTACATGCTTGATAGGAAAGAATTCTACATCTAGCTAACTGGCTATGCTGGAGCAGTGGTGGCCCTCATCCTGGTTGAGAGGAGAGACAAAGAGAAGATGTCTGCTCCCCTCTTGAGAGAAAGAGAACACAGAGCGAGGCGGGAAGGAAATCCTGTTGCTTATCAGTCTAGCAGGAGGGGAAGAGATGACAGGATCAAAGGGATAGGTATAGCCTCAACCAGCAAGAGGTCTAGCTCTCTAGCTACCCTTATTAACCCCATGCAGCCTCAACCCACCAAGTTGGAGTTGAACCTCATACATTCCAACATCTTCCCCACCCACCCCCATCCCAGTAATCAACTCTGGCGGACCCATTTTGGCTATCAATGGATTCTCTTTGATGTTGACTCCCTGCCCCTCACTCCCCGGGTAGAAACAAGGAAGGATGTTTGTTTGCATCCAGCATTCGTGGGTACCAGAAAAAGATGCTCTCTGTCTCTGATTGTATATTGGGAGTTTCTCTTCTGAACCAATCAGACGGTTGTTTTGTTAGAATTCAGAACGTTCTGGGACATCTAAGGAAGGAAGGAAGGAATAAATACCAAAGGGCATCTTCCCTCCCCCCTCAAAGAGAGAGAGAGAGGCATCTTCTCTTCCCTCCCCCCAATACTTAATGACTCAGAGGGAAACCAAAAACTAAAGTAAAATTAAAAGATTACCTTTCTCTCTTCCAATCTTTCAGCGTTTTTCACCTGATAAAAGTTTGTGATGAAATATTTTTATGCTAACAGGGGGGAAAATAATGGGGGTATTTGAGGGATGGGAGAGAACATGTGATATGTCATTATTATCATTTTTTAACAGAAAGAAAAACTGTCACAATTCATCAGTATTATAAGCCAGGTAGAACTGTTAAAAATAGAAAAGGACAATATAAGCAGAAGTCACAGTCTTTCCTCTTCTCCCAGGCATGTTAGCATGTGTTTTTAAATTGTTTTTATATTGTTTTGAATTTTAAATTTGTGTTTTAAATTGTTTTTAAAATATGTTTTTAAATTGTGTATTTGATGTATTGTTTTTGATTGCTGTAAACCGCTCAGAGCGCTTCAGCTATGAGGCGGTATACAAGTGCAATAAATAAATAAATAAGTCTATAAAAATTTAACGAGGAAGTCGTTTTGCTGCAGAGAATAGGATTCTATATCAACAGGGAAATGGTTATGTTTTTTCAGAAATGGGTTATATAATGCCCTCTTTTTTAAAAAGGGGGGCTTTTGGCATTCCCTCGTGTGTGTGTGTGTGTGTGTGTGTGTGTGTGTGTGTGTGTGTGTGTTTTAAAAGGAAATATTTTCAAAATGGCATCCCGAAGGGCTCAGATATTGCCAAGTATCCAATTGTAAACACATCCCACAAAAAATGAAATACTCGGAAATCAATTTCATCTAAATTCACCACTTTTTCGGAGGGGGGGAGGAACTGTAAACATTAAAGGCTGAAAGCAACCATTAAGGACAATAGCTGAGACTCTCATTGTCGAAAGAGAGAGGGGCTTTTTTTTTAATGCAACAATTATGATCCTTCACTGACTGGTTTGTTTCGTATTTGCTTTTTAGAGGGGGGGAATGATTTATTTCCAGTAACGCACGAGCGCTTGGGCCCATAAACTATTTTGATTTGATTCTTGCGTTAATGGTTTTATAGTGGAATAATCACTGGGCTGACTGTAAGAGAGGAAAAATTATTCACCATCCTGGGCTCATATTTATTTATTTATTTTTGAATGAATGAATGAATGGAACGAACGAAGGAACGAACGAATGAATGAAAAACGAGCGTAATGAAACTGTAGCCCAACGATCCTGCAATTAACTCCATCAGGGCATAAGATGATGCATTTCAGAACGTGGAAATGTCACTCAAAGCACAGCAGCGTTTCCTAAACTGGGAGTCTCTCCTTAGCAAAAGCTAAGTTAAAAAGTTTTCCACCACCAGATAGAACGTGAATGTTACTTTCTCCCAAGTTTAGATCCAAAGGATAGTTTGCTTGTTTGTTTGCCTCGTAACCCAGGTTCGTTGAAGCGACACACCAGTGAGAAACGGCGGAGCGGTGCGTTGCCAGTGAGCAGAGCGGTTGGACCTGAGTTCAAATCCCACCCAGCACACTGGCTGGTGACTTCGGGGCCAGCCGTCCTCTTATGTCTCAGCCCTCGCCTACCTCGCCAGGTGACTGCTGTTTCAGTTGGAGACGGTAGGGGTGTGCTTAAGTCGTCCCACTTGAAATCGGTGGGCAAATGCCCAGAGAATTCGGCGGTGAAAGGGTTGCGTTTGCCTAGATAGTGCCCCAAACAGATTCGGAGTGAGACTGTGTGTGCTTATCAAAAGTACATCAACTTTTGGAATCAGTGACAATACACACACACGGCACTGCAGCTGCCTGATTGTGGTTAGATCTGTTCAATGCACAGCAGTCCCTAAAGGCGAAGACTAGGGATCTACTCGGGACCCGGTACCTCCGGATTAACTATCCCGCGGCGCTGTAACCACACACACACACACACGCACACACACACGCAGGGAGAATATACTGTTCAGGCGAGAGCTGCCTCCCAATTCCGTTAGCCCCTGTGGTTTCTTTCCTCCCCCCCCTTCACTCCGCGTCTCTTCCTTGCCGCTTCTAAACTCCTAATTCACCCCGTGGTAGGTATTCGGGTTTAAATAATACGAATTAGACGAAGGCACGGATTTTGTGAACGTGACGGATGTGGATAGGCCTGCGAGAGGGCAGGAAAGACTTCTATTTTAAAAACGATAAAACAACCAGGAAAAAAAGTTCTTTGACCTCCCTGGGTAAGTAAAAAGAACCCAGGAGCCCCGCTGTGTATTGGCAAGGGGAGGCTCGGGGATCGTGGAACAATCAGGTCTTCTCCAGACACCCAACGCGTCACAGTGACGCAAGCCTTCCTGCATTGCCATCAGGTACGCAGACACGTGTGCACAGAGTCGTCTTTAACATTTCAGGCCGGTATATCGCTTACAAGACCATCGGGTTGCAGAAATAGACAAACCCGTTTTTCCTACAGACAAACAAGGGGGTGATCCGATGCCAGCCGACCTCTCCTCCCCAAACTGCAAAAAAAATAAATCCCGTCCCCCTTCTCTTTTAACTTAAATTGCTTTTACTTTACTTTTCCCCTCCCTCCCACAAAAAAGCCTCACCCACACCACTATTTTTTAATTAAATTTAAAAAATAAACAAATCAAACACCTAAAGGGCAGGACAGCATCTTCAAGCCAGTTAAGCCCTACCGTTCATCAGCTGCAAACATGCAGACTTTCCAGCTTAACTGGGTTATGGACAGCAGTCATAGTTTTGGACACAGCCGTTTTTCAGAGAGCTGAACGCGGCCTGCCATAGCCACAAAGTCATATATGGTGTATGCACATTAATTCCTTCTTTTAGATTATTATTATCTTTCTATCAGCTCTGCGCAAACAGGTCTTCCAGGGTGATGTGGTGTTTTTTAAAAAAGCAGTATAAACCCAAACCTGTTTGACCACCACAATCAGGGGCCAAATGCACACACCATAGGCAAGGATGCATCTATAATCTCTCAACACCTTGGAGACAAACAAACAGACAAACAAATAACGCTCATCTGTTTCTAACCAAAGCCCCTTTACAAGGCAGCACCGTCCTTTAGCAGAACACCACCAATATGTGGTAAGTGTGGCAGGGTCCAATCCTGCCCCGAGGATGAGTGGAGCATAAAATGCCAACTGCACAAACCTGCCTCAATTTGGCCCATACTTTTTGGACAAAACCAGCCTGCAGTCTGCTTCTTTTCAGTTACTTTGCATACACACCTCCTCAATGGTAATCAAGCAATTGCTGCTTCCTAATGGTGCTAACTTGTGTGCGTGCATTGCTGGCTAGCTAAGTGTGTTCAATCACAAGTGAATTCTAGTCAGTTTGGTGGGATTTGCTCCTTAGTCAATGCGCTTAAGATCACAGGCTGGGACTGGGGAGGTCTGCAGTCCTGAAGACTGAGATTTCTTGTCAACACACACAATTTTCTTTAAAAAAAATAATCTACAAAATTAGGTAACATCTGGAGAGGCTGAGTGAAGGTCTAGAAGAAGTAGAAAAAACAGAGGAGATATGAAAAGATTACCAATCTAATTGCAATGCAAACTAAACTTTTCTAGCAGTCCACTTTTATTGTTAAAAAAATTCTGAAATATCTCCAAAAACCTACCTGCCCCTTAGAAGCCTTGTCTCCCTCAGACTCTGAAGAAAGAAGAGAACCCTCTTTTCAAAACCACCCCTTTAAAAGTTTCCCTGGTTGACCAGCACTCCCTCTCCCTCCCTCTCTTCTTCTCCTTTTTTTCTTTTTTTTAAAAAAGAGCTAATTGATGAAATAAAGTTAAAGAGGAGGAGACAGACAGCTTTCTTCTTGTTTGGGGCCTGGTTTGGGGGGAGGTAGGGGGTGGGAGTTAGAGATTCCAGTTGCTGCCCCCACAGCTTTGACCAGTCAGGGATTTCAGACCTGATTACCATTTTGTTTTTGTCCAGATTAAAACGTGGGGCCCCCTCCATTCAAATCATGGCCCTCTGTCCTTATTGTAAAGGGCAGGCCTGCTCTGGGTTCCTTTTGGATTGTCCGCTATTAACAATCCCTTCTTTTGTGAAGGTGTTTCTCTTTCTCTTTGCACACATTGTTGAGGGTCCTTCAGGCTCAGCTCTTCAACAAAGTGTTTGCAAAATTATACCTTTCTGCCAGCAACTCCGAAAGGAACCAGAGGGCTGTAGTTAGGAAAACATTATTGAGGCTTTAATTCAATTAAAAATACTTGTACTTTTTCCTGGAAGGGGGAAATTGCAAACACTCTTCTTAATGTTATTTATTTATGTTAGGAGAAAAAAAACATTGTTCAAGTTATTGTAAAATATCTGTAGCCGTTATCCATCTATTTGCTGATGTTGCCATTCATCCCTATGGCTATTTGAAAAACTAAAATGGATAGTTTCCAATGGCATCTCTGCAATCTCTAAATAAACAACATTGCAGGCAAACATATTCTCACACACAAACCTATGCGCAGAGAAACACCCAAGTGTATTGTTGTGTGCATGCTTGTTCACACATTGTATCGCATGCATTCGAACAAGTGCATGTCTATTTGTGCTAATAAATTAACTTGAGCATATTCTTTTCAGTATACATACGCATGTAAGTGTTGATACATTGTACACAGATAGTTGTATTGCAGGCATCAATCTTTAAGGGTATAAATACCTATTTATATATTCATGCATACATATATTTCTTTTATTTTAAAGGATTTATAAACTGTTCACATTATAAGATATCAGAGGGGTGTATGGAAGACTGAAATAATACAGTTAAAATAACACCAAAGATGATCATAATTTAAAAATTCATTCAGAAAAGGCTTGGCTGTATGGCCTTATGCATCTGAAAGTGTAGATTGTTGGAGCATGTTTTTATCTCAGATATATGTGAGCATATGATATGTGTATATATGGACATATATGTGTTTGCAGGCATATTCTTATATGGCATGTGTGTGTATTTATTTATCTGTACAATGTGTGGGTGTGTGGGTGTTCATCTCTACAATATACATGTATGTTGTACAGATAAATATGCCTCTGAATAATTCAGATCATTTTATATACCTTCACAAATTTACGTTTGAGAAGTCCACTTCACAGGCCATTCGAAATAGATGTTAAATCTACAGGAACTGTTTTGTATACAAATTCTCATCCATTCATTTCTATCCTTTCTTTTCATGATACAAGGCTGTGTTCAGCCCTATATTTCTTAATCTGGCAAGGCCAAGGTTTTAAATATATAGAGAGAAAGAGTTATTTGTTGTAACCAATGAATGTGCAAAGTGTTTTAAAAATCCGCTAAGGAAAGAAGGCAGCATCTGACCCTTGCTCTATGGATGAGAGCTTTCTCGGGGGCTCCTGCTGTGCCAAGATAGACCTTCAACATCCACTCTGAAATTGGTGTGATTTGCCTGGGAAACCAGCAGCCATCAGCCAACTGGCCTTGACAAGATGAGGAGGGCAATGTATAGAAATCATTTAATCATGGGTCGCAAAAGCGTCAGGAGAAAACAGCCACATGGGTAGCTTCTGGAGAGCAGCATCACTTCCTGCTCTCTGCTCTCTGCTCTGGGAGGTAGCCCTCCACAAGTCAACTAGGAGGATAAAGAGAGAGTGGTGGGTGGGAGTCCATTGCCTATTCCCCCCACCCCCACCATCCTCATTGTCTTTCTGGTGTAGGAAAAAGAGGAATGGAGATGGACTGGGACCCAGAAGTAGGCTGCATCCTGGCCTGTGGTTGGTTGTATCACTCACTTTTTATGTTTAGGGTTAGGGTTTTCTTGTTGTTTGAAGAGAAGGAGAAAGAGGAATTTAAAAAAGAAAGGAAATGTAAAGGAAGGCAGATGTGTAGAAGAGGGAATTTCAGGATATGCAGCTTTTCTCATCACTGAAAGACAAGCTCACCAGCTTCTTCCTCTATACAGCTATCAGAAAGAACAAAAGCGATGTCCTTCTTTGCATCTGGTAATCCTACAAAGAGAAGTCAGATTAACCTCACTCTCTCAGTTGTTTTGCTCCTTTGTCCCTCCTTTCCCTTCCCTCCTCCTTCCCCCACCTCTCTGGTCTCCTCTTCCTTCCACTCCATACCCCCATTGAATTGTAGATTGCAACCCCTTTGGGGCAGGGCTCCATCTCTCATGCCTACCTTATTTTGTAAAGTTCAGTGTACTGATGACTCTGTTTGAATAACTGAAATATATATCACCAAAAACACCAAGAAGGTGAAGAAAAAACAAAGATGGCTCCCATCTTGCAGATTATAGGTACGGGTGAGTCTTGGCTCTGATAAGGCTGAAGGCTAGTGAGACAGATAAATAGATACGAAATGTGGAATATGTGTGGCAACTTCCCTCCCTCCCCTCATCCCCTCAACATTTCTCAAGGTGGACTTTGAAATCATTCTTTCTGATCTGGGAAATATTCACAGAACTGAATTGGTAGCTCCTGTAAGAGTCCTGCAATCTATACGAGGCTTTTAAAGACCTGCAAATCATATTCAGTCACATCTTTTCCTTTTTGACATGTCTTCAGAATCACATTCACACCCTCAGGGGGGGAAAAACCTGACAAACTTTGACTGGTGCTAGATAATCAGCTTAATCCATATTTCACAATTTGTCATTTGCAGATTCTCTGCTAGGCAAGGAGGCAAGCTCTGATGTCCACATTCACAAGTTGATGCTTGAATCCTGAAGCTACCAACACAAGTGAGATACAGAGATTTACAAATTATGGATTCACAATCAGTTAAGAACCAAGTCTGCAAGTGACGTGTAGACAGCTGGGTTTGCGGATTGGTAAAATACAAATGCTGTCAGTGAAGTTCCCCCCCCCTCGCCGGCCAAAGTAAAACTCAAGCCCTTGTGCATCCTTTGCAGATATGGGAAATCCACCACATTTGGGTCTGTGTTGTGATGTTGTGATTATAGCCTTCAATAAGACATTTCCTAGGAAGAAAATGGATGAATACAGATTTATGTTGTACTGCCCATTATGCCTCATATCTGCAACAGATGCTGGATACAAAATTTTCCTGATTGCTTGACAGGATTCCACCTTTGGATGAAGGAGCTCATGCCAGGGAGAGTTTGGTCACCGCTGAGGGCTCTCTGCACTGTCCTTTCAAGTATGAAGAGCATGGCACCCATCTTGAACACTTGAAGATGAGTGGATTGTGTATACATTTGCTGAATGAGTTAAAACATACCATGGGTGTGCATGTAACCATTGGGCAAGCTGGTTGTTTGTCTGGCCCTGCCAAACCATGATGACAGCTCCCTCACTCTTCTTCACCGTTCAACATTTACTTATTATTATCTCTGAAAGCAGTTCACATCAGCTGGGGATGTGGGATGGGATACAGGTCCTGCCATTAAAGGGAGGTGTGATTAAATTAATCTCACCACTTGCCAGAACTGGTTAACTAATAAGTTCATCAAGTGCTTACATCAAGGGTGTACACCTGTGGCCCTGCAGGTGTTGCTGGACTCCAGCTCACATCATCCCTATCCTTTGGCTGAGATGGCTGGGGCTGATTGAAGCTGAAGTCCAACAACAGGACCACAGGTTAGCCACCCATAGCTTACATGCTCACTATGGTGAGCTGTAATTTAACACCCAGTGTGGTATAGTGGTTAGAATGTTGGACTAGGCCTGGGAGACCAGGCTTCAAATCCCCGCTCAGCCATGAAGCTCACTGGGTGACCTTGGGCCAGTCACTATCTTTCAGCCTAACCTACCTCACAGGGTTGTTGTGAGGATAATAAAATCATGCCACCTTGAGCTTCTTGGAGGAAAGGTGGAATATAAGTGTAATAATAAATAAATAAATAAATAACATCTTTAGCACTGACTTTACCTGTTGGCCTGCTCCAAATATGATCTCCCTGCAGGTTTAAAACTGTCAGCACTGTCTTTGGTATATATCTGACAAATGTGATGGGTGAGTGTGGGCTTTCAAGTATGTGTATCACTACAGATACACCCATTAAGGAATCAGGATTTGTTTCTGCTGAAGTTCATACGCAGTCACAAACTCAAGTACTCACCATGTATTGTGTGAAATAACGGTCCACAGCATTTGGGAGTGGCATTGACATGTCGGGCTAGATGTGTGTGGCATGCCCAGCAAGAATCTGCAAGATAACTGCTTTAGTGTTGCATTATGATATTTCGGCACAACCAAACTTCCTCCATGTGAACTAGTGTTCACTACTGGAAGTCAGGGGCAAGGAAGCCTGGGCACTATTCTGAGGTTTCATCTGAGCCATGCCACAGCTCTGATTGCCAGGGTTCATGCACAAGACAGCGAAGCCATGACAAGAGATCTTCTCACCTTTCCATGATAAGCTGCCTCTGATGTCCTGAGAGTGCCCTACACTGTTCATCCAGCTCAGTATTGTCTCCAGGCAGGGGTGGGTAACCTCGGCCCTCCTGATGTTGTTGGACTACAACTCCCATCAGCTCAAGCCAGGGTGGCTTATAGTCAGGGATGATGGGAGCTGTTGTAGTCCAAAACATCTGGAGTGGCAACAGTTAGCTGTCCCTGGTCTAGATCGGCTGATAGCAAGTTTTCAAAGTTTCAGACTGGAATGTTCCTCAGCACTACCTGAAGATTCTGGGAAATGCATTGGGGACCTTTTGCATGCAAAGCAAGTGCACTACTATCTTTTCAATGAATGTGTATGGTGGAGCATGCTCCCCCACCACCACCATAACCACAACCTTTTTTTTTTTTCTGGGATTAAGGACAGAGAAGGTAACTGGATAAAACAGAGACTGAGGTTCTTTTAGTATATGAATAGTCATGCAGAAAACAAAAGTTCAGCAGATCTTCTCACCTTTCCATGATAAGCTGCCCCTGATGTCCCGAGGGATAAAAAAAAAATCCTCTTCTACACAACAGTTAAAGGGGCAAGTTCCATGTCATAAGAACTTAAGAAGATCCTAGGTTCTAATGAGAGAGGGGGAAAAACTCATTCTTTATCAGTTTTCTCCACACCATGAATAATGATAAACACCTCTATTATGTCTCTTTTTTAAAAAAAAAAAAAACTGAAAAGTCCCAAGTTTTACCTTTCCTCATAGAAGACTTGTTCCATCCCCTTGATCATTTTGGTTGTCCTTTTCTGAACCTTTTCCAGTTCTACAATACCCTTTTTGAGGTGCAGCAACCAGAACTGAACACAATATTCCAAGCATGGTCTCACCACAGATTTGATAATGGTAGACTTATGACATTGACAGTTGCAGTTTCAGTCTCTTTCCTAATGATCGCCATTTTCTTTGAGCTGTCTACCATAACTCCAAGATCTCTTTCCTGGTCAGACACCACCAGTTCCGACCCCACAAGGGCATATTTGAAGTTACAGGGGGGAGGGTTGCCCCAAAGTGCTCTGGTAGACCTCCTGATGCTTACCCGCTGGTATCAGTCTACAGTGAACTAGTCTACAGCTAGATACCAGTCTACCAGTCTACAGCTGGTATCAGTCCACAGTCTACAGTAGCATTACAAGCAGCACCAGAGGCAGGAACCAACAAGCACGTGCCATCAGTGCAAGAATGTCTGCGTGTACAAAGGAACTTTCTCCCCCTTCTCCCCTGTGCACTCCCCAACTCTGTTCTGGAGGGTTGGGGGAGCCCCTAGTACAGATTTAGAAAGGGGAGATGTTTCATTTGCCCATGAAGAAATCCTTGTGCTGATGGGACTATTACTTAGCGCTGTGTTGGATACAACCCCAGGTGCCTGACAGTAGCCACCATTTGAATTTCCTACAATGCCTTGGAGTGTTGCTGTGTCAGGGGCATTATGGGAAATCAATATTATTGATTTATTTTTTTACATTTATATCCTACCTTCTCTGCAAGCAGCTCAATGTGTCTGGTGGACATGGTTCTTCCCCCTCTCTATGTTATCACATCAACCCTGTGAGGTGGCTTAGGCTGAGAAATAATGACGGGCCCAAGATTACCCAGTGCTCATCCCATGTCTTCTCACTACCACCACCACCTTTGTCATGTGGGTCCAGCACAGAGATGTGAAGGCCCGGAGGGTGGGGAACAGAAAAATGAGAGGGTTCCATTTCCAAGGAAAAACTGGAAACATTTAGGGCAGGGGTAACAGAGGTGTGTGGTTTTTTTCCAGTTTTTTCTGTCCCCCCCCCGCCACGAGGCCTTCACATTTCTAGTCCAGCCCATAATTTTCTACTGTTCCCTTCAATCCCCTACACATGGAGATGAGACCTGAAAACCTGGCACCATAGAGAGAGGATCAGTCTGATCATCCACCCTAAGCAAAATACTCCACGGACTCTGGGGCTTGATTCACCCTTCGGCGTTTTGAGTCCAGACCCCACAGCCACAACACCTTTCTTTTTAAGATGTTTTAGAGTACTTTTAGTGTTTTATTTGCCACTCTGGGCTCCTTCCAGGAGGAAAGGTGGGATATTAAACAAACAAACAAACAAATAATAAAAATATCTGCCTTGGACAAGCCATTCTTCCCGAGTCTCAGAGGATGCCTATATGGGGACAACAATTGTGCCCTACCTTATGGAACTGTCACAAGGGTACTGAGATGTTAGATGTGCAGGTGCTTTTTAAAAAGCTTTGGGAAAATGCTGTATAAATACTGCATATGCTTTTGTTACCCCCTGCCACCCACCCTACAATATCACTGCCACTTCTCTTGGATTGGGCTGATGTTTTTAAAAGCAAGAGAACTGGGGAGGGAGTCTTCTTTTAGATATTAGTTTGCTCTGTGTGTGTGTGTGTGTGTGTGTGTGTGTGCATGTATGTGATTAGGCTGAGCAGTTGAGGCTGGTCCATTAGTAGCACTACCCCACCAAGCTCAGTCTGCCCTCAATGAGCCCTCACCTCTCTGTCAGCTTCCCCCTCCTCAGTCTCAGTGCACAGCTCAGCAGGGCAGAGGAGGGGGACAAGCCTAGAATTAGTTGGCTCTGCTGGCCATTGTCTCTGGCTCTGCCTCCTGTTGGCCGTCCTGCCTTCTGCCCCACAAGTCTTAGTGACCAGCCACTACTGAGGCCAAGGTAAAGAAGACAGCGGTTAAAGTTCTTTTGCACAAGCCTTGTTGTAGTGAAGTGGGAATGAGGGCAAAGACAAAGGTCTCGTCTGCACTATACATGATTTTAGGCAGTATCATACCACTTTAAACACTCATGGCTTTCCCCAAAGAACCCTGGGAAGTGTAGTTTGTGAAGGGTGCTGAGAGTTGTTAGGAGAGCCCCTATTCCCCTCTCAGAGCTACAATTCTCAGAGTGGTTTAACAATCAATCTCTCTTCCCAGGGAACTCTGAGAACTGTAGCTCTGTGAAGAGAACAGTGGTTTCCTAATAATTCTCAGCACTCTTAACAAACTACACTTCCCAGGATGCTTTGAAGGGAGCCATGAATGTTTAAAGTGGTATAATACTGTTTTAAAGGAACAGTGCAGGTGGGGGTTTGAGTTGTGGCTGCAGGAGGATCGCAGGCACAAAAGCAGCAATCCCACCCCTGTGATACATGTGCTCATAGCTCTGTGCATACACAGCTGAAGGGAGGGTCTTTAATGTTTGTGCTGCAGCCACTTGCACGGCTGAATGAGGGGGGGCATTTTCAGCAGCTCCACACTGAGCGGAACTTCCCTCTGCCCTCCTGCAGTGCTTTGCTAGGGTCGCCCATGTCCTTTCCCTGCATAGCCCTCCCTCTTCCCCTGTGCCATTGACTGCTGCTGGGGAAGGCAAGGAAATGCAGGGGAACCAGACCTTGCAGAGGGAAGGAGGAAGGATGCAATGCTGGACTGCCATTCTCAGTAACTGTCCTTTCTTTTGACCATCTCATCTAGGACCAGCCTAACATCCATGTTTCAGTTCTATATAACCATGTTGGATATGGTAACCTCCTGGCTGGATTACTGTAATGTGCTCTATGTGGGGCTGCCCTTGAGGTTGGTCCGGAAGCTGCAGCTGGTGCAAGATGCGGCGGCGAGACTGCTCACTGGGGCAGGGTATTGCCAACATGTCACCCCGCTGCTGAAAGAATTGCACTGGCTGCCCATTTGCTACTGGGCCAAGTTCAAGGTTCTAGTCTTGGTGTACAAAGCCCTATACAGCTTGGGACCAGGACACCTAAAAGACCGTCTTATCCCTTATGTACCCAGTCGATCATTGTGCTCTGCAGGTGAGGGCCTCCTGCAGATACCATCTTATTAGGAGGTCTGTTCCACACAACATAGGAAGTGGACCTTTAGTGTAGTGGCACCTACCCTTTGGAATTCCCTCCCCTTAAATATTAGGCAGAAACCACCTCCGTTATCTTTTCAGTGCCTGCTGAAGAGCTTCCTCTTTCAACAAGCCTTTTAAGTAGAGACCTATCCCAGTCTGTGTCTGTGGTGGAATTGCTTTTTAATATTGTTTTTAAACCTTTTCTTTCTTTTAAAAAAGATGGTTTTATTGATTGATTGATTGATTGATTGATTGATTGATTGATTGATTGATTGATTGATTGATTGTATTTGTATACCACCCCATAGCCGAAGCTCTCCAGGCGGTTTACAGTAACTAAAAACATTAAAAACAAATATACAAATTTAAAACACATCTTTTAAAAACAATTTAAAACACAATTGTAAAATTTTTAAACAATTTAAAAACACATGCTAAAATGCCTGGGATAAGAGGAAAGTCTTGACCTGGTGCCGAAAAGATAACAGTGATGGCGCCAGGCACACATCGTCAAGGAGATCATTCCATAATTTGGGAGCCAAAGATGTTTTGTTTAAATATACTTTAAAGTCTGTTTTTATGATGTTTCAAAGTGGTGTTAGTGCTTTTGTTTGCTGCCCTGGGCTCCTACTGGGAGGAAGGGTGGGATATAAATCTAATCATAAATAAATACAATAAATAAATATACCACTTTTAGGATACAAAATATGGCACTCAAAGCAACTTCCAAGGTAACATAATACCCTAACTTCAAAACAACCAGGGTGGAGATACTGAGATGCAATGAGGTGGAGATATGAAGCACTTTGTGACCATGACCCTGCCAAACCTGGCACCAGCCCTGCCACGAATCCTCAAATTAAACCTCAGATTCAGATAAACCATGGAGCAGAGTCACCCCTGATGACTCAAGAAGCAGGCAGGGTCATGCAAGCACAGGACACAAACTCTGTGGTGGGATTCTGCTGAGCAGGTATGCATGGATCAGGCTGAATAAGCATAACGTCAGACTGCAAATGCATTTTGATTGTTTGCCTGCTTAAAATATGTTTATCCCATCTTTTTACCAAAAAACTGAAGAACAATCAATTAAAAATAGAATGAAGATAAGACTAAGCCTGCTGTGTTCATACCATACCCTTAAAGCACATTCAAAGCACATTTTTTTCTCTCCAGAGAATCCTGGGAACTATAGTTCACCCCCACACACAGAGCTCCAGTTCCTGGCATCTTTAACAAACTAAAGTTCCCAGGATTTTGGGAGAAGTCATATGCTTTAAATATGCTTTAAATGTATTTATTTTTATTTATTTAACAGAATGTGTATACCATTTGATTGTTTTTTAGAAAAACACCCCCAAAGCTATTTACAATCTACAGTGTGTGCAGAGGCTAAGACTGGGGGAGGGGGGAATCTACGAGAAACAGGAGAGGCTGTAGTAAAGTACTATCCAGACAAGCAATTTTAACATAGTTCATCTATTTCCTTATATAAAAAGCCCAGTCTGTACACATCTGCACTGCAAATTTATTACACTGATTTAACATTCATTTCTTCTTCTCCAGGTATCCTGGGAGTTAAAACTGTGATCGCAGATGGAAAATTATCATCACTTCATGAAACTACAGTTCCCAGGATTCCTTGCAGGAAGCCATGATCGTTAAAGTAATATAAAAGAGATGTGATTTTCATAATCTTAGTATGCCATATGAAGGCAAACTGTAAGTGCTACCCTGGAATATTTGTTGTTAAATGTGAGCCATTTGAGAGTCCTGTATTCTGATTAGATTTTAGACCTAAAGGAATCTGTTTTCAGTGTCTCTTTATGCTTTGAATAATGTTGTAAATTCAAAATGTTTAAAAATGTATTTTAAAAAAAATAAAACAGCAACACCATAGGAACATGATGAAGTATCCTTGAATATGTCTTGGCTCTGGTAGAAGTGATGGGCTAATCTCAACGTACCAAAAAGCAAGCAGAAAATACTAAGAGGCAACTTCAAAGACATGGTCATAAATGTTTATTTTGTCTTGTGTCTTGCAAGAAGCAGGATCAAAGGTGGGTGAAGAGAACGGACAGTCAGACCGAACTTTTGGTTGATGACTGACTGACTGACTGATTGATTATAAAAGTACTTATTATAGTGTCATTTATATACCACAATATCAGTGCAGTGTACAGCAATAAAACATAGCACATCATTAAAATAGTACAAAACAAACATTAAAATGACTGATTAATTTTTTAAAAAGCTTCAAACAGCTGCATAGTCCTATTGGCAAAAAAGAAAAGAGCTTTCAAGAGATGCCTGTATGTCAATCGCGAGGGTGCCTGCTGAATATCTACTGGAAGAGTGTTCCAGAGCATGGGAAGACCAGTTAGACCTCTTTAACATGGCAGATAACTAATTGCGCTGCTCCAGATGATGAAACAATGTTGTACTGAATCAGGTCATTGGCACATCTATTCCAGTAGTGTCTTCTCTGACTGGCAGCAATGATCCTGGACTTCAGCCCACCACCTGTTACCTGGCCCCCTTTTTAACTGAAGAACCAAGGATTGAACCTGGCACCTTCTGAATGCAAAGCATGCACACTGTCACTGAGCTCTGGCTGCTCCAATGTTCTACTTCCACTCCAAAGAAACCTCAGTTTCATTTGGATCATCAAGTCTGCCACTGGTTCGGCAAATCTCTGTTCTACTCCTGGGATTTAGGTTTTTGAATGTTTGGGTTGAGCAACAATAGAGAGGGTGAGACAGTTCCTTAGGCTGCAGTTAGATGTCCTGTAAGGATAGAGAGGGATGGGCATCATGAAAAAAGGGCTGAAAACTCCATAAAAAATACTGCAGCTGTACCTTTTAGGTGCTATTGAACACAAGAACACAATAAGCTGCCTTATACTGAGTCAGACCATTGGTCCATCTAGCTCAGTATTGTCTACACTGACTGGCAGCAGCTTTCCAGGATTCAGACAGGCATAGCCCTACCTGGAGATGCCCAGGATTGAACCTGGGACCTTCTGCAAGCAAAGCAGATGCTCTGCCACTGAGCTGCACCCTCCTCAAAATTTAAGACACAATCCAGCTGAAGTTAAGCATTTTTAAGTTCCATTGATTTTAATATCTCTGACCTTCCTCCCCAACCCCAATTTCAATCAATGTGACTTCAAAATGCTTTTAAATAATTGGCTGAGTCATGCCATATTAGACTGTAAGGTCTTTGAGGCAGAGACCTGTCTTTCTCATTATTGTGATGTTACTTGATACGTTGCCATCAGCACCTGGATAAGTTCTCAGTTTGATCCTCATAAACCAGCAAACGGGGTCATTTTCAGTATGGTTAAGTGTATTCAAAGAGTATCTAATTGCTTTCATTATCATTGTAAGCCACCTTGAGCTGCACAGAAATTGCTTCAATAAGTAAACAAACAAACAAACATGCTCCGGACAACCCAAGTTATCTTGGGTCCAATGGACTGTTCCTGCTCAGAAGCTGCTGTGCGGAAGAACCTTGCTGGCAGCAGCAATCTTGGGGGAATTTGGGGAAGTCTTGTAGCTCATTGGCAGAGCATTTGCTTTGAATGCAGAAAGCCCCAGGTTCAATCCCTAGCATCTCCACATAAGGCTTGGAATTTCCCCTTTCTGGATCTCTGGAGAGCTGCTGCCAGTCAGTGTAGGCAATACTGAGCTAAATGAACCAATTGTTTGGCTCAGTATAAGGCAGCTTTGAATATTCCTGTGTTCCTAATCCAATGTGACACATTTCACTTTTCCTCCCCCCCAACTAGCATCAGCACCTTGGACAGCTCCTTGAAAGCTCGGACTAATATCCAGACTGGATTCCACTGTCCCACTGACATGGAGCCACCGACCCCCACTGCCCACCAGCAATATTCAGTGGCCTGAATGCACCTTACAGTGTTAGGTTGCAAAGATGAGACGAAACAGAAGCAGCAGCCGTGCCCTTTGTCTGGCTTGCTGCCCTTGTGAAGCCTCTGAGCAAACGGATACGTTAATATTCCCACCGCCATCTCAAAAATATGCTCAAGTATTCTGCAGTGGAAACAACAATGACAATACAGCATGGCAGTGTTTAACGTTATCATCACTATTTGATACCCATTTTCCCCTGTAGTCTAAGTGAAACCCCTAGCAAGGATCTCTGTTGCGAAAGTAAACTTTTCTTTTCTTTTTAACGCTGTGGCCGGAGGAAAGCCACAAGTAGCTTTGTCTCTTTGCATGTGCGCACAAGCCCAACGTCAGCACCCACGCATGCAGTCAGAGGGCACAATCCACCAATTCTCCTGCACAAGCCCTGGTTGAAGCAAAATGAAGGCCATGCAGACTTGTCTGCAGTTCCCATTCACCCTGATGGGACTATCACAGGGGAACTTCCCAGTGGATTGTGCTCAGACATAGTGCAGAGCATAATGGAAATTATCTTGACCATTCCTTGGACAATTCCTCATATATCTTCCTGCTGGGAGGAAGGGCAGGATATAAATCAAACAACAACAACAACAACGATAGATAGATAGATAGATAGATAGATAGATAGATAGATAGATAGATAGATAGATAGATAGATAGATAGATAGATAGATAGATAGATAGATAGATAGATAGATAGATAGATAGATAGATAGATAGATAGATAGATAGATGGATGGATGGATGGATGGATGGATGGATGGATGGATGGATGGATGGATGGATGGATGGATGGATAGATAGATAGATAGATAGATAGATAGATAGATAGATAGATAGATAGATAGATAGATAGATAGATAGATAGATAGATATGCAAGTAATTGTGATAAACAAAACAGAGGTGAAGGCAGAAGCCAAAACGTTTTGATAATACAATAAAAATATATATTTTGTTAATCACAAATACGTGCATATATTTTTAGGTGATTAACGGAATCCTTATAGGGATCCAGAGCAAGCTTGTATGATGTTCTGTTTGTTGCTTTCAAAACTGTCTATATCTATCTATCTATCTATCTATCTATCATCTATCCATATTTAAATATATATATATTTAAAAACCTCCAATTTGTCATCACTGCCCTGAAACCAATGAAATCATGCTTAGTAGGAAAGGTTTTATATCCATCAGCCGGTTGATAAAAGAAAGAGGAAATATATCGCCAAGGGTGGGTAACTGGTGTGCCTGTGGACTGGGAATAGTCACTGGCTGGTTTCCTTTCTTTTCTCCCTTCTTCCCTTTCAAGGTGGTGTTTGGGGTTTCTCTTTCATTTTATGATGATTGTGTTGTGTTCGGATTACAAACGCAAATAGCTAAGTGGTATATAAAGGCCTACAACCAACCAACCAACCAACAGATCCTTTTAAAAACATTATTTATTCATTCATTCGTTTATTATTTGCGTCAGAGTTCTCTTTGGGCAAGTGGAAATCTGGGCCCAAAAAAAGAGGGTAAATTTTGCTGAAGTTGATGGTCTCATTCCAACCATGCAAATTCAGGAGCCGGTGGGGAAGCAAGAATTAGCAGTGGGAGTTTGCTGGGGAGGAAGAGAGAGAGAGAGGGAGGAGGAAGCATTCTTCTGCTTGGTGAATGTTTGAGAAAAGGCTGCTGAGCTGTTAGCTGGTGGCTATTGTGTGATGGTAAGACAGGGAGATGAGGGTGGGGAGAGGGCTTTGACACCCCCCCAAATCCCTCTCCCCTTGGTGTGGATTTGCTGGCCGAAGACCGTTAGGAGCGGGCAGAATGAATGCAATTGAATGGGGGGATGCGTTTCAAAGGGCCCCACCTCCTTTCTTAAGAGGATGAGGGGGCTGGGATCTCAGGAGTACCTTGGGAACAGCTAGCTGAGACCCTCCTCAACAGCACAGAGAAAGCCTCTGGAAATCAGAGGAGGGGGTGGAAGAGGTAGCTGGGGGGGCTGTCGAAGGTGAGTGATGGGGAGGGGGGATTAATTTTTACTTTTATTGCAGATCTGCACACACGCACACACGCACAAATTATTAGTAAAACAAAATCGCCACAATTAAGAAGGCCACGAAGAGGCATGAACAGACCAGAAGACCCGTTGAGGTAGAAAAGATTGCAGCCCGCTCGTAAGTCAAACGAGAAAGCGAGTTTTGTCCTTGCTTTTCAAATCCCACGTGGATTTCTCTCTCTCTCTCTCTCTCTCCCCCCCCTCTCTCTCCTAATCTAGATTTTGGGGAAATTACAGCAAAGGACCACATGGATTTATTCATTTGTTTTACAGACCGTGTGTACGTGCATGTTTGTGTGTGCCTTAATATACCGTGAAGAGTGGATATGTATGGAATGCACGCCTCTCTCTCGCTCTGAGTGTGTGTGTGTGTGTGTGTGAATCTATACTCAATGTAGCCTGGCTCTGACAACATGTGCCCGTTTGCGAATACATGCTTATGCCCCCCTCTCTGAACGTGTGTGTGTACATTTACATGCCCCCACACATGTAAATTATAATTTAGTTATAAATCCGTGGGATGGAGGTGGCTAAATCTGTAGCCTGAATAATATTGTGGAGTCAAAATGAGGTTTGTTCAGCATCATTCAGGTTAGCAATATGAAAGAGGAGGCTTTGCTTTTCGAAAAGACTGGTTTTCTTAGGCAGTTGCACGGAGAGATTTTTGGTTCATTGAGAGGTGTGTGTGTGTGTGCGCGTGCGTGCGTGCTCCTACCGGCAGGTTTTTAAGAGCTATCACTTCTTGGTGGATTTTCTTGTGCTATGGATTGAGGATTTGAATGCGGTCATCTTTGCGGGAGTTAAGGTCTGGAAAAGGGAAGGGTAGAAATTCGCACGTTTACGATCTCTTTGTCTGAGGAGCAGTGGGTGGTAGGCTGGGGGGGAGGGGAAGGAAGGAAGGAAAGAAAGAAAGAAAAGGTCCTGAAATCAATTGGCTCCTCTTATCATTAAGAGAAAGAAAATGGACACTCCCCCCCCTTTCCTCATTATTTAAGAAATGCAATCGGCCTTAAAGCAGAAAAGGTGAAATGCCAACAGCGAAATGTTCAGCGAGATGGGTGGGATATAATTCCAAAAAATAAAAATAAAAAATATATAGGAGAACACTTTATAGGGCAGATTGGAAACAACCGAGTCGCTGGATTGAACAACAATAAAGAAAATGTGTTCAGTGTCCCATGTAGATCTCCACTCCACGCACCCGCACTTTTTCAGTTTCCCTTCTCCAGCTTTTTTCAAAATCCCCCAGTTCTTCTTCCATCCATTCTCCCTCCTTGCCTCCTTCCCTTGATGTGGTCCCACCGAGGGAGGGGCGCTTTCTTTATTTTTAAGACCACGAGCCTTAGAAATCAAATACAAAATTGTTCGGACTACAAATGGAAATTTCAATGACAGGTGGATATTCCCTTTAGCACACGCCTACACATACAGATCCGCAACGCACACTCGGCCGCGTAAAAAGCAGGGCCTAGATCTTTCCATGCTGAATTGCCGATCCGCAGCCCGCTTGAGCCAGACACGCTGGAACGGGAGGCCAGCCACTGGCCAAGGGGCCGCAGGACTCTCCTTGGTCGCCTTGGACAGGCTAGGCAAGCGGTTCTTGGGGACGGCAAGCGTAGCTGGGCTGTTTCGTTCGGTTTCCTGTTTAGTTCGTTCTCCTTCAAGGTGTTACGTTTGCTTTGTGGAACCTTTTCTATTTCCTCGATCGGGTGTATATTCGATCATTTTTCAGTACTAAACCTTAAATGGGGAGTAGTAGGAAAAAAGGTCTTTCTAGAGGATTAGCACATTATGCGCAGGATCCAGCCGAATTTAACACACTTTCAAGCCCAGAGTCCAACGCATGCTGAACGTCGTTATGGTTGTTGCTTATAAAATGATGGAGCGCCCAACAGGGCCTTACCAGCGAGGCGCTTTGCAGAACAACTTAGGTAAGAAAGACAGGTCCCTGCCCCGAAGAGCATATCATCAAGATAGAGGAAAGACCATCGTGGAGCTTGCAGATAGAGGTCAGGCGACCGAGAGCTCACCGTAGCAAGCAAGCTACTGCGGAAAACCGACTAGGTTTCGTTTCCCTTTTAACAGCCTCCCCGCTTCCCCCGCCCGCATGAAAAGCTATGGGCTTTCAAATGTCTTAGCTTTGGTTTGTTTGTTTCCTTTTTTTCTGTATGTACAAAAATAGAAACGATAGTTGATTTCCTAAATACTTTGGATTTAAGGGGGAGGGGAGCTTTAAAAAAAAGACAGAGAGGGAGGGAGCCAGTTGGAGGCGGAGGCGGCAAAATTGGGTGTAGCAGGAGGTGAGTGCGACTGCCCAGTGTCACCGGGGAAGGTTGGCTCGACTTCCAGCAATACCATGGACAGCGAAGGGGCGAGGCGCCGCCACCGCCGCCGCCGAGCACAAGCGCAGGCCTGGCTCCGGCGGGGGCGTTTCAGCTCCCCCTTGACTACGGCGGCCAAGGCACGGCTCTTCCCCTGTCGCTCCGCTGGGCTAGGCAGAGGCCGGAGAGCAAAGGCGACCGGACGGCAAGTGGCCGCAGAGGGTGGCCGTGAGGACGCCTTTCCCCTACCGTTTCTCCCCCTCCCCAAGCAATAGCCCTGTGCTACTACTTGGGGCTGGGGGGGGAGAGGTACTGAAAGAACCGCGCCCTCCCAAGCCACGCTGATGGTGGACTGGGAGGGTTTCAAAGGCAGGCTGGGGGTCATCATCTACACTCATTCTGGCTTTGGGATGCCCAAATTTGAACGATTGGAGGCATTTCCAAGGCACAGAAAGAAGGAAATTAGGAAGAGGAGCTAGCCAACGTGACATCATCAGCATCACTGCGATGATGATGATGATGATGATGATTATAGCATGCCCTTTGCGGTGTACAAAGCAAGTCCCACTGATTCCAACAGGACAGGCGCACGTTGACTCTGCAGCCAGTCCCTTCCGCGTCCACTGAGGCGTCATCCCTGGGAACCAGACTCGCCCGTTCCAAAAACGTTCCATCTTTCCCCAGTGGAGCGAGCGGGACTTTACAAAGGATCCACTGGGCCGGATCCGTGGCTTATAAAGAGAGTCGTCTCTCTCTCTTTTAAAATGGCATCTTGGGGAAATCCAAGCTGGAAACGATTTGGGACTCTGACTTTCTTTTCTCCCAAGCTGAGATAGTGGGTGCGTGGGTGCTCGCGTGTGTGGGGCGGGGCGGGAGGGAGGCTATAGCCGAGAACCCACTCCAGTTCAGCTGGAGGCTGGCGAAAGGATGATGCCTGCCAAATAATGCCTTTTCAGCTCGGTTGCTCTGGGCCTTCCTAAAGCGCTTGACTATCCCCCCCCCTCTCGTCCTTGGCCGTCGGTGGGAGCAGACTGAGAGAGAATGAAATGGCATTGACTGCAGAGGGAGAATAATGCTGGCCGGTTGCTCCTCTTCCCCTGCCCTCCCCCGCAACATAACAAGCAGAGGGGAATGTTTTTTTGGGGTGGGGAGGCTGGTTTTAAAAATACAGGGCAGTCCTTTCTCCTCACCCACGCTAATGGGATTATATGCAAAGAAAAAGAAAAGGCAAGGAACCCCCATCCCATTTTGGCGGCTGTTTGTAAGTCTTTCCCGCACACGCCCGCAGGCATAGTTGGAGGCGGTGGCTTCTCCGCTTCAAGAACCTGCAGCCACCAACGGATCTGACGGGGCTTTGCAAACCCGGAGTTGTGGTTCGTTTCTGTTTTGATTTTCCCGACTCGATCCCTCCGCGGTTCTCTCGCCATTTTCAAAAAGGGGAAATTTTGGGTGCACCGGGCCGCCTTTTGCCTTCCAGTGCTGTGACTTAACTGGCTCGTGGGTCTGTCTTGGGGAAGGATGAGAGCTCGCCTCGGAATCCGCGGCCGCAGGGTTGTGGAACGATACGTTTTCCACGGGAGAAGAATAAATCCCGTTTGTTGATTTGCACCTTTTGATGACACATCCAGACCCAATGGGGAATCATAGGCCTTTTCAAAACTAGACTTTTTAAGCGAGGGGAGCCCGCTCCCAACTTAATGTGGACAGGCCTTGCCCCCCTCCTTTTAAAAAAAAAAAAATCCCCTTCTTCTTTGGAAAATATGGGCACAAATGAAAAACACTCCAAAATCTTGTCATAAAAATAATTTGAACCAAGAAATGGAAGGCTCTCTCTCTCTCTCTCTCTCTCTCCGTTGTGTGTGTGTGTGTTTGGCTTTTGCAGTATTGTGTTTGTTTGCAACACTACCTCTCTGTGTATATATAGATATAGATATCCAAAACTCAGGACAGTGTTTTTGGCTTTTGCAATCGTGCGTGTAGTATGCATGTCGTTATGCATACAGACACACACACACGCAAAAACCGCACAGACCAGACCTTCCTCTGATATTTGGAGATGGTTGCATCTTTAAAATGCAAGAATATTTCTTTCGTGCTGAGGAGAAGTCTGAAGGATGGATGTAAGGGGTCCGATGTTTTGCAGCCAGGTGCTAGGAGATTAGCTTACCTCGCCTTGTTTAAGGAAAGGATCCATTGCGGGCTCAGGGAAGAGGGGGGGAAATCAACCTCGAATTATTAAGAATTGAGTTGGGTTCAGATGCGGGGAGCGATGGGGGGGGCGCGATGGCGTTGGTTATGTATGTTTTGGTTAGTTCCAAGCTCAGGCTGGTGGCAGGCGATGTAACCTGGGGACCGTTTCCCTGGCTCAGCGCATTTGGGTGAAAAGGGATCTCGCGGCTCCTTCCCTTAGAGCAGGCCAGAGCACCTTCCGGCGGGAGCCAAGGCAGCGCCGACTTCCATCCTGGGGCTCCGATCCTCTCTGCACGCGCTTTCCTGGGAGGCCCCGAGTGGGGCCTGCTTCTCAGGAGAGCCAGGCCCGTAGGATCCTGCTGCCAAAAGCGCTTCCCTCGGGCAAGATCGGGGCCATTCATGAATGGAAAGGATCCTGAGGGTGTCCCTTCCCAGTCCAACCAAAGCGCTTTGAAGCCCTGCTGAACGCGATCGGGGGGATATCAGGTCTGGCTCAAAGCTCTCCCGGGGGAATGCCGGTCACTTTGTATTTCGCCATTTATGTGTCCCTCTCCCCATCTATTCTGAATGTGTGTGTGGTGCGAGCGCGTTATTTTAGGCACACTTGTTTGGCGTCAGGCCCATTCAGCAGCGTAGGACTTCTTCCAAGTAATCATGCAGAGGATCGGGCTAAAAGAAAATGCGGGAGGGGGTGGAGAGAGAGAGAGAGTAAAATAATGCATATAATATGAACCCATCTCTCTCTCTCTCTCTCTCTCTCTCTCTCTCTCTTTATGCGCGTGACCGACACAAATACATAAATCGAGGGGTTTCTCTCGGATGGAAACGAAATCCGAACCGTGTTGGGGCTCTTCTTTGGCGCGGATTAGGGACCCCTCAATCCCCACCCCAAATTCGAGGCGCCTCCAGGCAGATTCTCCCTTGCAGGCTTGGCTCTCTCTTGTCCCTCCCCCGCCTCATTTCCACAACTTCTGCTTCCTTCCAGGTGTATGTTTGCGGGGGAGGGCGAGGCTGGCTGGCTGGCTTTCCAATGATTTGGGATATCTTTCCAAAATGACAGGCACGTCAGATAGCTTGGGAGGTCAGGGGGGAGGAGAGCGGAGAAGCGGAGGGGGGGAATAGATTTGCGGGTGTCTTCTGAGGTGAGGAAAGGACGGGAGGTTAGACCGTTCTCCCTCTCCGCCCTCCCCTTTTTTTCTATGCCTCTCCCTCTTTTGGGGGGGAGGGGAGAGGAGATCTTTTGGGCCATTTCTGATAACCAGTAAATGTAAATGTATATTCCGACTTATGGCGACCCTATGAACAGGGTTTTCATGGTAAGCTGTATTCAGAGGGGGTTTACCATTGCCTCCCTCTGAGGCTGAGAGGCAGTGACTGGCCCAAGGTCACCCAGGGAGCTTCGTGGCTGTGTGGGGATTCGAACCCTGGTCTCTCAGGTCGTAGTCTAGCACCTTAACCTTTTTTAGGATGCCTCAATGCCGAGCAACCTCCTTCTCCAAGGCAGGCTTTGCAAAAAAAAAAAAAAAGTCTCTGGATTATTATCTGCGAGGATCGACGTCCCATTCAAATGTGTCACCTTCTTCTTGAGCCCTTTACAGGATGCCTCAATAACCAGCGCCCCCCGCAACCTCCCCCATGCAACAACAACACCTTGATGATCTGCACCCCAACACTCCCTCCTCAAATCCTGCAGAGGCCCGGCCTCTCCGGCAATCTCCACACCCCCTCGCCTGCTCTCCCTCCCTCCCCCCCCCCCGCAGTTTCAAGGGCATCTTTGCTGATGAGGATTTGGCTAATGGCAGCGAACTTCTGTCCTGCCCATGACGTCATTGCGTCCCAATGTAATCCTCTTGCGCTGAACCTCAATCCGCAGATGCGCTCCTGAGCCGGGGATGGACAGAGAGAGGGGGAGGCTGATCCAGGAGCTTGGATCAGCTAAACACAGCCAGGACTTGAGAGGACCCACCCCCACTCCCTACCTCCTCTCCCTCTCCTCCCCCAAGCCCCCCACCCCACTGCTAGCCTAGGAAGATCTAAGCGAAAAAGGAACGCGGGCGGAGAAAGGAGTCTTGAATAGAATCGCTGGAAGACGGAGGAGGAGGGCGCCGTGCAAAGTCTTTCCTCAGCATTGCAAACTGCTCAACCCGCCAAGGAATCTGCTTCTTCCCCCCTCCCCCGCTCCGTTTTTTTTATATTATTCTGGTTTTATTTTTCCAGGATTCTTGCGATCTTGGCGCTTCTCCATTCGTCCTCTGATGAGCAGGAAAAGCGCCTGATTATTTTTTTTAAAAAAAAATACAAAATAATAAGGGAGAAAATAGCTAAATGACTCGCACAAAAAGAGAGAGAAGATTTTGCAAGATTTTTTTTAAAAAAAATTATTTTGCTGGTTTTTAAATTATAGGAGCCATTCTCTGGGTGCGAGCAAAACCAGAAACAGGCACCAGACGCAGCCGCTGGACCAGAGGCGTCACGTATGGGTCCTCCTGGAGATGCTTCCCGCTCGTCGTGACTTTCCAAGAAAACTAGACCACAATAAACCGGCTAAGAGCGTTAACCGTGGGGGTCGGGAGGGGGAGTCGGCGAAATAGCAGCCCGTCCCCCTCCCCATCGGAAGAGCTTCAACGAGTTTTATTTGAATCCTGTTAGTATATTTCTGCACATGTTGTGCGGGGGGGAGGCGAGTGGCGCCGTGGTCGTGGCGCGGAGGGGGGAGTCCATTCGCACGAGTCGGTGCAGATCCGGATTTTCTCTTTCCCCCCACCCCGTTTGTTTTGCAAATTGTCAAATTGAAGGAACCCTTCCTTTCTTCTCCGAGCTAGCAGATGGAGTGCGCGCGCGCCGGGGGGGGGCGTAATCTGAAAAATCAAACCTGCCTTTATTTATATTGACCAGAACAAACATGCAAACAGACAAACCCTCCCGGCTTGCCTCAAAACTCTTGCCAACTTGTCTGCCCCAACTGTGCTGGTCACGGGAGATTTCAGGGTGTCGTTCCCCCGCTGCCTGGATTCCGCGCGCAGGACCCTCGGCGGGAGAGACGGGTTTTCATTTCTGTTTTGCATTCTTTTTTTTTTTAAACAGTTGCTTAGATTGACGCAGTGCAGGTTTTCAGGGGCATCCCTTTCCTCGGGGCTGTGCTCGGGTGTTTTCACCAGTGCGTGGATGCCTCAGCTGTGCAGCTTTTGAACTGTCGAGGCGGAAGGCGAGGGAGATGTCGGCAGGCGTGCTGCATCCTTGCGGGGGTAAAATGGATCGGACGCTTGATCAGAGCAGCAGACATTGCACGGCTTTGAGGCTCTACAGCGGCCCTCTTGGACTTGCTGCGGGGGGGGGGAGCGCGGGCGGTGCTTGGATAAAGTCCCTTTCCGCTTCCCCAGTTTAAAAGCTGCCTGCCTGTGGTCTTTGGGAGATGTCTTTCTCAAGGTGTTTGAGGGCTGTTTATCATGTTTCCTTTGGAGGAAGTGTGTGTATGTGTTTCTGGTCACATCCCCCGGGTTTGAATGCGTGCCTGGATGTGTTTGCATGCTACCTTCCCATAGGTTCTCTAGATAACCTAAGCAGCAATTTTTAAAGTGTTGCGCTCCTTTAAACACACAGACACACAAGCATTGTCATTTGTCTTTATGGAGTTTATTGAGCACCGTCCCAGTCAGACTTCTGCTGTTTGAGAGAGAGAGAAAAAACGTCTGGAGGGCGCTCCGGGTGGAGGATTTGGGCATTGTGGAGAAGAGGCACATGAAGCCATGCGAAAAGCGCGCGGGCTATGCATCGATGCGTGTGCCCGCGCGCGCGCGTTTCGGACAGCGGCTGTGTGTGTTGCGCGTTGCGATGAGGCGAGCATCCTTCTAGCTGCCTGTATTTGAGTGCATTCCGTTTAGCTCCTGTTTTCTCTAGAGCAGCATTCAGAAAACCGTGGTGGCCCTTCAGAAACACGCGCAGTCAGCTGGAACAGGCGCAGGGAGCCCGGGGTCGCCTGGGAGGTTGCATCGGCCTGGGCGGAGATGTGTGGCTCTCTCTGCGTGTGTAAGAAAACGGGAAATCTCGTGTGGGTGGATGGGTGCACGCAAGGAAAGGAGGCTATTTGTCCTGTCGCTGCCTAAGACTCTCTCTCTCTCTCTCTCTCGTGTGTGTGTGTGTGTGTGTGTGTGTGTGTGTGTGTGTGTGTGTGTGTGTGTGTGAAAACCTGGGTCTTGTGGGGTACAAGAAGAAAATGGTTAGTTGTATGATTGTATGCATAAGGATATGTGACACAGTTGGGGTTAGGCGTGTGCATAGGCCTGCGTGCGCGTGCGCTAAAGAGATGTGCATGTGCGCGCGCGCGTATATGAGAGTGTAATGGAGTGAGAGGACCGCGTAAGCGTGCGTTGTAGCCTCGGCGCAAGGTTGCGCGTGCACACGGGAAACAGTAGGGGGCACCCGCGTGCAGACTCCGGTGGCTTCGGGCTTGCTTGCGGAAGCCTGGACTTGTGATGGGGAGGGCAGAGGGGTCAGACTCTCTGTCCCACCCTGGTTCTGCATTCTGCTCGCTCCACCCAGCCCAGCCCTCCAGCCCTGGCTCGGCTTTGCCTCCCCTTCCCACCCACCCCCTCCCGGGCCCTTCTCTGCGTGTTCACAGCGGACCTTGATTTAATGTCCATACAATTAAGGCACGCGGTGAATGCCAAGAGCAGGGTCCCCGTGACATCCCAGCTGAGATCGGGGGGCGCCACTACGAATCCCCCACCTCCGCCCCCTCCCCCAGTTTCCCTCTCTCCTTCTGCAAGCCCTTGACTTGCAGCAGCAGGGGAGTAAGCAGGGAAGGAAAGGGGATGTCCCCACCCCCCAAGACCCAGCGGTAGCACCACGACAATGGCAAGGTAAGGGCAGGAAGAGGGATGAGCCAAAGCCCCCACACAGAGAGAGAGAGAGAGATTACCCCTTAGGCCAGGAACAAGGTGGGTGTGCTTTTTGCTGATCCCAGAAAGGCAGGCTATGCCACCCCACTTTGCACAGGGCTTGTCTTTGGCCTCCCCTTTGAAATCCCTTGTCATCTCCACAACCGCCAAATGAAATGTTCTCGAGGCCTTGGGCTGGAACAGCCTCAATTCTTTACGGCCTTCTTCTCCCTAGCCTGGTGCCCCCCAGATGCTGTTGGACTCCAACTCGCATCAGCCCCAACTGGCGTGGCCAATGGCCAAGGGTGATGGGAGTCATGGGCTGCAAAAAATGGGAGGGCCCCAACTTGGGGAAGGCTGAATGAGATGCTGCCTGTGGGACCCAGACCAGCCACTTTCTGGGTATTCTGTTCCCGCCTGTAACCTTCAAACAAATACTTTTTTTAATGGATGGGTTGGATAATAACAGACATGCTCTTATTTCTTCCCCCTCAGCTGCTATTACCAGAGGTGCTTGCTTCTGAAAGGTTCACAAAATAAGCTGGGTGGTATCTGACTAAAGACTTATGCTGGTCACTGACCATAACAAAGATTTGACTAAATAGTACTCAGCGTAGACCCATGGAAATCAATGGACTTTAGACAGCCATGCCTGTTGATTTCAGTGGGTCTTCCTTGGGGATGATTTAGTCAAATAACATTCACTGTAATTCCCCCCCCCCAGAGGGCAACTAAATTAGTCCACACTGGAAAATTTGTAAAATAATGGAAATATATTATTGTTATTACATTGCGAGTTATTGCTCTTATGCAGCTTTAATTTGCTGCAGTCTGTCTTGTGCAGCGCCATTATTGTTATTATTAAGGTTGATGGTTTTCTCTTGTGAAAAGATTGGGTATGAACAGCATTAGCCTTCTGGTTCCTAGTTCCTAATGCATATTTCCCTGCTATTGAAAAATGAATAAATAAACACTTCTGGCTAAAGACCTATAATGTTTTAATTCTCTTTTGTTGCTGCTTCCTCACTGGTGTTTTAGATGGATTTACTGACATCTTGTTCTGACGACTTGCAATTAACTAAGATTTATTTCTATCACAACAATGTGCTTGCTTACAAATGTTCTTATTGCTCTGAAATATTCTGTCACCTAGATTCCTGTTCACTTTCAGCGTACAGTATCATGTAACTACTTACAATATATGTATATATTTTAAATTTGTGTTTGTGAGAGAGAAAGCACATGTGCTTATCATGCATCTGTGTATCCCAAAGCTGTTGACAGATTAAAGATCCACATATACAATCCAACACAGAGTTAAGCTCACTCTTAAACTGACTAGTTTAGATCCAGACTTTCCAGGGATACTTAGAGTATTGTGTACACAGCATATATTTAAAGCATATTATTTTCCCCAAGGAATCCTGGGAACTGTAGCTTACCCTTCACAGAACTACAGTTGCCAGCACTTTTAACAAAGTATAATTCCTATAATTCTTTGGGGGAAATAATGTGCTTTAAATATAAGGTGTGTACACATAAGTTTCTTTGAATTCATTGGGTCTGCCCCAAGCATCACTCGGGCTGCAATCCAATACACACTTCCCTGGGAAGAAGTCCCATTGAACCCAATGGAGCTTACTTCTGAGAAGACATGTATTGGATTGCAACCTTAGTCTGAATCTAACCCATTAAAATCAATGTGTTACCTATGAGTAAGCACCACTGAACATAGGGATTGCTTTTATTGTTGTTGTTGTTAGTAGTAGTAGTAGTTGTCAATTTAACAAAAAGGGAAGAAAAAAGGGGGAAATAACTTCTTAGTAAACATTTATAGGATTGAGCTGCAAATGTGATTAGCTCTGCATTGGGTAGTTCTTTGCGTAATTTTTTTAAACAGATGGTTAAGGAATGATGTTGCATGCACAATGCTTGGGCACTATGCTGAGATCTAAAATACATGAATACATTATATGCAGCTCCTCAAATAAGAATGCCAGATTTTCAGGACAGACAGGGGTGGGTGGGGTGAGTACCCCTTCACTTAGTGCACATTTATTTATTTATTACATTTATATCCCACTCTTCCTCCCAGAAGGAGCCCAGGGTGGCATAATTAGTTGATGGAATTTTCTCCCCCCCCCCTTTGCATGGAGGTCAACTGGTTTAAAGAGCTTGGATTATACAAATTCAGGATGGGAGGTATGTTAAGTGGCTATTGACTATGGAGCCTCCTTGTACAAAGGCAGTGTACCTCTGAGTGCCACATGCTGCAAACACACAGCCTTTCTCTCACACTTATTAGAAATCCAAGAAGCATTCGGTAGCTGCTGTTGAAACAGAATGCTGGACTCAATGGACTCACGTAAAAAGGCCATTTTTATGTTGTTAAAGTTCCTAATTTCCCACCTTCCTGTTCGGGTAAACGTATTTTTTCCTTAAAGTTAAATGAAAATGTCAGAGCTACTAATTAATAAAATCAAATCATCATATTGATTTTTTTTAAAGGGGGGGGATAAAGACTCCTTTGTAGCTTGCAGTATCTTCCTGAGTCAAGTATCTCCACCTGCTGGCCACTCTGTTATAAGACAGGGACTAGCATTCCAAAATTGTCTGCACTGGCGATTTTTGCAGAAAAGAATTCACGCTTAGGATTGCACAGAGCTTCTGAAGTGATTCGTATTATGTGGGTGCCTTGTCCTTTCTTAAATACTGCCTACTTCTTTTCTTTTCTTTGCATATTGATTTAATTCTTTGTAAAAGCCAAAATTTTCATTTCATTTAAAAAAACGCACACACATCTTTTTCTCAATTCAGTAGAGGCCACAAATTTAAACAGCACACCTTGCTCTTCTTTTTATCTCCATCAGTTTTATTTCTAGCTTGGTTATTTGTAATAGAATCATAGAAAAGTAGAGTTGGAAGAGGCCTATAAGGCTATCAAGTCCAACCCCCTGCTCAGTGCAGGGATCCAAGTTAATACTGGATATCAACCAGCAAAGAAACCCAAAAGAGAAATTGGCAGCTTTGATTCAGGGTAACTGAGAGAGCCAGTGTGGTGTAGTGGTTAGAGTGTTAAAGTAGGACCTGAGAGAACATGGTTCAAATCCCAACTCAGCCATAAAGTTCACTGGGTGACATTGGTCATCAGTCATGTTCTCTCAGCCTAACCTACCTCACAGGCTTGTTGTGAGGATAAAAATGGGGATGAAGAGAACCATGTATGCCATTTTGAGCTCCTTAGAGGAAGCGTGGGACTAAGCTGCAATAGTAAATAAATACATAAAATTTAGAGCTCCGTGGGTGCTCCAGGGTGCATCTGGAGCTAGTTCCTGTTTGTGCAGACTCCCCATTCACTTCAGCAGACAGTGCAATAAAATGTGTGTCATCGATGGCACCACCCTCCATTGAAAAGTATGGGGAACGACTTCAGCACCCCCGCTGAACTCTGAATTGAAGCTAAAGAGTATAGTGCAGTAAAATGTAACTGTGTTCAGTCCCATCAAAATCAATCGGTCTAATTACCACTGCCTTTTGCTGGATTAAGCCATGGCAGGCAGCAGCCTCAACCGGATTAGGAGCCATGCACATACAATGTGTGGTTCCTGGTTCAATCCAGTAGCTGTGGGGCAGGGTTGCATATGGTCACATCCACACCATACATTTAAAGCACATGGCTTTCGTAAAGGCTCCTGGGAACTGTAGTTTACCCCTTCACAGAGCTATAGTTCCCAGCACCCTTAAAAGCTACCATTTCCAGGATTCTTTGGGGTAGGCCATGTGCTTTAAATGTATGATGTAGATGTGGCCCAACAAAATGTTCAGGAACGGAGACAGGAAGCAGAGGTTGTGCTCAGCTGCCACCTGTGTCCCCTTCCTTTAAACTTCAGAATCTGAGAAGATGTTCAGAGCTCTTAGCGGTGCTTCGATTGGGGCTGTGTGTATGTAGCCACCGCTGCCCCATGCATGGTCATCTTGACTGGGGCCCAATTGTTTCGCATCAAAGTGTGCTTCTTGTCTACCCAAGTATATCATTGATGGTGGTGGTGGTGATATTAAATGTATATCCCACACTCCTTCACAAAGGGAGCCCAGGGCAGCAAAGAGAGGATAAAGCACTAAATACCTCATAAAAACAAGACATCTTAAAAACGTCTTTAAAAAAACAATTCCAACACAGATGCAGACAGGGATAAGGTATCTACTTAAAAGGATGATCGAAAGAGGACGGTCTTCAGAAGGCGCCGAAAAGGCACCATTGCAAACCAACATGTCGTATCCTTGTGCCGGACACTAGGTCCTTGTGGAAACATCTTTGTACATTTGAGATTATGTGGAAATCCATGCCCCTGCAATTGACATTATGCGGATGCTTCCATATAATGGACATAATCCAGATAAACCTGGACGACGTGCCTACTCAGTTGTGTATTGTCTGGTTTTTTAAAAAGAAAGAAAGATGCATAGCCCATTTCCATCGGTCCTGATTCTAGAGTGGGGAACAAAACAGCTATAAACAACCAGTAGCAAATGACTAGGTAGAGCATGAATGCACATTTTACCCCCACCAATTTCAGTCAGATTTAAGCATGCATGACTGTCTCTGGATGATGCCCAAAGCTTTTAGAAGTGATATTGATTTTTAGTTCTGACATTTTAAACACCATCTGTCACTTCATATCTAGGGCATAGTGGTTAGAGTTATAACATTAAAATGTTTTGTAGCACATCACCAGATAAAGGCAGGCTCAGAACAGAATATATGCCAAAACTGCAGGCCTTGAAACCTTCACTCTGGCCAAAAATCCAGACTGAAGGGGAAAGTTTTATTATGTTGGGGGGGGGATGCTCAGGCTCTGGAGTGGCTTGAGTGGAATGACATTCCATTGCAGAAGAACAAGCACCAAGAACACCTCTATGTGAACCTATTACCCAGACTTGGCATGTAGATGGAATAATGGAGGTGTTTAATTTTAATAATTCCAATTATTCAAGGTTTTGCCATTGTTCTCCTAGGGTATTTCCCATGATGGCTAGTGACTCCATGTCAGTGGGGCAGTGGAAAATGCTCCTGGTTTTAGCCTGAACTTTCAAGGAGCTTCAGCACTTGGATAGCTCCTTGACAGTTTAGACTAAAACAGATTCGACTGCCGCGCTGACATGGAGCCACAAGCTACCACTGGGTACTTCCAGATAGGTGTTTGTTGCGGGGTCTGTGCTCCTCAGGCATGCAAGTTTTTTCCAGCATCCACACACCATTGTTGCCATCCAAATGCCAGCCCATTGTTTTCTCCAGTTTAAACCAGACTTACCCTTTGAAGGGAAAATATGATGAGTAAAAAAAATTCCTATTGCCCACTTGAAACATCTCCATAACCCATTTGCAAACTAAGCCCTCATGTGGATGCACCCTTACTTTTCAAAGGGGGGGATTCAAAGGAACTTAGGAAGCTATCTAATATTGAGTCAGGCCATTGGTCCATCTAGCTTAGTATGGTTTACACTGACCGGCAGAGGCTTTCATAGATTTCCGGCAGAAATCTTTCTTAGACCTACTATTTATTTATTTATCAGATATGTATACCATCCTTCCTACCAGTAGGATACACCAGGGCTTGAACCTGGGACCTTCTGAATCCAAAGCAGTTGCTCTACCACTGAGCTACAGCCCTTCTGATTCTGATTCAGGGGCATTATCCTACTGTGAACATCCCCTGTGCAAATTTCCCATTTAAATGTCATATCAAAGGACACCTCTTTTATTCATTTTTAATGGTGCTTGCACAGTCTGCCTGAATTCACAAAGGCATCCAAGGTGAAGGTGAAAGGAGGGTTTCAAGTCATCTGGCTTATTCTGGTGGAAAGAGAGTTGGCTATTTCTGCAAACCTTGGGGACCCCCAAAACCTGATAATGTCTCCTCCTCTCATGTGAGTGATGCCATTTTGTTTGTATAATGACTGGCACTCAGAGGATTGAGATCTCTTTTCATGTACTCGTAAAGTGAAGGCGCAACTACCTTGTGTGAAGCCTTCCTAAGCATGCACTATTCATGTGACAATGCCTGAAGAGCAGATTATGAATTGCCAAGCTGGACTGAAACAAGCACTCGTTGCAAGTATCCCCGCAACCATCAGGAGCTTCAAGGCCCACTAGAAATCCTCCTCAACCCCCCCCATCTTGTCCCAGAAATATCAAACTGTCAGTTCTAATGATGGCATATATTCCAATACTAAAAAAGAATTAAGTGCTTCATGTACCTATCTCTTTCTCTAAATTAAAAATATCTTCATTCGTTTACCATTGGAGCTCCTTGCCACTCAGCTGTCAAAACTCTGCTTCACATATCCCTCTATTAAAAAGAGTGTGTGTGTGTGTGTGTGTGTATACATATATATATATATATATATATATATATATATATATATATATATATATATATATATATATATGTATGTATGTATGTATGTATGTATAATGGGTTTGTTATAATTGGGTTTAATCTTATAGCTGTAAGTCACTTTGGGTTGCTTTGCAAGGAAAGCAACTAGATGCTGTTGCTGATGATGATGATGTCGATGATGATGATAATATAGACAGCCCCCTAATCTGACTGCATATTCCCTGGGTGATTCTCTCTTGTTCTTTTTAATAAGCCAATTCATCATTCCAAATTTCACATCTCTGGCTTTTCCTTTGAATTTTTGGCTGTCTAACCTCACTCAGCCACCCACCACTTCTCCTTTTCTTTACTTCCCAGTTTACCCCTTCTTCAAGTTTCTTTTTAAAAAGAAAGAGGGTAAACCAGTGGGCAGGACCATGTATTTCTAAAATTATCCACCCCTTGCAAGTGTTGTTGTCACTATTAATTTATTTGGCATTATTTGTTGTAATTAATTTTATTGTATTTTTTTCAGACATAGTATTCATTGCATCTATGAATGCATCTGTAATACCAGTAGTAATGTTATATTTGTGATACTATATTTCCAATCTCTATGCATGGATGTGAAAGTTGGACAGTGAAAAAGGCGGATAAGGGAAAAATCAACTCATTTGAAATGTGGTGTTGGAGGAGAGCTTTGCACATACCATGGATTGCGAAAAAGACAAATAATTGGGTGTTAGAACAAATTAAATCAGAGCTGTCACTAGAAGCTAAAATGATGAAACTGAGGTTATCATACTTTGGACATGTAATGAGATGACCTGATTCACTAGAAAAGACAATGATGCTGGGAAAAACAGAAGGGGGTAGAAAAAGAGGAAGGCCAAACAAGAGATAAATTGACTCCATAAAGGAAGCCACAGACCTGAACTTACAAGATCTGAACAGGGTGGTTCATGACAGATGCTCTTGGAGGTCGCTGATTCATAGGGTCACCATAAGTCGTAATCGACTTGAAGGCACACAACAACAACAATTAGGAATTCAGTCTTGTGCCAGGTCTTTATTTTGTTTAGTTTTTGCAGCACGAAGTCTTGTTAGGAAGAGCTCAAGGATGCAGCACAATCCTACATGAGCTCCCCCAGAATGAAGCCCCATTGAAGTCAACGGAGGCTTGCTTCCTTTTAAAAAATATTATATAACTGCTTATGCCCAAGGTAAATAATAACACAACAAATCCCAACAAAATTGTAAAAGTAACATGATTAGGACAATACATATAGCACAAATTATATAAATATATTTAGAATGAAGTTACATAAATAGCAGATTTAACCCAAATAACATCGAACAGAGGTGCCTCCCTCTTTCAAAAGGCCTTTTAAGTAGAGCTCTTTCCCAGTCTGCATCTGTTTTGGAATTGGTTTCAGATGTTTTAATTGTTTTATCTCTTATATGTTTGCTGTCCTGGACTCCTTCAGGAGGAATGGCAGAATATAAATCTAATAAACAAGTCAATAAACAAATAAGTAAAACAAATAATACAAATATCATATAACAATTCACTAGAAAAGACCATAATGCTGGGAAAAACAGAAGGGAGTAGAAAAAGAGGAAGGCCAAACCAGAGATGGACTGATTCCATAAAGGAAGCCACAGTCCTGAATTTACAAGATCTGAACAGGGTCATTTATAACAGATACTATTGGAGGTCGATGATTCATAGGATTGCCGTAAGTTGTAATTGACTTGAAGGCACATAACAACAACAAGCATGTGGCAAATAACACAACCAACCACATACAACAATAACAGTGTCATTATTATTACTATTACTATGCTTTTCATTACAAGTGATCTCAAAGCAGTTTACTTTCATCAGTTGTGCCCAAAGGGGCTTACACTAAGTGACTCCACTATGATGTATCTCAGCAGAGGGCTACTGAGTGTGCCTAGGATTCTAACATAAATTGATGTGCATTTTCAGTTATTAGCTTGTTAGGGAATCAAAAAATCATGGGAAATCATGTTGAAACAGTTGCTAATGATGATAATCTCTATGAAAATTTCTGAGACAACGAGAAAAAGAAAAGTCAGAAAAGGGTAACCATTCTTGAAATGTGAGGAGCCACCCCAGCTATGGAATGTTTCAAAGGTGGTTTAATTTGCAGAATGTCTTTGATCCAACCTGCCACTCTGCATGCGCAAATGGAAAGTGCCTCCTCTCATGCACATTCGGGGAAGAAGATATGTGAGATTTCCTTCAGGGGGAGTTCACATGTACAACTTCCTTGTTTGAACTTTGATACCATCTTGAGCACCTCGGAGGAAGGACAGAGGAAATAAATGAAATAAGTCTCTTCAACTGGGAGGGCTGGTTTGCATGTGGGAACATGCCATCTCAGATCTATCACACCGGGTTGTGAACTTTTGCTCCAACTCATTTCACTTCTCAGCAGAGACATTTTGTGTAATCCTACTCCAGTTATCAATTTATATACATAAGAACAGCCTGGCTGCTGGATCAGGCCAACGGCCCATCTAGTCCAGCTTCCTGTTCTCACAATGGACAACCAGATGCCTATAGGAACCCCATAAGCAGAACCCATATGTAGGTAAAATAACATTGCAGTCCTAACAATCAGTGGTGGGTAGTGGCTTCTTGTCAGTGGGGCAGTGGAATCCATTCTGGGTTTCAGTCTGAACTGTCAAGGAGCTGTTCAAGGTGCAAAGTTCAGACTAAAACCTGGAACAGATTCCACTGCTCCATTGATATGGAGCCACCAGCTGCCACTGGTCAGCAACAATGGGAGTTGTAGTCCAGTAACATTCCTGTAGACAATACTGAGCTAGATGGGCCCATAGTCTGATCCAGTATAAGGCAGCTCCCTATGTTTCCAGCAGCAACATGCCCACTCCATGTGGCACAGAAAGAACCTTCAGGTTTCAGGAGCTAAAACACAACCAACATCTGATTTTGCAGAAAGGAATCTTGATTTAATATTTTCAACTGGAGATGTGAACATGGCACACACTCATACGACCACAGCTCTATTCACAGCCTGTGAAAATAAGGAGGGGATATAACTTCTGACTTTTAGGGGGTTCTAGTGGTGGGGAGGGGGGTTGCACAATTCATTTCCACCACCCACAGTCTGGCAGGCACCGTTTCCCTTTCCCCCAAAGTCCAGGAGCAAATGGCACACACAGAGCCGGCCCTACCATTAAGCAGAGGTGAAATGATTAATGGTTAACAAATCATTAAGGGAAAGGTGTAAGCTCGGTAGCAGAGCCTCTGCTTTGCATGCACAAAGTCCCAGTTTCAGTCCTCAGCATCTTGTGGAAGGACTGGGACATGTTCCCTGCCTGAAATCCTGGAGAGCCACTGCCAGTTAGTGTAGACCACTGTTCTTCAATCTTGGATCCCCAGTTGTTGCTGAACTACAACTCCCATCCTCTCTCTGCCTAGTGGCCAAGCTGGCAGTGGATGTTGTGAGTTGTAGTCCAACATCTGGGGACCCAAGGTTGAAGAACAATAACAGTGGGCTAGATGGACCATTGGTTTGGTATAAGGCAGCTCCTATGCTCCAGGGTGAAGCAGTCACCCCAGGTGATGGATGCTGAGGGTGGAGAGGAGGAGCCAGGTGGTGGAAGACAGAGTGAGTACATCACATGACCTGACCTGCATTCCCCTAAGCAAGCTTGCTAAGAGTATGATAGAGGACACCATCCTTTTGCCAGTGTTAAAGTCAGGTTTCGCAGCAAGTCTGGTCAACTTCTGTATGTGAAATGAGTAGGGGGCACCCTCTTGTCCTGCTCCTCATAGAGGAAAATGTTTTGGGCTGGTCCTATTAAACATTAAATCTAACATAAATCTCAGGGGGTTTCGGAAGGGGAAAGATCAGCCAACAGTGGACAGAAGTGGCAAGTCCTCCTTCACCACCACAATCAAATTTCAACTCTCAGTCTCCAAACCTTTCAAAGGGATTTCATTCCCCCTTATCTCATAAAGGCTTCACACTTCCAAAATATGAGCCAGATGAGAACCTTTGAATCAGCACTACACATCCAGAAGTGCAGCTACATCCTGAACTGATGATCATCCCGTGCTGATTGGTTCAGGTGAGTCTGGGCTTATAAACACACTAGTAGATCAAAGCATTTTCATTTGCCGCTCCTAGAGGGGGAATGGGTTGATCTGCCAATCAGTTGCAAAATCTCTGTGAAACTGATTTTTTTTAAAAACTGCACTCAAGCTCCTCCCACCAGATTTTACAGTAACAAGGGTTGGGGCTTGACTAGAATCGTGTCCGTCCCCCCCGTTTTCAGAGGTGGAGACACACTGGAATTGGCAGAACAGTGAGTATGTTTCTACCCTTAGTTAGGGATGGGAGAGAAATTTGACTCAGTTTGCATCTATATCGAGTTTCCACTTTCTGAAGCAATATGAGAACTGAAACACAGCCGTCCTTAGAAATTCGCACTTATCTGAATTTTGCAGTGTGGTTCTCCAACCAACCAATGTTTACAAAAATACATAAATTAGGAGGAAAATTCTCCGAAAAATGGATAGTGAAAATAACATACAAAAATGCATTATATTAGGAGAGATTTCTTGCAAAAATGTGCACATCAGTCAAAACTGCCTACAAAATGGATTAGCAGAAATTCACACTAAAATGCTGAAGAAGTTTCATGAGGTTTTTTTTTTTTTTTTAAATGGCAAATTGCTGCAGAAATGTGGAGAACTGAATTTAAGATGGGGAAAATGAGAAACCGAGAGAACGGAAAGAGCATCTTTACGTTTGAGGTTCAGGTATTTTAAAATGTGAATAAATGCGATAATTATCAGGGTTTTGACAGGGGTGGAGGGAGAATTAACCCTTTCCTCCCCTGCTGAGGTCCTGGGAGGGTGGGCTCTGTTCCCTTCCGGGCAACCCCCTGCTAGTGGTGGGTAGGGACAGGGGCAAAGTGAGCACAGCAACAAATGTAACATTAGCCTTCCCACTGTAGGTTGGTTCCTATCCACACACCTCCTCTCTATCCTCCGTCCAGGGAAGGAAAAGGCATTGTCAGAGAATTGTCACATTCCAGCCAGTTAAAAAGGAATGGCAAAGGTAGGGCATGGCCTGGAGACAGTTCCAAGGGCCAGACAAAGAGGCCTGTAGGCAGCCCTGTGCCAGGGTGGGGCAAATGGGTGCACCGCTCCCCACCCCCCTCCCCGAGCTGTGCTTCTTTCCCCCTCCGGCAGCTAGGGGTTTTTTGGAAAATGATCTTTCCATTTGCGACATGACAGACAACGACAGCTTCCATTTAAAGAAGGACGGTCTGTTTTAAGAACAGGATCAATTTAAGACTAGGACCCTCTGAACAAATCAGTAATAATACAAGGCTCATGCACAACAAAAGCCTCATCTGGAAGAGACCCCCAAATCGCTCACTCAAGACTTTCCCTGACTAAGGGTAGGTTTTTCAGGATCCCAGTCACCCTATAATTACTTAAGTGAGCCTGAAAACTCCCAGTCTTTACAGTAACATGACCTTTGAACAGTTAAATATGAGAACTTTGTATTATGGGTTCGAGATAGACTCCACCCCTTGGACTTTCCTTTGCCTTTCATTTTCGTTTTCGGTTGTGCTGTCTACCCAGCCAGCCATAAAGAAGCATGTTTGCTTACTCTGCAGTTATTATAATAGGTAGAGAAGTATTGGGTGCTTATTGCTAAAGGGTGCAATAAAGAGGCCTGAGGTTTCCCACCTTTGTCCCAAGAGACATCTCTCTTCTGAAGCTAGTTGGGGGGGCACAAATCCCCCATTAGCACCAATTCAGGATTACCTCCTAATCCATTTTAAAAAAAAAACAGCCTGTACATTAATGCAAAGATTAATTTATCGTCACATATTATTTGGCACATAAGCACTCCAGGATGACATCCGGGGTTCAAACTGGAAGCCAAGAGACTTGGGACAAGTTGCCAAGCCAGAGACCAGAAGACTGTCCCCTGCACAGACCAACCTCTCCTTCCTTTCTATTGCAGGAATTTTGTTGAATTCCAGTTGTTGGGCTGTGTGGATATGTTAAGACTAACGGGGGCAGAGTTCCCCTGCTCACTTCACTCACTAACCCTTCACCCCCAAACACACACACACACACACACACACATTGAGACACACAGCCCAGGCACTCCCAAACACACACACAGAGACTCTCTCTTGCACACACACACACACACACACAAAGAGAGAGAGAGAGAGAGAGAGAGAGAGAGAGAGAGGCACTCACAAACCGCTCCCCTCCCCTGGACACTAAGAATCCTGGGAAGTATAGTTTGATAAGGATGCTAAGAGTTGTTAGGAGACCCCTGTTCCCCTCCCAGAGCTACATTTCCCAGAGTTGCCTGGGAAGAGAGGCTGACTTAACTACTCTGAGAATTGTACCTCAGTGAGAGGAATAGGGCTCTCCTAACAATTCTCAACACCCATAACAGTGCCCAGGATTCCTGGGGGAAAGCTATGACTGCTTAAAGTGGTATAATACTTTGCTTTAAATGCGTACTGCAGACGGGAACTAACTTAGGGCGGTTTTACACACTCAATCTAAGCAGCTCTCTTTGCATCACTGGTAGAAATAATGACAACCCAGTGATAGAATCCTGGGTTAAGAAAGATGCCGCCTGACTTTCCCAATCACATCTGTTGTAAGGACACAGCAATTACTTAAGGGCCTAGTCCTTAAGAACACACAGGCCAGGTGTTGGTGAGACCACAAAGAAGACAGGTTGCTACGTCTGATCATGTCCTGCCCGAACTTGAGGAACTCAGATTCAGTCACAGCTGTAGTTTTTCTTTTATTAATAGAAAGTCCCAGTTCAGAGCGCTTCATGAATCTATCTACGGCTTACTCAGAACTCAGCATCCCTCTCTAACTAACTAGGCACAACTTGGCGGCATTAAGACTTTGACTCAGCAACTAACCCTTCCCCCTCGCCCAGCTTAAGTAGGACTGGGTGGGCCCCCTTCTTGCATGTAGCCCGAGTCATGGTTGGGTGCGTGCACGTAAGCACAGACTCTTCCTGAGCTGGGTTAGTTGAATCTCCCACCACATCTTCCTCCTCAACCTGGGCGAAGGCAGGGCCTTAGCTTCAGTCCTGTTCTTTCCATCTGTGGGGGGAGAGCTGTCTGGTGCCAGCACAGGCATGGGGAGAGGCGCAGCATCAGGCGAAGAAGAGGACAGCCAGTTGGGGGTTGTCTGTCCTGGGGGGTGTCTGATGGTGACCCATTGGCATCGAAAGTGGGGGCTGTTTTGCCATCTCCCTCTTCACTGGGTCCTTCCCCAACGGGAATGTCCCAGTCCAAGTCTTCCTCACCCCCCCCCCTGCGTGTCGGTCTACCCCCTGCGAGCATGACTCATGACAGATCACCCCATCACATATTCCAAAGCAAAGCCGTTCCAAAGTCCCACTCACAGGAAATGGTGGAATTCACTAAAATATATACTTCCTTTGTAAAAAGCCACGGTCTTTGCATGCTATGTATGTCTTGGTAACTAGCAGAGTCTGGTCCATTAGGGCAAATGGGACACTTCCCCGCTAACCTCAGTCTGCTGCCAGCCAGTCCCACTTGTCTGAGTTCCATTCAGTCCAGGGGGTGGCTCTGGCTATCAGCTTCCTACCCCTTACAGTAGAGACTGCTGGCTCCAACGTCAGTGGGGCAGTGAATCTACTCTGGGTTTTAGTCCAAACTTTCAAGGAGCTGCCCAAGGCGCTGAGCCTAGTTTTGGGGAAAAGGTTTCAGTGCTTTGGACAGCTCCTTGAAAAGTCAGACGAAAAGTCAAAGTGGATTCATTGCCCCACTGACACCGGAGCCACCAGCCTCACTGCCTCCTTAATCACAGTGTTGCCCTTATAGAGCTCAGGAGGAGGATGGGGACAAAGTTAGAATGAGTTGGCTCCACCTGTCATTGGTTCTGGCTCCACATCCTGTTGGCCTCCCTGCCTTCTGCCCTACCAGTCACATTGTGTACCAGCCTCTGCTGCTGACAACCAAGCTTTTTTTCTGCCCATCTGAGGATGTGTAAATGCTCTGGAGCACTCTGGTGACAGATGCAATGTCACTGGTCATGAAGTATGTCACGTCTAGGGAAACATAACTGTAAGACAGGTGGGGGACATTTTTCAGCTTGAGGGTCACGTTCCCTTCTCGGCAACCTTCTGAGGGCCACATGCCAGTGCTGGGGAGGGCCAGAGGCAAAAATAGGTGGAGCTACATATGTTAATTGTTTGTTGGCATTGTTATGTGCCTTCAAGTCCATCACGACTTATGGTGACCCTATGAATGAGCGACCTCCAAGAGCATCTGTTGTGAACCACCCTGTTCAGATCTTGTAAGTTCAGGTCTGTGGCTTCCTTTATGGAATCAATCCATCCCTTGTTTGGCCTTCCTCTTTTTCTACTCCCTTCTGTTTTTCCACGCATTATTATCTTTTCTAATGAACCATGTCTTCTCATTATGTGCCCAGAGTATGATAACCTCAGTTTCATCATTTTAGCTTCTAGTGATAGTTCTGGTTTAATTTGTTTTATCACCCAATTATTCGTCTTTTTTGCAGTCCATGGTATGTGCAAAGCTCTCCTCCAACACCACATTTCAAATGTGTTGATTTTTCTCTTATCCGCTTTTTTCACTGGCCAACTTTCACATCCATACATAGAGATCAGGAATACCATGGTCTGAATGAGCCTGACTTTAGTGTTCAGAAATACATCTTTGCATTTGAGGACCTTTTCTAGTTCTCTCATAGCTGTCTTCCCCAGTCCTAGCCTTCTGCATGGTACCAGAGCCTTATACAGAACAGCTTTAATACATGCATTTAAATCTATTATCTGCATCAACATGAGGACTGGCAACCTGATATCAGACTGAGTTTACATTTTGTACAAAACTGAAGAAAGCAAACATTTGTGGGCATCATGGCCAGTACATACATTACAAAACACTTTTTAAAGTTTCAGTTAATACTTCACTCCATTGTAACCATAAATGCTCAGCATTGCTCAAAGCTTAGAAAAGCACCAGCTTCCCAAGTCTAAATTTTCTACACTTGCTTTTGATTCCCACTCCATAACTATTTCTCAAAAATGCACCCCCATGTGGTGACACAGCTGGCACTTGCCACAGGGAGAGGAAAGGCTAACTAACCAGCTCTCTGACACAAAAAATGAATGCCAACTATCACCACAAGAGGGCGTCCTCTGAGGGAATATTCAAAGTATGAACCAATGGCAAAATAAATGCACATGGATGTTTTGTTTTGTTTTTAATCACATCAAGTGAATGTGAGAACCAGGTCAAGCCTGCTCCAATAAGTAATCTTATTTCTATTCTCTCTCACAGTCTGGCACAAGAATCACTCCTCCCTTTGGCTATAGTACTGATATTATTATTAGCTATAGTAGTAGTAGTAGCAAACTTTTATAATAATTGTTTATAATTTTCATCGTCTTATTTATTTATACCATTCCATCCATATAAATGGCAGCCTGATAGGCAGAAAAGGTCCCTGCCCCAAGGAACTCACTATCTTAAATAAAGAGTGGAGGGGGTGGGGAAAGAATGATGAGATTAGGATGGGAAGAAAGTGACCAAACGCTATTATACCCACTTAAAACTTGGTTACAGTTTGGAAAGTCATTTAAATATTTATCCCAATGATGTAGGAACCAGGTGGCCATTTTATGCGTCACCAACAAGTAGAACTAGCAACTTATGGGGCCCATTAATGGTCAAATGTCTCCTGCTTTTGCAGCCTGAAACTACAGAGGAGGAGGAGGGGTACAAGGTGCCCAACAGGTTGATGGGTTATGTTCAGCTTGATGACTCTCAGGCAAAGAAGACTCAGCTTGGCCTACTCATGCATACACATTTATGCCCATATTCATGCCCTACTGGTGTAGACATCTAAGATCATGTAGACATCACCTAAGATCAAGGGGTTAATGGTCTGTCCAGTGGAAGAAGTGTACCAACAGGGGATGTTCCAAGCTGTACTTTGCTCTTATAGAAGCAGGTCACCAAGGCAGCTCAGAGGAGAGCACATTTTAGCAATAACTGGTGGCCCAAAAGGGGGAGATCAGTAGTTTCAGGCAAACAAGAACGTGAGTCAATGCAGGATGAGCACCATGGACAGGGATTTGGTTATGGATTTCAGGACTATGGTTAGTGATCCTGCAGCTGAAGCAGATCATACAAGTTGTCCTAGCAGTGTCCTGGAGTAACTGGAAGATCATTATAGTCTGGGCTAGGTATTTATTTACTAGAGGCCCCATGTCCTGAATTCTACATCTGGCCAGTTAAAGGGCCAGTGCCTTCCTCTTTGCTTCTTCTATGCTAGGAGTAGGCAACATGGTGTCCTCCAGTTGTTGTGGACTACAATCCCCATCAGCCTCAGCCAGCATGGGCAATGGTCATGGCTTGCGGGAGTTGTAATCCAGCAACATCTAAAGGGCAACATGTTGGCTATCATTGTTCTAGGTCCTGGAGTTTCAAGCTGCATGAATATTCCCTCAGGGCTTTCCTCCAAAGTGTCTGTGAACCAATCATCAGTGGCAGAGGTGTCTTTGCAGGTTTCAGGGAAGAAGATATGGGTTCTGGTGACTGCAGCTCCACATAGGACAGACCAGGGCATGGCTCCATTTCCTCTTTGGGGCTGCTGTTGTTGGAGGACTCCGCCTCTGAGGATTCATGGTCTGGGGCCATAACATCAATGACTGAATATCTTCTTAGAGTCCTGGGAACTTGGCACCATCATCCATGTCTTTGTAGCCTTATGGATCAACTAGCGCAATGATCTCAACAAGAGGCTGCCTTTGAAAATGGCACAGAAGCTTCAACTGATGCACAGTAACCGCTGTTTATAGTCCTGGGCAGGCCCTGGAAAGTGTGCTTACTTAAGGGGTGGCAAAGGAGACAAGCATGCTGGTCTAGGCCAACTGAATCACCATCTGGGTCACCTTCCAGGTCCAAAAGCTGCATTTCTCAGAGAGCTACCTTCTGGGGATCACATGCCAGTGGTGAATGAGGCCAGAGGGAAAAAGTAGCTGAAGCAACAGACATGACTCTTACTTTTGTATAGTCTTTGTACAGGCTCTTTATCTTACGTACATTCCACCCATTCAAAATTTAGAAGTTTCTACACACGCTTCTCTCCATCTTCCATACAGGCAATCAAGAGGCATTATCGCAGTTCAAAGGTATATTTCAGCCAGGCAAAAGCACTCGAGGGTACAGACCAGGCCTGCGTTTCTGTCTGTCTGTCTCCTGAGGAGGGGTGTATCTTGGGAAGAGTCCTGAGGGCCAGAAAGAGAGGCATGGAGTGCTGCATTTGGCCTCCAAGCCCGAGGTTCCCCACCACCACCTAGCTCAGTATTGTTGACACTGTCTAGCAGGGACTCTTTAGGATCTCAGACGGGGGACATTCCCAGCCCTACCTAGAGACGCTGGAGATGGAACCTCGGAACTTCTGCATGCAGAGCAGATGCTCTATCCCTGAGATCCATTTCTTCCTCAAAAGGGTGGTGAAGACACTGCCCCTGCACCCACATCAGAGGTCTCCAATTATTGTCAGATCCAGCCCAGAAGCTTTCAAAAATGCTTCCGGCTCAGAATTGTTAGACTGCAAGCCTGTCGACAGGTAATCTTGTGCATTTTTATTTATTTCTTAAAGTGCTAAAGAAACATTAAGTGCTGTAGGGCAAAAAAAAAAAAAATGCTGAACAACAGTGGTAACCTGTATTTATAGAGTGCTTAATGTAGTGTTGTATTAGGAATACTGCGAAAGTTGCTCATATTGTTATAAATGTTGGTATAGCAATAGCTCCCCCTTGTGGTGGAAAGAAGAGAAAAATAAAACCTACCTACGTGCATTTTCTTAACTGTTATTTGCACAGCCAGCTTGTGTTGCTTGTTGTTGTCCTAATTAAAATTCCACTCCCTGGCACTTTTTAGAGCAGGGGTGGGGGACCTTTTTCAGCCCAAGGGCCACATTCCCTTCTGGGAAGCCTTCCAACGGCCACATGCCTGTGGTGGGCAAGGACAAAGGCAAAAGTGGGTGGAGCCATGAATATAAATTTGACCTTTGTGCAGTAGGCGAGGTTCAACACACACGCCCACACAGAACTTGGAAAAGTTACTTTTTTGAACTACAACTCCCATCAGCCCAATCCAGTGGCCATGCTGGCTGGGGCTGATGGGAGTTGTAGTTTTAAAAAAGTAACTTTTCCAAGCTCTGCTCCCACACCCCTCTCTCTCCTCCATCCAGGCAACGAGGCATGATTAGAAGTCAAGGACACATCTGAGCCAAGCAGAACCAGTGAGGGGGTGGCCTGAGGAGGGGAGATGCAACCGGAGAGAAGTTGTGGCCTGGGGACAGTCCCAAGGGCCAGACAGAGAGCTCTGGAGGGCCACATTCAAGGCCAGCACCAAACTGCAGTGGGCCCTCAAAGCAGCGGTGGAAACATGGCAACATTATCATTGCCATAGGCCCAGCCACATCAGCCCACTAGCCCCCGCCAGCCATCTTGGGTGATGGTAACCATGCTCACTCACCAGCCATGTGGTGATGGAGGAAGTGGCATGAACCCATGCTAGCAGTGGAGGGTGTGTTGCAAAGGAGCATGGCTCCCAATCTGCGATCTGTGCCAGCATCAGGTGGCGGGGTACACACTCCACGCCCCAATGCTAACATGGATCACAGAGCTGGAGCTACACCTGTGCGGCCCTAGCATCAGGGGCTCCTCTCAGCCACAGAGGACCTCAGCCAAGACCTCAGAGGTCCCTGCATATCCCCCAGGTAAATTAAGAAGGAAGTGGTGCTTGAAATCTTGGCATGCGCCTACCCACCACAACATTGGAGGGGGGTGAATGCATCCCCCCATTGCTGGGACCTCCTACATCTGGTTTCAAACAGACACACTGTGGGGCAACGCAGAATCATGCTGCAATGAACTTTTATTCTCAGAATGAAACCAGTTTCTCAAGATGCACTTTCCAGGGATAAAAAAAAATGCACTAGATCTAGATTTTGTGTGGACTATATGGAAAAAAACCAAGAACCAATCTTCACTGATTCTAAAATAAAATCTTGTGCATATGCAGCCTAAGGATCCATTTTGTCCAATACCCTGTTTCAACCATCAGCAACCTCATCCTGTGACATAGTGGTAAATACTGAAGTGCAGTGGTTCACCATAACTCCATAGCCACAACTCCAAGGAAAGTCCAAACTGCAAACATCCCCATCCCAAAGAACAGCAGTATACAGAATAATAACCAATTTATCAGGGCTACTATCATTGCACTCCTATGCATAGTTACCTGCAGTAATGTAGTGGGAAATTCAGAAGTGCAGGATCCCTTCATGATAGTCACAGCCATGCCCCCCCCTTTTTGTGTCTGGGTTAAGAATGAGATCCTTTTTAAACCTTCTCCCACAACAACAGACATCCCTAGGAGCCAATTAATGTGAAAGAGTGTGTTAGCTGCTGAGAAGAACCTTCTCAGTGGCTGATTCACCTCCTTTCACTCTGATTGGCTCCAATCAGCAGGAAAGGACAAGGAAGCGTGTTAGAAGACTCTTCGCAGTGGCTAAAGCACTTCCCTTTCATGCTGATTGTCTCATAGAATGCTGGAGACATAGGGATCCTGCTGAGACCCTGTTCTGAAAAAAGTACAGAGTCTAAGATCCCCCAAGACCCTGGATGACTACACCTCTGCCTATGTACAAATTCAACAGAGGCTCCATGAAAATTGATTGATAATGAATGAATATAATAGAGCTCCTCCTTCTTGCCCCCACTGCGGTTGGGACCATAAGAGCATAAGAAGAGCCCTGATGGATCCAGCCAATGGCCCATCTAACCGAGCCTCATGTGCTCATAGTGGCCAACCAGATGCCCTTGGGAAGCCCAAAAGCAGGACCTGGGTGCAACAGCAAACTACCCACTTGTGATTCTCAGAAACTGGCATGCAGGGGCAGACTGCTTTTGACAGTGGCAGTAGAACGTAGCCATCATGGCTAGTAGCCATCGTGGACCAGAGCAAAATTGTTGTTGTTGTTGTTGTTGTTGTTGCATTTATATACCGCCCCATAGCCGAAGCTCTCTGAGTGGTTTACAACAATTAAAAACATGAAAAACAAATATACAAATTTAAAAAAGACACTTTTAAAAAACAATTTAAAAACACATGCTAAAATAAGCAGGTTGCGATGGTGAAGAGGAGGACAATGTCTGGGGAGAGGGAGTTCTTGTCAGTGGGTCCCCAGCAGGGGTGTGCGCCCTTGGCAGATCCCATACCAACCCTTTGCACTGGCCTTCCCTACAGCAAGTGATGTAGCAATGCTGTGGGGCATTATGAGAAATAAAAATGGTGCCCTCCCCTCCGATCCCCTGGTTGCTACCTGACTGGCTGGGGACAAGCTCAGAGCAGTTTAATAGACAAACGCAGAGAGCACCCTGCAAGGGTGGCAGGTGATTTTGGCTCATTATTTAATTGATTCATTTCTTGTGGCACACTGGCAGAGTTTTCACAGCACAGTGCAGGAACGGGATTGTAACAGGAGCCGCCATGAACCAAACACAGCTATCCGTCACATCAACCACTTGTTCTTTGCTGAGGAGCATCTTCGTTTACTGTCTTGCCCTCATGCAGGCTCTCTTCTTTCGTTGTAGTTTTGGTCCCAAGAAGCTCTCGTGCTGAGCCAGTTTTGTGACATGCGAAGATGTCCGTTGACACCCCATCTCTGCAGGCTTGGGCAGAACATGGCAACAGCGCGGCAAAGTGACAGCTAATGATCCCAGAAGACAAGAGGGTTGGCTTCCCTTCACTCCCACTAGTTGTGATTTCTAGATGACATTTCAGAGGCCTTAAATGAAAATTAAAGGACCAGTTCTTGGTTTGTTGGATTCAAGCATGTTTTTGGTGCTTTCAGAGAACAAATTAGATAAGGGCCACATTGGGCAACATTTGACCATTCAAGGGCCGTATTCCCTCAAGCGCCACATGTCAATGTTGGAAGTACCTGAAGCTGGTGGTAGATGGGGCAATCCCCTCCCCATCCCTCTCTGACTTCTAACAGGATGTTCCTCATCCTTTGTCATTTTAAACTGGGAACATTTTTATATTAATTTATTTGAAATATTAATAAACTACACTTTCATATAAAATGTGAAAAGAGGGAGAATCTCTGGATATACACCCTGGACACAATGGTGCCACATGGCCTTAAACTGGAGGACAGTACAAATATTACTTAGCTTCTGTGAATGAAGCCCCTTTGAGCATCCCATCCTCAAAGCTTTGGAACTGCCGCCTTGGTAACGGCATCACTCCGTTTGTACATGAGCAGCTGATGAAGGCGGAAGCCACAATGTTTTGCTCGGAAAAATGAAAACCTCTGTTTTGTTAACCACAGTTATATAAATATCAAAAGGCAGTTTGCAGGCTAAAAACACAACATGACAATAAAAAGAGTCAAACGCATCAGTAGAGCCAGTGGGCATAGAGGCTCAGATCAGAAAGGCTTTGTCTGAATAGTACCGTGTTTAAAAGATGTCTAAAAACAAGCAGGGATGACATCTGCCAAACCTCTCTTGGCAAGGAGTTGCACAGGGCAAGGCCAGCTACATTAAAGGCTTGGCCCCCGGTAAAGGCCAACTGAACCTGGGGCCACTGCTCACTGGGGCAGGGTATCACCAACATGTCACTCCACTGCTGAAAGAATTGCACTGGCTGCCCATTTGCTACCGGGCCAAGTTCAAGGTTCTAGTTTTGGTGTACAAAGCCCTATACAACTTGGGACCAGGATACCTGAAAGACCGTCTTACCCCTTATATACCCAGTCGATCACTGCGCTCTGCAGGTGAGGGCCTCCTGCAGATACCATCTTATCAGGAGGTCCGTTCTGCACAATGTAGGAAATGGACATTTAGTGCTGTGGCACTGACATTTTGGAATTTCTTTCCCTTAAATATTAGACAGGTGCCATCTCTGACACCTATTGAAGACCTTCCTCTTTCAACAAGCCTTTTAAGTTGAGACCTTATCCCAGTCTGCATCTGTGTTGGAATTGCTTTTTAATACGTTTGTAAATCTTTTTTTAAAAAAACAATATCTTTTCAACCTCTTTTTTAAGATGTTTTAAAAGCTTTTTTAAAAAATGTTTCTAAAGATGTTTTGTTTTAATGTATTTTAAAGGCTGATTTTATGATGTTTTAAAGTGTTTTTAGTGCTTTTGTTTGCCGCCCTGGGCTCCTGCTGGGAGGAAGGGCGGGATATAAATCAAATAATGAATAAATAATAATAAATAAATAACAGCCCCATGGGAAGGCCTCAGCAATCAAGGTGAAGCATAAGGAATCAGGCAGTCCTTGAAGTATTTTGGGCCCAAGTTATTTAGGGATTTGCGAATTAACACAAGAACCTTGAACCTGGCCCAGCAGCAGATTGACAACCAATGCAGTTCTCTCAGCAGTGGGGCAACACGTTGCCAGTAGCCCGCTCTTGAGAGCAGTTTGGCCATTGTATTCTGCACTAGCCGCAGCTTCTGGACCAGATACAAGGGCAGCCCCACACAGAGCATGTTGCAGTAATCGAGTCTTGAGGTTACCAATGCATGGACCACTGTGGTCAGGCTAATCACAGTCCAGGAATGGTCACAGCCGGCGTACCAGCCGGCACTCCTAGCCACAGAGGGCATGTGGGCCTTTAGTGACAAAGATAGATCAAACATTACCCCCAAGCCACAGATCAGAGGGAATATAATCCTGTACAGAACAGGCAATTGACCTATCTCGTGGACACAAGGACCAGCCACTAGCTAGGGCCTCCATCTTACTAGGATTCAAGCTCAGCATCTTGGAGTCCACTGCTGCAATTCAGGCACTGATCCAGGGCTTGCACAGCCTCTCCTGACTCAGATATAATGGAGAAATAGATCATCATCTTACTGATGACACTCTGCTCCAAAACTCCTAGTGACAGCTCCCAACGACTTCAAATAGAAGTTGAAGAGCAATTGGGACAAAATGATGCCCTGTAGCACTCCATAGCCAAAACACTAGGAGGCAGAACAGCACACTCCCCGTGCTGCTTTCTGCACACAACCCTGCAGGCACGAACGGAGCCACGGTAGCATAGTGCCACCACTGCTCTTCCCACAGAGCCGGCCCAGGAGGATACCATGGTCAATGGCATCATTGCTGTTCTTCTCAAGAAGAAAAGGCCTGCACTCCCCCTGTTCTTTTCTCTGTAAAGGACATCCATCAGGGTCAACTCACGCTGAAATGAGCACTACTGGATCAGGCCAGTGGCCCTTCTAGTCCAGCATCCTGTTCTCACAGTGGCCAACCAGATGCCTCTGGGAAGCCTGCAAGCAGGACCTGAATGCAAGAGCAACTCTCCCCCTGCATTTCCCAGCAACTGGTGTTTGGAGGCATCCGGCCTCACAGTGGAGGCAAAACACAGCCAATGCAGCTCGTAGCCACTGATAGCCTTATTCTGCATGAATTTGCCTAATCTTTTTTGAAGCCATCCATGTTAGTGGCCATCACTGCCTCTTGTGGGAGCAAATCCCTTGGTTTAACAATTCACTGTTAAGGGGTGGCAGCGCCAGTAGGGGGTGGCACAGATCACATGCGCCCAGTAACGGAACACTATTTCTTCTTCCATGCTCCTCCTATCCAAAGTTAATTTCCCCTCAATCCAGCCAGCGTGGCGTGAATAGAAAGCCCTGCTGTCTCCATTGTCCCTTTTTAAAGTGGTGGCGGAAGCAGCAGCAGGAACTTCAGGAATAGGAAATTGGGGCCGGGATGGGAATGAAAGGCACCTTACCTGGTGCGCAGATCTAGAACAGCTAGTTCTAGATCTAGAACTGGGTCCCCAGTTGCTGCTGGACTACAGCTCCCATCATCCCTGACCATTAGCTAAGCTGGCTGGGGGATTATGGGAGTTGTAGTCCAACAACATCTGGGGAACCACGACTGAAGAACACTCATCTCGAAAATTGCTCCACTGGTCATTCTAGCTACCAATCTAGCTACATGTCTGATTTTTCCTGCGACTTTGTATAAGCAAAACCATCAAGTGTGAACTGTCTAAGTTCTTGGAGACTGTGAATTTCCAAGAACGTAGACAGATCAGCACATACTTTTCTCCAGCTCCCACTGTGAAGGAAGAGTTCAACAGCTGTTGGGAGGGAAGACACCTCCAGATCCAGCCTGATCTACCTTGAGCTGCTTCAAAAGGCTAAGGAAGAAGAATCTGAAGGAAACAACATCCCCCCACTCATGAATGATTATATTTTGATTACTCACTCTGGATTCAGCATTCATCACTCTTCATAATTTTTCCTCATCACAGCTAGGCTAAATTTCCCTTAGGATCTCATTAGACATCACTGCTCAAATTTAGCACCATGGAACACTTGCGCGTTGAACTTCAAATCCACCTGGTATGTAACAAATCTCCTCTTTTATCCAAACCCCCCACCCCACACATATTTTATCCACCGTTAATTTTGAAGTGGTTTTGTAAAATACGGAGATATCACGAACCTGGAGGTATGATTGACAGCACTTGTACAGCCTTAGAAATTAACGGCACTTGTACAGCCTTAGAAATGATCCCAGTGTTTTTTCAGTGATGTAGCGGGTGATTTAGAACAAGGATGGAGGAATACTTTTCAGCCTGAGGGCCACATTCCCTCCTGAAGAATCTTCCAGGGGCCACCTGCCAGTGATGGGCAAGGCCAGAGGCAAAAGTGGGCAATGCAACAAACACTTTTTTTAAAAAAAAATCTTTGTGCCATAGGCTACTTTTACACAGACTCACACACCCCTTTCTAGCTTCCATCCTGGCAAGGAAGAACATTATCAGACTTCAAGGACACATTCCAGCCATGCAAAAACTCTTAAGGAGGGTGTGAAACACGGGTGCGAAGGGATGTGGCCTGGCAAGAGGGGGAGTTGCCTGGGGAGAGTTTTGGAGTCCAGACAGAGAGGCCTGGAGGGCTGCACTTGTCCCACAGACCTGAGGTCCACCCAGGGCCGGCAACAGGCATGCCAGGGCCCTCAGGCACCAGCTTGCCCCGCGCCCCGTGCATTCATGCACCACCTACCTGTCTTTTGTGGCAGTGCACGCTGGGCTGCCATTAACCAAGATGGTGGCTGAGGTTTTCCTAAGGGGCTGAAGATGGCAGCAGGGGCATCAGCACCTTAGGGAAACCTCAGTCACCATCTTGGTTAATGGCAGCCCAGTGCGAGCAGCCACAAAAGACAGGGGAGACAGGTAGGCAGAGCCAGCAAACGCACGGGCGCCTTGCAAGCTCCCTCCCTGCAGTCTGTGGCAGCTGCCCTGCTGCGGATCACAGAAGGGGAGCACTACTCCTCCCCCTCCCTATTGAGGGGCCCCTCAGGGGCCTCTGTGGCCCCAGAGGCCCTTGGCCAGGGCCCGACAACATAGTACTTGTTCTGCTTTTGTAAGAAATGGATCCTTTAGTGTTGCAGCACCTACACTTTGGAACTCCCTGCCTATTGACATTAGGCAGGCACCTTCACTGTACTTTTGTCAGCACCTGCTAAAAACATTTTTTGTTTAGGCAATCTTATCCAGGAATGTAGAAGCTATTATGCTTTTTATCTATTTTTAATTCATTGTTGGTTTTATGATTGTGAATGCTTTTAAATACTTGTTTTTAACTGTTTTGCGAATAATTTTATTGTTTTAATTCCTTCTGTAAACTGCTTTGAGGTTTTTTACAGTAAAGTGGTATAAAATGTTGTAAGTAAAATACATAAATACATTTCAAAGTCAGTGTGGCCCTTGGGTCTCTTTCCTCTTGTAGGAACAAAGAAATCTGCCTTATACCGACTCAGGCCATTTGGTACCACCTAGCTCAGTACTGATAACATGGAGTAACATTGGCTCTCCTGGATTCTAGGCAATACTCTTTTCCAGAGATCGGATTTTGGACCTTTGCATGCAAAGCATGTGCCCTACCACTGAGCTACAGCCCCTTCACCTGTTTAAAAATTACATTTAAAAATTGCCCTTTTCAATTCACTAATGAATGCACAACATACTTAGGGCAGATCCACACCATGCATTTAAAGCACATTCAACATACATTTGAAGCACATGAATCCCACCACAGAATCATGGAAACTGTAGTTTGTTAAAGGTGGTGGGAACTATAACTGTGAGGGGGAAACTATACTTCCCAGGATTCTTTGGGGAAAGTCATGCACTTTAAATGTGAGTTGAATGTGCTTTAAATGTATTATGTGGATCTGCATTACTTCATAAACTTTGCCTGCATATAAATCTTTTTAATTATTTTTTAAATGGAAATCAGCTACAAAGTTTACTTGATGACCATGGGCTACTCACCATCTCTCAGCCTAATCTGCCCCTCAGGATGAAAACAATGGAGAGGGACCATCACCACTGCATGCAAGAAGAGCACACTTAAAATGTAGAGGAAATAATAATGTACAACCGTAGTGTGAAATCAGATACATATTGAGACATAGTATGAAGAAATATTTATATGAGTATGCATGTCAAAGATGTTTATTATTTACACAACCTGTAAAGACATGTATAGTGCAATCCTATGCATGTTTAATTAGAAGCAAGTCCCAATGTATTCATTATATTCAAACGGAAGCATGCACAGGACTGCAACCTCAAATGATAAAGAACTTTACTCATCCAACCCAAAATTCAGAATCATGCCACTTAAAGCTGTTTTGCAACTGTTTTATACTTGTTTTATGATTGGATTTTAAATGGATTTATTTCTTGTTGTAAGTTGCCTTGTTTTTCAACCCCACCTCACAGGGAAGTTGAAAATATTCCACATTCACACCACTAGAGATGTAAAAATACATACACCTTATATAAGTTTATTGTCAAAACCAGTTGGTCATTGCAGAACTTTAAAAAAAATCAGTATTAGTTTCCTACCAAATAAATGCATTGACCTTTGGGTGAATGGCAGGTAATAAATTCTAATTTTAATAATAATTCTAAGTAAACCCTGCCTAGTTGCTTAAAAAAAAAAGGATTGGAGGGGGAGAGAACGATTTACAACACAATCCTTTGCCATGTTCACTCAAACGTCCCATTGAGTTACAGCACAATCCTAATCATTTCTACTCAAAAGTAAGCCCTACTGAATTCAGTGGGGTTTATTTCCAGGTATGTGGGATTAGCATTGCAGCTTTACTCCCAGAAAAGTGGGTAATGGGTTAAAATTTCATATTGGGAAGGTTTTCAAAACAGGCTATGAATTAGAGAAATAAACTGCTCTCTTCAACAGCCCAGTAAAAGTTAAACTTGTTTGTCTCCTTATAATTAGAAAAGTGTAACATATTATATACACACTCAACTTCTGATGTGCAGACAAACAGGAAAAGAAAAGAACTGTTTTCGAGATTTGTGATGGGTTCTAGCACTTGACTGGAGGTCAGCAAATCTCTTGTCAATCACAACCCTGACTTCACGTGTTGGCTAAAAACCTGAAAGGATGAGGATTAGAGCAGCCAGCTTCTAACAGAAGTTGAGGGAGGGCTAGTTTGGTCTATATCTCTTGAACCAGACCACCTAGAAACTTAATTTTTTAAAAATGAAAGCTAAGAGTCCAGAGATTAAGGTGACTCACCTGGAGACTCAGAGAGGACCCCCAAAAATCAGAGTCTCTGGGTAAAAGCCATAAACCTGGTAACCCTAGGTACATGGCCTAGATAAGGGCAGGTGAATTCCAGGAAGGAAATTCTTGCATTTTTATTTATCCAACCTGCGAAATAATATAAAATATAAGTGCCAAACGCCTGTTAAATCCAGCACCCACTTTCTCAGTGGCTGTGGCCAGCCAGATTCCTACTGGGAACTCCTACCCTCCAAGCAGGATATTACTGTAACATCACTCTCCCCACAAAGCCCCCCCGAAATTGGTATTCAAAGGCACGTTGCCTCGGACACTGGCAGTGACATACAGCCATCGTGACTAACAGGCAATGATAGCCTTGTCCTCCATATTTTTTAAAAAATCACCCTTTAAATGTTGGAATATGCAACAGTCTTGGGACCCATTGTGCAGAGGGTTATGTGCAGAGGAACAGAAAGCTAACTGGTCTTCCTGAATTGTGAGCTTAGTTTCTCTTTCAAGTTTCCTGCTTGTTTCTGCTGCAACCACTATTGCAGGGGTTGGCAGTCTCAGGCCTCTAGAGCAGTCATGGCCCCCTAAGGGGTCCAATTTGGCCCCCAAGACCATTTTCCCCAAACTGCACCCACCCGCTCAGCAGCTGACATCACTAGTGAGGGCAGGCATTTTGAAGCATGCTCTCATCTGGGCAGATCAGAGTATGCCTTCATTTCTCTCCACAAAGAGGTCTGAAGTAGAAACACGGGGAGGGGCATTTGAAGGGGTGCTCCCATCCACCCATCAGCTGATGGGCATGTTTTGGTCTTCAGTGCGTCTTCAATCCCTGCTGCACTTCTCTGTGTGGAGGGGGGGCATTTGAAGGCATGCTCCCCTTGTGGGCAGATCAGAATGCACCTTCAGGTCCACTTTGAAGTTCCAAAAACCCACCCGGCCCCAGCAGCAGGGGCCCCTGCCAGTTGCAAGGGCCCTTGGGCAGTGCCCAACCTGGTCTCCCGCTGGTACCTGTGTCCTTACAAAAGAGTTCATGATGAGTTGCAGGATGGATAACCTAGGGTGTTTTATGCAGATCCATGATAGGAAAGTTAGTACCTCACTGGAACACAGGAAGCTGCCTTATACCAGGTTAGATCATTTGTCGATCTAACCCAGCATTGTCTGCTCTGACTGGCAGCAGCTCTATAGGGTCTCCTTTACCGGAGGCTTTTTTCTCCGAAGAGGCTAGATGGACACTACCTGTCAGGAATGCTGTTGCAGTGGATTTCGTGTGTCAGCTTGGACTATATGGCTTTTGAGGTCCATGGATGATATCTTACTAAATCCTATTCAAGGTAGACCCATTGAAATTAATGAACCTAAATTAGTCATGTCCAGTAACTTCAGTGGGTCTACGATGAGTAGGACTTAATTGAATTGAACCCTATGGGTAGTATCTTCTAAGGCATACTCAGAATAGATCCACTGAAATCAATAGATTTAAGTTACTCATAATTTCAATGGGTCTACTCTAATTTTATGATTATCTTCATAATTGTTACATTTATTCTTACATTTTATATCCGACCTTTCCCCCAAGGAGCTCAAGGTGCTGTACATGCTTCTTCCCAGAGCTTGAAAAAGTTAGTTTTTTGAACTACAACTCTCATCAGTCCAATCCAGTGACCATGCTGGCTGGGGCTGATGGGAGTTGTAGTTCAAAAAAGTAATTTTTCCAAGCTCTGCTTCTTCCCCCTCCCCTTTTGTATCCTTACAACAACCCTTTGAGGTAGGTTAGGCTGAGAGATAGCGGCCACCCAGTGAGACTAGCCAGTGAGCTTCATTGCAGGCTGAGGATATGAACCCTGCTCTCCTAGGTCCTAACCCGGTACACCAAACTGATTCTGCACACTGCACACATTCCTGTTTTGATTATTTGATTAGTTAGTGAAAATATAATTGTGTTACTGAAACACTGTTACAGTGTTTATGATGTGTAATTATTTTGAAACACTGATAATGTTTTGCTTGTCTGCTTTTATCCTTTTTTTGCTGTTTGACCTTTTATACTCTGCAAGTCACGCCGCGTGCTGTCTTTTGTGAGAAAGCGCCACACAAGCTGAAGGGTGATAGAAGACGATGGTCAGAGCTCGCTCAAGGCGTTTTGCTGTCTGAGCCAAAGGACAAGACGGTACCTCTCCCTCCACCACCCCATCCTATGTACAAAAGCTGACCAGACATGCAGTTGGTTCTTCCTTTGCCATGGTCAGTGGGGCAGCTGTTCCTGAGGAAGCTAGCTCAGAAGGCACAGAGTGGCAGCAGTGGATGGGACGGAATTTCGGGTTCTCTCAATGTCTCATTTTACCAACCTTAGATTCAGTTCTCCACATTTCTGCAGCACTGAAGAATCTTCAGCATTTTAGCGTGAATACCTCCTAATAAATACTGTACATAGTTTTGACTAATATCCACATTTTTGCAAGCAATTTCTCCTAAAATAATGGATGTTTGGATGTTATTTTCAGAAATACATTCATTTCTACGCACTCTTTCCCTAATATACGTATTTTTGTAAACATTGGTTGGTTGGAGAAACTGCATTGCAAAATTCAGATGCATGCAAATTTCAAAGGATGGTTTTGGTTCTCATATGTTTTTGGGAAATGCGGATTTGATCCTTTCAGCGTTAAAAGTGAACTGAATAAAATTTTTTCCCCTTCCCTACCTTTGGCTGCCCATATCACTACTGCATACTGGGATGGAGACGGCCAAGGCAGCAGCAAGGCTGGTGCAGTGTGAAGGCACTGATGGGAGCTCCAGGTTGGCTTTGCCAGTGCATTTTCACTGCATTGACTTTGCTGCCAGCTCACTCCTTCGCCTCTGTGCCCCAGTATGCAGCATGGATGTGGGTAATCAGAGGTTAGGTGAGCACCACTGCCTCATTTCACAGTGCAGGCAGGTCATGTAGCACACATAGTTTTGTCCCCTCCCCACCCCAAAACATCTGCTGCCTGCAGTGGCTGCCTCCCTCTGCTTAATGGCAGGGCTGGCCCTGCTTCTTTCTAGCCCCAACAGTATTATGGGCAGACTCTGCTGAAGTCTGAGAATCCAAGCAGGTTGCTGACAAAGAATTCTAGCAGTCGCAGATGGGTCTTGCCACTCCTTCAAGATATCAAAGCCAGGCAGAGGGTTGCATCCAATCATGTAGTGCCAAGGAACTCATTGCACAACTGAACTGCCCTCCTCTCCTCCCCTTGTGGATCTCTGAAATTTGTTCTGAGTCTTCACCAACCCTCTGGAACAGATTTGGGAAGGGTGCAGGTTGTGGTCTAGGGGGGGAGAGGGGGAGTTTTGTTGTGCAAGCATAAATCTAACGGAAGACGTGCGTTGGATACCATGCAGCATGATGCAAAATAGTTTTGGTCTTTTTTAAAAAAAATACCGACTTATCTAGGAGTAAGTCCCATTGAGCCCAATGGAGCTTACTTCTGAGTAGACAGGTGTTGGATTGCAGCCTAAATTATGCAGACAAAGAAAAAATGTGCAAAGTTCTTTGCATACATTTCAAAAACCATTATATCTTGATACCAAATTCGTTTTTCCTTGGTGTACTTTTTAAATTTTATTTTTAAGCTTGGGGTACCTACACACAGCTCTGCCTCTAACCATGATCCGGAGGGAGAAATAAAACCCTTCCCCAATAAATACATTCACGTTTCATTCTTCTGTTGTCTGTTTGTTGGGACCCTTCCTACAGTTTTGTTCATCTCCCCACCACTTTCAACATCTGAACTGAGGTGCTCCAGTTCTGCACAGAAACCTCCTCCCAGGCATAAAACCATTTGAAGTTTAAGAGGTCTTGGAGACAACAGACCTGGAAAGGCAAATATTTGCCGCCCAGCAAAGATGCCTCCATCACAGTAAGTCGTATGTAGCATTATTGACCCCTATTGATTTAGCAGTTACTGCGTTATAATTGGGCATGGCTGTGGCAAAAAAAAATAAAAATTGAGCAGCAATCTGTTGTCATGGGAACGTTCCAGATAAAAAGCCCCTCTGACAGATTATAAAACAAGTCATCTTAAAATTGTGTGCATCTCTTTCCCTCTCTCTCTCCCATCTCCAAATGCAAACAGTAGCAAAAGCCAATGTCACCCACACGGCCGATTGTGTACATCGCAAGGTCAGGAATGAGTAACTAAAGACTGTCTGCACTGAACAATGAAACGGAAAGGTTTAAAGAGAAAAATCATTATCCCTCAGAAGGATGCAGATGGTTGCTGTTGTTTTTTTAAAAAAAGTATTTAGAGGAACATAGAAAACTGCCTTATCCCGAATCAGACCAGTGGTCCATCTAGCTCAGTATTGTCGACACTGACTGTCAGCAGCTCTCCAGGGTTTCAGAGAGGGGTCTCTCCCAGCCCTACCTGGAGATGCTAAGGATTGAAACTTGAAGCTGTTGCATACAAAGCAATGCTCTCCCACTGAGCGACAGCCCTTTCCCATCTGTTGGAGCTCTGAATTGTCTTATGTCCAATGAGGAACCACTACATTAGGGTTGCCCCCTTGGACCAGCTCCAAGTTATCTGTGGGTGACTCTTAATGGCCTTCCCCACTAATCATTTGTGGCTGGTGCATTAGGTCAAAATGGGGCACTGCCCCACCAAGCTCAGTCTATCTGACCTCAGCTAGCCCTGACCTGCCTGCCTCCTGACTTACAACCAGCCCAGGGGGTGGCCCTGGCTGTCGGCCTCCTCCCCCTCCTCTTCCTTAGTCTCAGTGTTGCCCTTGCAGAACTGAGCAGGCAGGAGGATGAGTTTGCTCCGATTATCCCTGGTTCTCACTTTACCTGACATTGGCTTTGGCTCCACCGCCTGTTGGCCTCCCTGCCATCTACCTTACCAGTCTCAATGGGCAGCAGCCACCAGTGGCACTGGCGCTCTTGTTTATTTATTTAGTTATTATTTGATTTAGATCCTTCCTCTCAGCAGGAGCCCAGGGCAGCAAACAGAAACCCTAAAAACACTTTAAAACATCATAAAAGGACCTTAAAATACATTAAAACAAAATGACGTTAAAAACATTTTTTTAAGTGTTAAAAACATCTTTAAAAAAAAAGGGGGGGGTTTAAAACATATTATTAAAGAAAACATATTAAAAGCAATTCTAGCACAAATGCAGACTCTCCTGCAGCTGACTAGTTGACCGACAGGCCACCTGTTTGCTTGCCCAAGGTGGAACTCACCACAGTGCCAAGCCAGCACACGGAGTCATCACTGCTGGCATCTTAACTGCACTGCCACACCCCCTGTAACACAGTCCTGTCCTACGTCAGCGTGTTACCTGGTCTCTCTAGGCCTCCATCACGTATAAGCAGAGTCATGCCTCCTTTTGGGAAGGGCCATCGTTCAGTGGCAGATTATCTGCTTTGCATGCAGAAAGTCCCAGGTTCAGCCCAACATCTCCAGGTAGGGCTGGGGACGTACCCTGCCTGCAGCACAGAAGTGCTGCTGCCAGTCTGTGTAGGCAATACTGAGGAAGATGGACCAAGAGTTCGACTTGGTGTATGGCAGCTTCCTCCCTTCCTACCCTATGGGCAGAAAAAGTTCTGTCTAGCAGGGAAAGTAGCCCCAGCCAACAGCCCAATTTCTCTCAGTTTCCAAAAAGTGTCAAGCATCTCCTCCTGATGGATGTGACTGTCTTGCAAGTGGCAAATTAAGAGTCACCTGTTAATTAAAGCCCACTGGGGCCAAGAGCCCTTAAAAGTTGGCTGCAGCCAACAATAATAGTTGACCTTGGGCTAGCAAACGGAAACCTAATCCAGACAAGATGGAAGTGTTGCTGGTCAAGGGGAAAACTGTGCCAGGGATAGGGCTGTAACTTGTTCTGGATGAGGAGCAGGTCTGCAGATTGGGAGTACTCCTGGATCCTGCCTTGCTGCTTGAATATCAGGTGGCTGTGGTAGCCAGGAATGCTTGATCAACCAGCTGTGCCCGTTCCTGGAAGCAGTTGACCTGGCCATAGTGACACATGTTTTGGTGACATCAAGGCTTGATTACTGTAACACACTCTACATGGGGCTGCCTTTGAAAATGGTTCAGAAATTGCAGTTGGTTTAAAATGCGGCAGCAGATTAATTGGATCGTGGGTGCAGGGAGGATATCACCCCCGTGCTTTTTAGACTCCCCTGGCTCCCAATTTGTTTCTGGGCCCAATCCAAAGTGCTGGTTCTGATCTTTAAAGCCTTAAATGGCCTTGTACCTGAGGGACCGCTGACGCCCATATGTACCTGCCCGTGATTTAAGATCGACTGCCTCTGGTCTCCTCTGAGTGCCTAGAATGAAAGATTGTCAGACTGGCAGGCATACAGGAGACAGACTTTTCAGCTGTGGTCCCCAAGTTCTGGAATACCGTACCCAAGAAGCCCACTCTGCTCTCTCCCTGATGGTTTCCCGGAGACTTGTGAAAACCATCTTGTTCCAGAGAGCCTTTGGGAGGAACTGAAGGTAGAACCTGTAACTGATGTTATTTCCTCCCCCTTTTAGTTTTTTACCTCTTTAGCCCCTTTTAATATCACTCCCCTATATTTCTTAATTTTATTTTATGTCTTTTTAACTGTTTTAATGTCTTTGTGATTTTATTGTGTATGATTTTATTGTAAGCCGCCCTGACTGCCCTGTTGTAGGGTAGAAGGGCAGGACAGAAATATTTTAAATAAATAAATAAAAATATTTTCCAAATGGAGTATACAAGTCTCTTAGAGCTTGATCCACTAATGTTCCACTAACACAAGGATTGCCATTTGCGCAACAGAACTCCCCCCTCCTCTCCTCTTGTGCACCCTATATCCTCCCCAAATCTGCTCCAGAGTGTGGAGGGAACCCCCAAAACAGATTTAAAGGACACAAGGAGGCACTCAGGGAGAGGAGGAGGAGGAGAAGTTGCACAGCCAAAAGTCCTTGCACAAATGAAATGAGTGCATTGGATACCACCCCAATGGATTCTTCAACACACACACACCACTTGCAAATGATTCTTTCTTCGTACAAGAAATACCATAATCTGGTAGGGCCAGCTTGTTCCTCTCAGAGGTTTGTATTTTTGATTTTGAAAATTTGGGAAGGAAATCTCTTAAGACAGCACATGTTGTTATGATTATACTGGTGTTCAGGATTCTCGATTTACCACTGAAGAAGACTTTTTGGTCTAAATGCATCTGGCTATTGGCTATGAAAACTATCTGGTTCATGTATATTGTATGTCACCACATCCTAACTGATCAATATACAGTATTTGTATGTATCCAATTTGCCAACATGTATTATATATGGAGACATATCTATTGGCTACTGTGGCAATGATATTTATTTTGTAAAGCTACAATTTTAAGTTGTATATTTTATGTATGGAATAGATATTATTACATTCACCGCCCCCCCTCTAGGATGCACACCTTAAAGTGGTGAGGGGGTTTGAGAGTGTTGAAGAAGCTGAGAGCAATGCCGTCAGGAATCTTGACCAAGAGGCTAGACTCCTCGCAGGGGCACTCAAGGTGGAATGGTCAAAGCTGAGACACCAGACTAAGGTGCATCCAAACTCAGAGGAAGGCAACGGTAAACCACATATGAATATCCCTTACCACGAAAACCCTATGAACAGAGCATCCAAAATGCAACATGAGATAGTGCCGAAAGATGAGGCCCCCAGGTCAGATGGCACTCAATGAACTACTGGGGAAGAACAACGGACAAGTATGAGTAGCACTGTGAGTAATGGCACCACGGGGTCAAAGCCAAATGGAAGTCCAGAGGATGATGTGCACAGATGCGAAAGGAGAGTCTGGAGTTGTACAATGTATACAATAGGAACAAGGAATGTAAGAAGCATGAAATATTGATATTTTTGAGAGGCCCCTTTAGGATGCACACCTTAATGCAGTGAGGGGGTTTGAGAGTGTTGAAAAAGCTGAGAGCAATGCCATCAGGAGTCTAGACCAAGAGGCTAGACTCCTAGCAGGGGCACCCAAGGCAGAATGGTCAAAGCTGAAACACCAGACTAAGGTGCATCCAAACTCAGAGGAAGGCAACGGTAAACCACCTCTGAATACCTCTTACCATGAAAACCCTATGAAGAGAGTATCCAAAATGCAACACGAGATAGTGCTGGAAGATGAGACCCCCAGGTGAGAAGGCACTCACTGAGCTACTGGGGAAGAACAATGGACACGTACGAGTAGCGCTGTGACATGTTTTGCTCACAGCTGTAGCAGAGGCAGCAGGCATGGGCCCTGTTCTTTGCCCAAGAATGCTGTATGCTTGCACTGTTGTTGTGTAAATTTGTATATTTGTTAAGCAGAGAACAACAGCGGTCTGAAATGCGTGTGTGCCAGTGTGTGCGTTTACCTAAGAAAGCAGGCTTTTACCCTGCACTGAGATCACTGAGACTTAAGACTTAGTAAAATAAGAAAATCTACTTTATTTATAGAAATACATAGTAGATAGAAAGGCATACCTAGTTCTAACTAACTAAGTTGGAGGCGCAACACCCAGGCTTGGGAGTTACCTTCATGGCTCAGGTGAGAGAGAGCAGAGACAAAGGTGTCTCTTCTCTCTCGGACAGTCGAAGAAGAGAGGAAAGGGTGGAAGGAGGAGGGGCAGATAAGCTTTCCTAAGACATATCAGTCTAGCGACTCAGTCAGAGCATCACAGGTAAAGGTAATCAAGCCTATCCATCTGGAGGACCCTAACTCTATCTCCCTTCTGGAACACAAACAAAAGAACAAAACAGGAGTTGCTCTTGCCCCACTTCCAACATGCAAAATGTGAATGTACTGCCTTCAAGTCAATTCCGACTTATGGCAGCCCTATGAATAGGCTTTTCATGAGGCTGAGAGGCAGTGACTGGCCCAAGGTCACCCAGTGAGCTTAACCATTACACCACACTGGCAACATGCACCAGCCCTGAATTATATCCATGGCTCAATTTGTATAAAAATTCAAACTGCTATGCGTACGTGGCTTTTGTTACAGCTTTCAGAATCATCACACATTTCTCCAGATGCTATATTGTCCTTGCACAGATAAATACACTGCAAGAAAGCAAACTTGATATGGTTGCATGTTATGGTTGCATCAAGATTCTTTTTGTGCAGTGTTTAACTGATGCTCACAGTCTCTTGTGTGCACTGATACCACCAAAAGCCCAGCCAAAGAGCAACCACCGAATCAGTTGCTGTAATACATAGGAGATAAGTAGCATAGTCTGTAGTATAGTTTTGACAGATAAATGGGACTCATTTATGAACTACAATAATTTGCATTATGGACATGCAGGTTTACAAGCATGTTGGGGAGGGGGCGTATTGCCCAAGCCAATTTGTAATGTCAAAGTGCAAGGTTCTGAATGGATCTGGAGACAATAACACCAATGGAGTAAACGCTGAAAGTCTTATTAACTACTTTGTTGTTGTTATGTGCCTCCTGGTCGACTGCAACTTATGGCGACCCTATGAATCAGTGACCTCCCAAGATCATCTGTCATATTAACTACTAAGCCAAGCATAAAGAAACAGAAAGCAAAGCAGTCAATCTTATCTTACCTCTGCTGCCTGAGAACCCTCAGAATGACAGCGAACGGACGATCAGCATGTAACACCATGACCAGTAGTCTATGCCGAGTTTCCCCTTTCTGAGATGTCTTTTCAGTCACCAGGAATGCCTTGGAATGGTGGACAAGCTCATGTGAGGATTGGTGCATAGCATCTTTTGATCTATGCTTAAGTTCCAAAGTGGAGCATTTTGCAGGGCATTATATACCCTCACATGCTAATGAACTGCACCTGCTATTTGGGTTGTTTCTTACTGCTTGTGACCACGTTCATACTTTCCCAAGGCTAAAACAGCACTATAATTTGTGGCAAGCAGCCAAGATAGATAACTGACTAGTGATCTTGGTAGCAGGTGGAGAGACTGTGAGATGGGAATTAGCTTTTCTCTGTGAAAGAGATCAAATTGTCAACATTCCCACGCACTGCCTAAGACATACTAGTCAGAGAATATATTACAAAATAATAAATATTATGGGCAGGCATTAACCAGTTATATGCCTTTGGCCCAAAAAGAGCCCCTAGGCATGCAAGGAGCAAGTGTGGTGCACCAATAACTAAACCTCCTCAAAATACAGACCCATCTTCCGGATATGCCAATACAGGGTTTTTTTGTGTGTTTTATTTTAAAAATGAAGTTGTATTAATAATTTTAAGTATGAGTTAAAAAAAAATTGGGAGGGGGGAGATCCAATGTTGTGCCAGCAGCAGACATGATGGAATTCCTCTTCTCCCTCTGTTGCTTCCTGTTCTCACAAATTTACTGCATGAGATCCCCATCAATCTTCCTAGCAGATTTGGGGGGCTGTAGAGGGATGGGGAGGAATAGTAGGCCCCCCTTGCTCAAGCAGAAGTCCACTGTGCAAGCCAGACACCACAAATGGATGTCACGTAGAACACACTCACACACACACACACACACACAATCTGATTGTACATACAGGTGTCTCCTTTGCATGTTTTACCCATGTCAACACATGAAACAAGGCAGATTCAAAACAGGCAGGTTTTTAAAATGTGGAGTTCCTTTATAGTGTTTTGAGCAGGGCACAGGCATTTAAAGCAGTATCATACCACTTTAAAAAGCCATGGCTTCCCCCAAAGAAACCTGGAAACTGTAGTTTGTTAAGGGTACTAAAAGTAGTTACGAACTCCATTTTCACCTCACAGAGCTACAATTCTCAGGGTGGTGAAACAGTTAATCTCCTCTCCCCAGGGAAGCCGTGAGAATTGTAGCTTGGCGAGGAAAGCAGGAGTCTCCTAACAACTCTCAGCACCCTTACAAACTACAGTTCCCACAATTCTTGCGGGGTGGGGGAGCCACAACTGTTTAAAGCAGCATGATGCACCTTTAAACGTCCATTGTAGATGGGGTCTCAGTCAGGACAGCACAATTTAGTGCAATGCCACCGCTCATGGCTGGTGTTAAGTCAAATATGGATCAAGACAGGGGTTCAATGGTGGCTGAGCTATTCCCCCAACCAGGGTGTAGTCATCTGGGTTTCTTTTGGGGGGGCGGGGTCTTAGACCTTTACATTTTTGGAAGCAATGTCTCCAGCTTTCTATGAGCCAATCAGTATGAAAGGGGAATGCATTAGTCACTGAGAAGAGTCTTCTAACATGCTTCCTTGTCCTTTCCTGCTGACTGAAGCCAATCAGAAAGGTGAGTCAGCCACTGAGAAGACTCTTTTCAGTAGCTAACCCTCCCCCCTTTCAAGCTGATTGGCTCCTAGAGATGTCTATTGTTGTGGGAGAAGGCATTAACAAGAATCTCATTCAGCAAAAAAGGGGAAGAGGCGTGGCTGTGACTATGCTGAAGGGACTTTGCACTTCTGAATTTGCCACTGCACTACTGTTCTCAATACAACCAATGACCTCCTCTCACAAAGAAACCATAAAACTGTACAGAGTAGAAGGAAGGAAAGTGCAAAGCCTTTCCCAAAAGCTTGCTTGGTCCAACTGTGCCCTGGTCCCTCCCCTCTATAAGTCCAGCGGCTGCCAAACACTCTGCATGGGACAGAGACCTTTCCATTGGTCTGTTCCAACAGCTATTTTGTATTGCCCCCCCCTTGAATCACCTTCCCTTTTTTTTAGTCTGCCCCCTTCCAATCGCCGTGCCTTTTGACAGTAAGCCTGAGGGGTAGGGCCTGCGTTATTTTTGACTGGTATACAGTGTCCAGCTATCCTATCATCTGTCAGAATTCCCGTTATTGCTGAAGTGTCTAGTTTCTGTGCAGCTGCCATTGCCTGTTGTGCATTGATAAAATCATTTTTAATTTTTTTAACCAAGGCTTTCACACCAGAGTCTGAGTGCTTCTATATGATATAGTATTTTATATTGTCCTGTATTCTATATTGTTTTGGTTTTTAAGTATTGTATTTTACATGAGCTGGTCAGTGATCAAAACCAACAAATTTTCAATTTTTTCAGTGTCCAGCAATTTCAGGCACTTTCTATACTTTGGCAACAGCATGTCTGCTACTAATTTAAATTATTTGTTTTAAATTAGATGGCCAAGGAGCCCAATACATCCTAATCAGAGTAGGTGGTTGCTGCTTATGTTGAAACCTTTCACAAAATACTGAGATCAGTTCATTTCCAAACATCATGACCTGGATGCTGAATTTTTACCTCCCACGTTCAACATTTAAGGCTCTGCAGTGGTTAGACCAGCCTTTCCCAACCAGTGTGACTCCAGATGTTGTTGGACCGCAACTCCCATCTTTCCTGACCATTGGCAATGCTGGCTGAGGCTGATGGGAGTTGTGGTCCAACAACATCTGGAGGTACACTGGTTGGGAAAGGCTGGGTTAGACAATAAATGATAAGTTTCTCTTGTAAACCATGACTGCTGTGTACCAGAGCTACTGAGCCACTACAAAAACAGCATGTCAAACTGTGCTGTGGAAGATCAAATATTTGCAGACACTGGTGGGGAATTTATTTCAACTCTACTGTTGGCTACCTTGAATGATTGCCAAGTGATGGAACCTCAGTACACATGGGCAAGGATGATGACAGTTGTAAGTCAGCAACATCTGGAGGGCCAAAGATTCCCCATAACAGGGCTAAAAAATTGATATTGGGCTCCCACACAATCACTTTAGAAATGAGCAAGGACTGATTTCCCACACCCTTCCCAATAATTTGACTGCAACAGCTCTCACCCTAAGGGTCATACATCTCTCTTGTGAAACGTTTCCTGGTTTCAGGCATAACTTTAATAGGGAAAAACAGATGTGTGTGAAGCAGGTTTTGATACTCCATGAACAAGTTGTAAGGTGTCTCACCAGCTGCCATGCACATTCAGCAATCCTGAATCACACAATTAAAAATAAATTCCAGGGTTGGGGAACACATGGCCCTCCAAATCTTGCTGGACTCCCACCAGCCCCAGCGAGTATGGCCAGTGGGCCACAGATTTCCCATTTCTATTTTAGCCCATAGAATGCTTTGCTGCCAGAGCACAGCTTTAAAAGGGGGGCAGAGTTCTGTCTTAACTGAGACAATATACTGGCACCTAGGCTACATTACTTCAGGTAGCTTGGTGGGGGCCTCATGACTGAATGCTCCTCCATACCAAAAACAAAAAACTCCTCAAGGAAAATTAGGACAGTTGTGAAGCTAAGCTAGAATCCTCTTTACCAGTTTTCTATGTAGATTTTTTATTTTTAATAGAGCATTCAATCTTATGAATGCCCATCAGCAACCTTAAATTGTACAGTCCAGAGATAAGTTTTAACTACTTCAGTAGTACTAGGCTGAAAGCCAGAAAGGACAAACTTCCAAAAAGTGAACCAGGTGCTTAGGGGTAGGCTTTTGAACATTAGCTCAAAAGGAGAGAAAATAATAAAAGCCCATTTATTTTGAAATTAAACCCTAAAATTATGGAGTAAAGAGTTGCAACCTTTAATTGGAATAATTGAAGGATTCATGAACTAAAGCACTGACTAATTGATGCAGTCTAACCATCATTAAACAAATATTAAATCAGCAAGGAGGCAATTTCACCTCCACTTGCAGCTCCCCCACAAAAAAACCCACCCCTGCCATACAGCTGGGGGACTCTCAATTTGGGGGTCATGGGAAACATTGGAGTGGGGGCAGAAGAATTGCTGAAGACTGCATCCTTCCCAATTATGCTGATGGATGCCATCCCCCATTAAAGATGGATATTTTAAACAAATAATGGGAATTTCAATTTAATGAAAGTTAAAGAAGGCTCCTCACAAACAATGTGAACAATAAATAGTCTCAACTCTGGAAGAGACAGGTAATAAGAGATCTAATGTAACACAGTTTTATAAACTTCCTAAACAAGTGCAGGGTCTGATGAGGGCATTTTTCAGTTTTCAAGAAAAACATACTGTACCGTGACAATTTTCCCAGGACTTTCAACTTACACACTTTGGACCGAATCCAACTAACTCATTACTCATAGAAATCAATGGACATGATTAAACTATTAATTTTAAAGGGTTTATTCTGAATATTAGTCAACTGGATACAGCACACACCTTCAACATATGCACCCATATTTAACAAATGATATAATTAATGAAACAGAGGAAGACTGTTCCTTGCACCAGATAAGCAACAGCAGCATCAGAAGGAGGAAGCACCTCCTGTCCTCAGCCTGCTCATCTTAATTGCAACTTCCTCCTTGGAGGGAGGAACCTAGGAGAGGACTTGTGAACCATCAAGGTGAGTTTTGACCCATCAATATGGCTAAAAAAGTAGCTATCAAGCCCTCAAGGCAAACTCTATAGCAAGGATCTAACATCATGTTTTTCTCCAACGTTTGATCAGCAGAGGGGGTGGGGTTGGCAAGTGTATAAACTTGCCATGGGCCTGAGGTTTGGTGCAGCAGACCTTCAAGCACTAAGGCGGAAGAAATGAGATGACATCACACTTGCTAAGTAGGTATTATTTATTAAGGCTTGTATTCTCCTAGAGGAAAAAAGTTAATCTGATGCTGTCCCATCACTCCTTACATCAGAAGCAACAGTCCAGAGACAAAACTATATGTTCTAAATACAAGTCTAAATGATACAGCTTAAACTTTCATTTAAATTGGAGGTCCTCTTGAGTAAGTAGTTTTCAGAAGATATTTGTTTTCTAATATAAGTAAAAGATCCTCTACAATAAACACGTGCAGGTTCAGTGTGCTAGAGCAACAGGCATGAGCATCAAGAATTCATGCTTAATTTTGAAACTCCGGTTGGTGGCCATTTCTTCAATAGCTCCCTCATTCCACAAAAACATGACAGCAAATTCCGATTCTTAAAACAGTTGTTTTTACTCATCCAACAGAAAAAATAGACACATACACACTGTTTTAAACATCTGAAGCATAATCCATCATATGAGTCTGTACTAAGATTCTATATTAAAGCTCACCATTATTGAGATAAAATTTTAAATGACATTTGAGAGAACGTGGGTGAAGAACAAAAACGGGACAGATTAAAAATGATTTAATGGGTATTAGAAAGCTGAAAAAAGCCTTTAAAAGCCACATTGCTCCCAAGCCCCTGCAATGCTGAAAACATTTAAACCATTAAAAAACTACAACACAAAAATGATGGCAGAGAAAATCTCATCTTTTTGTCGCAGGATATGATATAGCAGGTGCACATGAAAGAGCACCAATTCACCAAATATGATAAAAGCATTTTTAGACTGCATAAGGTTCAACCCATGGGGAACATTTCTCATGCAAACTTCACTGAAAATGACTGAAAATTATGCAAGTGCACAATTGCATTTGTATAATTCTCATTTATGCAGCTTGGGTGAGACGTGATTCTTCTGAATTATGCCTTTTCATTTTCTACAAGACAGAAGTGTTTAATATTTTTTTAAAGATAAACAGAACAGATAAAAAGTGAACTATACAAAGAGATCTGAATTTGCTGCATTGTCAATGCTTTTGGTATTTCACCAAATAAATGACAAATTAAAATACACAGGTTTGTTTATATGGTTGCCATGAAGAATCAAGACAATTGGGGGGATGGTTAAAACAAGAGGATCTGTAGTACATAAATATAAAATTATGGTGAATTTTCAGATTAGAAACATAATTTGTGCTGAAGTTAAAAAGTCTTTGGAAATACTAATATTTTTAAGAATCTTCAATTATAGATGAACTTATTTAACCAAATTAAAAAACTAAAAACAGGAAAACACTTTTATTAATGGATTCTACAGCATTTTACATAGGAAAGATACAAATTAATGCATATTCACCTGGGCAAAAAAAAACCAAAACCACACACACACTACAATGTACTTAAAAGATGCAACAATTTAGTTTCTCCTGCACAAAAAGATATTGGAGCTGAAAGCTTTACAGTCTCCTGATGCCAGAATGTGGCATCAGGACAAATTTTAAAAAGGTTTGATTTTTCATAATCAAATTTAATATCAGTTCTAGTATATATATATTTATAGCAAACCATATATATGTTTATTCTTATTGTTTATTTCGATTCTGACGTTCCTGTAAAGGAAAAAAAATCATATTAGAACTCTGAAAAACCCACCAAAGCTCTTACTTGTACCAGTTTTAAGGTGCATTGCAACAGCCACAGATTTAAAGTAACAGGGTGTATAATTCCCTCCACGTTTCAGGAGATTTGATGTGCATACAAAATGAACAAATACTCCCTGTAATACAACAGAATGTCCCCATTAAGGAAAAGTTCTGGTCTGCACAATTTTTAAAATTTACCATCATGGATGCCCCTAACACCAAAAGTTGGTGGTTCTGTGATTATCAGCCTGGAAGCCAAACCAGAGCACCCACAAATAAGACAGCAGTTTCTATATACTCATTGGACTTCCCAGGTACGGGGAAGTATGTTCGTTTATAAATTATAACTTAAAACACCTTGTAAAGAAGCTCACAGAAGATTCTGGCCTGCTAATATCTATCTATATATTTACTAACCTGCTAGTGGCCCGCAAAGGAGGAATGGAGATCACCCCTCCTCTGGGAGCCCACGAAGCTGTAGCAGCCAGCGTGGCGTTACTTACCTTGCTTCTCAACGCTGCATGTAGCTGCTGGTTACTGTGAGGGGAGAGGCAACGGGAAACTCGGCAGAGACGCAGTGATAGAGCCACTCCAACGCTCCTGCCACTGCGCTCACACCATGCCAAGTTCCCTGTTGCCTCTCAGTAACTGGCAGCCACATGGGACATTGGGAAGCCAGGTAAGCTACACCACCCTACCTACTACTGGCGCAGAGCCAGCCCCCTCATCTGCCTACATGGAATTCCATAAGCTTGCCAAGAAGCCTACAGCTCACGGTTAGTGAGCTTAACCACAAGTCCCCGTTTAGATGACATGGTAAACCAAACCTTGGCTTAGCCAAGCTAAGGTCTGGTTCAGCATGCTGTGCAAACGTAGCCAATGTCATGAAATCAGACCTCCTCTTTTATATTTTTAGGGTGTTTTTTTTATCCTGGTCTGGCAGAGATATGCTTTGGCTGCTCTGTTCACTTTTATTGTTTAAATATGTCTAAATCTTTGATAGTCCCTCTCAACAACCCTTTGGCTGAAGAGCAGGATATATCCCAAACCAAGCTATATAAACATGCAGAACAGGATGCTGGGCTTGTGTTTCTTCAACAACAGTCGCCCCCTCCCAACCCCCACATTTTAACACTGAGACTATGCAAGTCCCTCGGCTTGCTGAAAGAGGCACTCTGGATGCCTAGCCTGTTGGTATTTTTTTTAAAAGGAAACTACTGCAGTCAGTTCATTGATCACCTAAATATGCCAACGTGTCTGCTGTCAGAGACTGTATGCACACTTGTATATCATGAAGAAACAATTCTGAATCTATGACTCAAAATAGTATTTTAAACTTGGTAGTGGCTTGTTGCTTCAGGAATGAGCTGCTGCACAGAAAAACACTGAAACCTTGCGAGCAACAGCAACCTTGCACCACTTTCTTCTTTGTACTGTGGCCCAAGAATCTTTTTTGCTACATCAGGCACTAGTATGGTTTTAATACAATCATCAGGCTAAGTCCACAATGCAGGACTTTCCTCTGTACATTATTCTGATGTATTTAAGCGGGAAATAAAACTACTGCCATATCTTCTACATCACTACTCATAAAACCAGATCCCACATTTCCTTAATATTAAATAAGATGAATTGTTATCTCCCCGTTACAGCATTGGACAAGGATAATTTTGTTTTTCACTTCAGTGTAAAAAGTAACTGGCAATTAAATTAGAGCTGATGCCAGTACACGGAGCTTCTACAAACAAGAGCTCAATTTAGGGAAATAGCACATTATCCCCTACTCCCCAGGGAATCGTAAAATGAAGGCATTTCAGGTAACTCAATTAAGCCCAGGGAAAAGGAAAGAAACCTTTCCAGCCGCATATTTTTCCTAGGAAGCATCACATGTCTACCACATGCCTAGGTTTATCTACAATTTAGAGTAGATGCTTTTAAAAAAAGCTAAACTTGGAGCCTGAAACAACCGGCAGCTGAGACACAGCCTCCTCCTTGTCAAGTAGGAGCAGCTGAAAGGAGAGAATCTCACTTGAAAGGCCAATAGGTGGTCTTACCTGACAAATACAGGATCTTTTTTTTATTAATTATTTGATTTATATCCCACCCTTCCTCCCAGTAGGAGCCCAGACTAAAGCCAAGGATACAATCGCTACTGCCTGAATAACGTTCTGAGCTCAGAGCTGATGTAGTGAGGGCCTCATTTATTCTCAAATCTAGATACTTGATTTAGCAGACCTTCCAGTTGTCCTACATTCCTGGTTTCTTTAAATACACGCTCACCATGGCTGTTAAGTGTCTCTTCTTCCTATTATTGTTCCTCCTAGTAAACTGCATTTTGTCATTTTTGCGGGGAATTTGAACTGATTTTAGTTGTCTGTCTTACGAGATTGCTGGGTTATACTTGTAGCTAAAAGTGGGGGGAGTGGTTACACCAGTAAATGATAATTTACTTCAAAGTTAAAGCCAGGTCTGTGGAGTCGGTGTGCCAGACCTTCAACTCCGACTCCTCTATTTTTCTACTGTCCGACTCCGACTCCTTCATAAATGGCAAATGTATATTAACTAGTAATAACAAATTCACTGTAGTAAAATGGTAGCACAAGGCATTTCATCATCACCACATGAATCCAGAGCTTGGAAAAGTTACTTTTTTGAACTACAACTCCCACAAGCCCAATCCCTGGGGCTGATGGGAGTTGTAGTTTAAAAAAGTAACTTTTCCAAGCTCTGGATTCACATGGTGGTGATGAAATGCCTTGTGCTACCATTTTACTATAGTACATTTGTTATTACCAGTTAATATACACTTGCCATTTATGAAGGAGTTGGAGTTGGTACATTTCTACCGACTCCAACTCCACCCAAAATTGCTCCCGACTCCGACTCCACAACTCCGACTTCACAGCCCTGGTTAAAGCCCATTTACTGTTCAGCCCCACTCTTCTGGCTCTTCCGTTATGGAGTTTCCCTGAAAAAAAATCCCTGTTCGTGCTCTTCGAAAATTGGTACCTGAATCCTCACTCTACATGTGATCTATTATATTTTATTATCAAGGAACAAATTGAATTGCAATGCATATTAAAATATCTGGTGCAGTCAGTGTATGTGCAAACCATGATATCAATGTTACTGAATATAGGCCAAGATCCACTCTACTGTGTTTCATCCACACACAGATGCTTTCACACAACTACCTGTGGACTGCCAATGTTGGGGGGAGGGTTTCTCTAGAGTGACACCTTATAAGGCACAAGAGACTGCCATCAGAATGCACTTTTGCCCCCTCCACTGTGTGCCAGCAAAAGGGCATAGGTTTGGGCCTAATCAATTGTTCTTCAAGTATATGAGCCAAATTCGACAGCTCAGATGCTGAGCTTTTTAACCTACTAGCACTGACATGTATGGAAGACGTGGGTCTCCGGAAAGACCATGACAGACATGAAGTATAGGCACATATTATTTATTATTTGATTTATATCCCACCCTTTCTCCCAGCAGGAGCCCAGGGCAGCATTTTTAAATAAATCAGAAGCCCCTTTCAAGGCCTTAGCCTCACCCTCTCTCCTCCCCACCAAATAATTTCCTTCCATAAGTTACATACAACATTCTAAAGCCAGTTTACCTTCCGCACCACTTCTTCCTCCTCCTGCCGCTTTTCGTAATGAGAAAAGTCATCAAAGATGGAGGTTGTGTGCTTGTATGTAGCAATAATTTTAAGCACTTGTTTTGCTTTTTCTAAGGGCACCTCCTGAGTGTCACGGGAGTTTGTAACTGGTTTGTTGTCATTGTTCTCCAGCCTGATGTGTCGGAGTTGGTTGTTGGGCACATCTTTCACAAAGATCCACTTGACATCAAACTTCCCCTTCCATTTGTCCTGAGACCAGACACCAGCACTGGTGCCATAATCTACTGGTGACTTCATTTCCGCCACTCCACAGAAATGTCCACTGCCGTTGACACTGAAGAGTAAGTAGACTGGACCCTTGCTATTCATAGAGCGGAAAGCACTGTCCAAACGCTTGTTGCCATGCTCTGTGCTGCACCAAATGGAATATTTAATAGAACGATGAATATCGTCCTCAGAATAACTCTTTATTATGAACACACGTCCATTTTTAAGGTTCCATTCAAAATCCTTAGGGTTATAACTGTGAGCAGCTTTCAGTTTTTCAAGAACAGGGTGAGAATCACTGCCTGGGATGGAGTTTGCTGGGGTATTGCCAGGCAAGTTGTTCTCATTACCAGTTCCTCCACTTTGGCCAAAAGCTGAATTTCTGTTACGAGGCGCCACCCACCTGTTTTGAGATGGGGGTGGCTGAGGGTTCTGGTATGGCATCTGGGTCAGTGGAGGTGGCTGGGCAGGAATAGGCTGAATAATTTGAGGCTGTGGGGCTGATTGAGGAGAAGGGATCTGCTGAGGAGTTGGAACTTTGGGCACAGGTCCCTTATTGTCCCAAGTGCCAATGTCCATGTTATGTTTAATAGGTGGTGGAGGCAAAGCTCCTCCTATCACAGGCCCACTCTTTGCTTTCATCTTGGGCTGAGGTTTTGCAGGTTTGCTAGCAATAGCAGCCCAAGAGGTTGGCTTAGATACTGGCAAGTTTATACTTGATCCACAATTGCCAGACAAAGCACCCGTCATCCCACCACTGTTCACCACAGAACCTACTGTTTTCACAGCGGAAGCTGTAACATCCCCACCAATCTTCAGTCCAACCATTCCCTGCTCAATGCTATTCATCCCAGGAGCTTTATTTAAGGTATCATTATGAAATCCTGTCTGCCCGTCCACAATAGTTCCACCAAGAGAACTGGGTGGATAGCTGTAGCTGTTCCCATATGCAGAGTTTTGAGTCTGCTGCCCCTGGGACCCACTTGTTCCCCATGCTGAGAAAGGTGGGTTTTCAGGGAAAAAATTAAATCTGTGCGGGTAAATGTTGTTCCCCAGTCCACCAGGCTGTCCAAAAACAGCATCATGCATGAAATGATGATCACCGTTACTGAGCTGTCCATAGGTAGTGAGGTATGGAATAGGAGGGTCTCCTCCAGTTGACCACGGTGCTTCACTGAGAGAGTAGGGATAGCTAATAGAATGTGGATAATAACTGGACAGGTAGGGATCTGTCATTGATGGATAGCTGTTATTCTGTTAAAGACAAGAAAAGTCATTTCAGGTTCAGATAGTCACAATGTTATTCAAACCAGAAGAGATGCTTCAGAAAGGTTCAAATCTTATGCAGTACTATAGCTTAAAAAGCTATCAAATTAGTTAAATGTTTGGAAGACCCCCTTCCTTCTCAACTACTTTCAATCTCTCAAGTTAAACCAGGTCTATTTCTTAGTTCACAAACGTTCCCATTAATTGTATGTAGCAAGAGACATGTAGATGTTTTTGTTTTCGAAGGTATTTGGGTATCACTAGTGATATTATACTGTTAAAACTGTTTTTAATATATTTGTGTAATTTTATTATTGTATTTTACTTGCTTGTAAATAACTTTGGGGCTTTACTGGGAAGTGGTAAATGTAAACCATAAGTCTAGGCTTCTTCAACTTCAGTGGGCATATTCTGTTTAGCTAGTGTTGAATTGGGATGTGTCCAAACTAATTTCACAAGATGCCAATGTCACAACATTAGAACTGAGTTTCTTATCCTTCAAGCTTTTAAAAGTGTTCTCAAAAATATACCAACTTATGAAGTGAGTTTGAAAAGTCTCAGATGTTGACAGTTACCTAAATGAAAAATGTGTTGCTCTGGAACAAGATTAATACCACTGTGCAAACATCACAAAAACCCATGAGAGACAATCCAGTACAAATGCAAATTCCAGTGACTATTTCCATCCTCACGCACATTATTGCAAAGGCATATCACACGCTTCACAGTTGACTCTCCTCTTTCACCCTCAGATTTAACTACATGTTAAACTACATGTCACTTCTTACTCCACAGTCCTGCAAAGTTCTGGCCCTTTGTAATCATCACCATTGCTCTTTGGCCCACACTCTTGTTATTTTGCACATTTGTTAATCTCATTAGCATTTCTCACTCATCTTGGTTCAGTTTGTCTATCCAGAATTCTGTTGCCATCATTTTCCATCTTGTCAGGTATTTCAACCACAGTCCATCACTCCTTGGCTCTACTTCACATGTCTCAACTTACTTGTCCTTTTACACTACCAGCTGGCCACTGTAGATGTTTGGTCTGGTCCAGCAAAGCCTTTCAGATGTTCTTACTCTTTAAGGCAGGGCTGGGGAACCTGTGGCCCTCCAGATGATGTTGGACTCCAACTCCAATCGGTACAAACCAGTATGGCCAGCACTCAAGCATGATGGGAGTTTTAGTCCAACAACAGCTGGAGGGCCATAGGTACCCTATCCCTACGTTAAGGTCCCGTGCCTGCTTTCGTACGTTCTCCAATTTCCTGTTATGGTCCCTCTCATAAAACTGACTCCTCACCTTCTTTCACCTGCAGTCATATATTCTCCCACTCTTGAACACTGCCTCTGCCCAAACCCTTGGAAATCTTCCATGTCATTTCTACAAAATCCAGTTTATATTAATCTGGATCCGGCCAAAGTCTCACAGGTCCAGGATCCTATTTTCAGTGGCCAACCAGATGCCTACAAGAAACTCCCAGAAAGGCATGAGTGCAATGACACTCTCTTCATTTGCACTCCACCAGCAACTGGTATTAAGAGGCATACTCCCTACAGTAATGAAGGTCATAATGAAGGTAGTCAAAAGCCATCCAAGTTGGTGCTCATTATTACATCTTGAATTTTGAAGTTAGGATTTGTATAGGGTAATCTTCATTGGACAACTTCCTGATGCCTACAGTGAGCTATTTTAGTTTATTTTTGTATTTAGTAAACTTTGAAATGGCCAAGCTTGCTGTTGCAATTGGCATCCATTCATTGTTATTAATGAATTTCTGCAACAGAAAAATGAAGCGTTGGAAAACTTTCTGAATATGTTTTCAACCTACCAATTGGTGGTGTCATTTATTTGGTGTTACCAGGAAACTTGGCTTTGTCACTGCCCACTTATGATTCCAGGCCATTTAAAAAGCACAGGTGCCAATGCTGATTGAGGACCCCACTTCTTACATCCCTCTGATGTGAGAACTGTCAGTTTATCCCTTCTCTCTGCTTCCTGTTTCTTAACCAGTCCTCTTATCCCATGACTGCAAAGGTTACTCAGGAGTATTTGGTGGGGTTAGCTTTTTGAAAATCTAAGTATACAGTATCTACTGGATTCACCTTTAATTTATATGCTTGTTGACACTCTCAAAGAACTCTAAAAGATTATGCAGGATTTACACAGGGTTTATGCAGTAGCCATGCAGATTCTTCTTCAGCAAAATTGTATTCTTCTATATGCCTGGTAATTTTATCTTTAATCATGCTTTCCACCAGTTTTCCTGGAACAGTTGTTAAACTAACTGGTCTGTGATTTCCCTGATGTCCCCAAATCCCCTTTCTAAAATTGGTGTTAAAGCTGTCTTGTCCTCAAGTATGAAAACTGGTCTTAAGGAAAAGTTACATACTTTTGTTAGAAGACCAGCAATTTCACATCTGAGTTAAAAGAATTCTTGGATGGATGCCATCTAGACCCAGCAATTTGTCTGTTTAATATGTCAATAAGGCCTAGATGTTAAGTCTCTTGTCACCACTGCTTGTGTCAGTTCCTCAAGACAGGTTCAGGCACTAGGATTTGCCTTACATCTTCTTCAGCAAAGACAGATGCAGAGCTCACTCAGAGTTGTGGCCAGCGCTAGTCCTACCCAGAACAGACCCACTGAAATTAATGGACATGACTAAGTTACGGTTATGTGGGGCTGCCCTTGAGGTTAGTCCAGAAGCTGCAGCTGGTGCAAAACGCGGCAGCAAGAGCACTGGGGCAGGGTATCGCCAACATGTCGCCCCACTGCTGAAAGAATTGCACTGGCTGCCCACTTGCTACTGGGCCAAGTTCAAGGTTCTAGTTTTGGTGTACAAAGCCCTATACAGCTTGGGACCAGGATACCTGAAAGACTGTCTTACCCATTATATACCCAGTCGATCACTGCGCTCTGCAGGTGAGGGCCTCCTGCAGGTACCATCTTATCAGGAGGTCCGTTCTGCACAACATAGGAAACAGACCTTTAGTGTGGCAGCACCTACCCTGTGGAATTCCCTCCCCTTGATTATTAGGCATCTCTGCTATCTTTTCGGTGCCTTTTGAAGACTTTCCTCTTTCAACAAGCCTTTTAAGTTGAGACCTATCCCAGTCTGCATCTGTGTTAGAATTGCTTGTTAATATGTGTTTTTTTAATAATGTTTTAACCCTTTTTTAAAAGATGTTTCTAAAGCTTTTTAAAAAAATGTTTTTAACGTTGTTTTGTTTTAATGTCTTAAGGTGTTTTATGATGTTTTAAAGTGTTTTTAGCGTTTCTGTTTGCTGCCCTGGGCTCCTGATAGGAGGAAGGGTGGGATATAAATAAAATAGTAAATAAAATAAAAATGGGTCTACTTTGAGTAGGACTTAGTTGGATACAATCCTCAGCTTCACTGCAACCTCTTTCAGCACACCTTTTGACTCTCTTGTCACCAAAGGTCCAACTGCCTGCCTTCTAATGTATTTAAAGAAGTTTCCTGCTTCTAATGTATTTACAGTTAACCCTTCTGAAGTTAACTTTATTTATAATATTGTTATCTTCCATTTCTCTCCATTCCCCCTGCTGTAGATTGAACCACTTAAAATACAAAAAACATAAAACAAAACAAATGACCAACAATGAATCACATTAACTCTCTAAAAACAGTTAACATAACAAATATACGTTCAGCAGGCAACAAAATATCAGGATCGTAGGCACCTGTCTGATTTCAGTAGGAACAGTCCTCCCAGTTATTGGTGCCACTATTTTTATTTAGTGTCACGGGATACAGCAAATACAAAAGGTAAGTATTGATAATTCATAGGGAAAAAACTGTGATTCTTGCACTATGATGTTATACCTCCCTGCTCATCAGCTCCCACTGGTAGTGCATGCACTGGTCACCTCTCGACTGGACTACTGCAATGCGCTCTACGTGGGGCTACCCTTGAAAACGACCTGGAAACTACAGCTGGTACAAAATGCGGCGGCCCGTTTACTTACAAATAGCCGCCGCCGTGATCACATTACGCCGGTGTTAGTTCATCTACACTGGCTTCCAGTTGCTTTCCGGGCCCAATTCAAGGTGTTGGTCTTAACCTTTAAAGCCCTATACGGTCTCGGCCCAGTTTACCTGAAGGAGCACCTCCAGTACCACCAACTTAGCCGCCTGACTAGATCAGCCACACAGGGCCTTCTCTCCATCCCACCAACGAAAACAGCTAGGTTGGTGGGAACTAGGGAGAGGGCATTTTCAGTGGCGGCCCCCACTCTCTGGAACTCCCTCCCGTTCAATCTTCGACATGCCCCTTCCTTGGATGCATTCCGCCGAGCATTAAAAACCTGGCTCTTTGGACAGGCCTTCGGGACCTCTGGGGTGGGCTAAGCTTTTATCACTATTACTGAACGCCCGTTGTTTACATACTGTTTTATGCTGTAATTTAATCCTTTATGGTCGACTGTATTGTATTGCTATGTATTTTAAATCGTATTTTAAATTGTATTTTACCGGAATTTAATTGTGTACGTCGCCTAGAGTGGCCTTGGCCAGATAGGCGACACAAAAATTAAATTATTATTATTTTTATTATTTTATTATTTTCTAACTCTGGACTACATTTAAACATGGAGGCTTTTGCTATCTCAAAGCCCACACACCATTCAAGCTAGAAGGGACCATAATTACAAGCGATTTACATGTTCAGCCCCAAGTATTTTTGATATCCTCACCATTCCAGTACAATTTTGTGACCTGTCACTATCTCATAAATCCAAGTCTAACATTTCCATGTACAGCCTTAGCAAGATAAAGCAGCTTCATTTTCCAACCATTCTGCTTGCCTTCTGTCACATAAGTACAAATAGATCCTGAGGGAAAGCCTCAGTATTATGTCTTATTTCAACCAAGTTTTATTTAACTTTTAAGAGATTCTGATCCCCCCCCCCAAACACACATCTCCGGGCTTCTTGGGATCAAAACCCTAACTGGTTAATTTCACCTTTTTAACCTGGTTATCTGTTTAGGGTTTCTGATGTTCTATTACAAATGTGCAGCCTGACAGTTAAAACATTTCCTGCCTTAAATAGTTTCAGGGCTAGTGCATGTGGAAGAGATAATCTCTGGCAAAACTGTCCAACTGCAACATGACAAACCATGTTTAAGTTGTTTATATACAGCTTTTCACAAAGCAGCTTAAAACTATCAATTAAAACTATATAGCAAAACAGTATGTCCAGTCCACTCCAGCAACGAGCTTCACCCACATGAATGCCATGCAACATGGGCAGTGTTTACTGCTGGAAAAAGTGGCCAGGGTTTCACTGGCAGGCGTTGCCCCATCAGCCTTTGGTAAAAACTGTAGTACAATTACATGGAAGGAGTGTGTCACAGTACTGAGTGCAGAGCTACAGAAAATGGTTACCGGCTCTTACTGGGCTTCTTTGAAGCCACCCTTCCCCACAGGAGTGACAAGTCAACCCACAGTGATGAATGACATAGTATGCAAGTTATTCAAACTCTGCCAATATTGATACATATGCATTCACTGAGAAGTACTGACTTCGTCTGTCACATGAACTGGAAAAAATGAAGCCATATATATCTTTTGCATTTGGTTGGTCTGTCAAAATTTGGCATGTCATTTGTTCAAGATAATGCCTATATATTTATAAACTCAAGCATTCAAAACTTTCCGCTCCAGAAGGTCCCCCAACATCCTTAAGGGTGCTGAGCAGTATGTTTCACATGATCCCAAGAAACCCAGAGATGTGTGTTGGGGGAAAAAAACATATTTTATTCAATTCAGAAGATCCAATATGGCAGCCAGATTTCTTTTAATGGAACTACACCTTCACTACTTGGGATGGGAAAGGAAAAAGAACTGCATGGATAAGGAAGATGGACCTACCAGGATATTGTCTACTGATAAAGAAGGTCTGTACCTCAGTGGTAGAGGATCTGCCTTACATGCAGACGGTCCCAGATTGAGTTCCCAGCATTTCCAGGCGGCCTGGCAAAGTCGCCTGCCTGAGACACTGGACAGCCAAGTGCAGACAACACTGAGCTTGATGGACCAATGGTCTGACTCATGATAAGGCAGCTTCCTACATTCCTATTTTGGAGGAAGTGCCGTAACTCAGGGGTAGAGCATCTGCTTTGTATGCAGAAGGTCCCAAGTTCAATCCCCAGCATCTCCATGTGGGGCCTGGAGAGACTCCCTGTCTGAAACCACTGTCAATCAGTGTAGGCAATACTGAGCTAGATGGACCAATGGTCTGACTCAGTATAGGGCAGCTTCCTGTGTTCCTACAAAGATTTATTTGTAAGTTGTTGGCACCTTATAGAAGCAGAGGAGGAGATCCTGTCCACACACAGAAAATAGATGGCAAAAATGACGTGCAGGGTCAGGAATTTTACAAAGAGCTGTAGCTTTCTAAAAACAGCTGCTTGCTTGGAAATAGAGTATGCTCCCCACAACAGCATTCCTTGAAATTATGAATGCACATTCTCAAGTACAATGTACCAGTATGAAACAGAGCTTACATCAGCTACTTTATATAAAATACCTTCATTTATGCTTTCATGCAAATGAACTGATTATGTGCCCAAGAAGCTACTATACTGATGCTCTCTCCTCTTCTTCCCTCCCTCAGCCCAGGCAGTTTTGAGTGCGCCCAAAAACTTCAGCATTTCAGGGACTAGTTGGGTTTTTCTTTTTGAGGAAGCTTAACTAAAAGACTTTGCTAAAAAAGTGGAACTACCAATTAAGTAGATGTTTCAGCAACTCGGTTTTACAAGCATTTTAGATAAAAATTATCAGCATTAACTGTGTTAAGAACAGCCTGATCTTTACTTCTCAAGAAGATACACAGAAATCACAGCATTCTGAACTCACATGCGAGTGACCGTTGACTTAGCTAAGCCAGTGGTTATTTGTTTACCTGAAATCAGAGGGAGTACTACATTAGTATTAGTAGTCTGACTCATTCCACCATATACTAGAAGGATTTCCTTTTTAAAAAACTACATAGCTTTCTGGTGATTTGCGCGCAGCGAAAGCCCTTTTTTAAAGAATAATAAATAAATAACTTTTTCTGCAGTGTTAACTAACCTGATTTGACTGTCCAGAAAGGTAAGGCTCAAAATCATTGTCATGAACTGTATCCTTCTGATGAAGAGAACCATTTTGCACTGAAACAAAAGAGCTGCAGTTATAAGACTATACATCCTGAAGTTTTGCTAAAGAACCATTTCCTAAAGCACAGAGCATATGTAAATAAAGCAGCTTTTATCCTATGGCACTGTCAATTCGGAGAAGGCAAAGGGGTCAGATTTCAACACAAAAGAAAACTTTCACAGGAACTCCAAATGCCATTGTTGCTTACAAAACTAGTTTGAATGACATTTACTGAGCAGCTTGCAAGCAGGTTTTTCAACAACCTGCAACACAGCTCTTGCAAGAACAGGAGTGACATTCATACAATGTACTAACATACATTTTGCCTGGGAATGAAAAGCAAGAGCAGAAGTCCGAGAGGTCTCTAAGTCAGCAAGGCATGCCAGGAAGAGGTCAATAAAATGCTGGCTGAATGGTCATTAAAGTTCAAATCTTGGCATCCTTTATGTTAAACGGAGACTCTACAATTCCTTATTGCCTACATTATTATAGATGGGTTTTTCCTGGACTGTATATAGCTCTCTATTAATGCTTAATTAGCAACAATATCTGCAATTGTCAACTTTTCAGACTGCATTCTAAGGAACCTGGGGATTCCTGCTTATTTATATCCCACTTTTCCTCCAAGGAACTTGAGGTGGTACACATGGTTTTTCTCTCCTTCTCTGTTTTATCCTCAGGTTTGGCTGAGAGACTCTGATTGTCCCAAGGTCACCCAGCAAGCTTCATGGCTAAGTGGGGATTTGAACCCTGGTTTCCTGGACTCAGTCCAACACTGCAGCCCTAAACCGCACTGGCTCTCTTATCATAGGTTCCTCGGTGAGAAGACCTTCAATACAGATAAGTATCCCTGAAAGACAGACCGCCAGTTACCATATAGACTATAACTAGTATTAGTCTCACTCAGAGTAGACGCGCTGAAATTAATGGACGTGGCTAACTTCAGACAATTAACTTCAATGGGTACTTGGAGCACTAGATACAACCTTGTAGATCTCCCTTGTAATGTGCAGCCTCAGGGGAGTACTAGGTATGTTCTTAGGTGCATTCAGTTGGCACAGGGATCCAGTGAGGTCCAACAAGCCTGGCCAGAACTCCATGTCCACTGTGGGAAAACCCAGATAACTCCTCCATGACCAAAACTGTCTGCAGTGTGCAAATGTTCCATGGCAGACCAGATCACAAGAAATGGGTTCCCTGAAGGAAGTTTTAATGCCCCTGACTAGTTAACGAATGTATTAAAGCTACCAGAAAAGTTTTTTTTAGTAACCTGTGATAAATGCTCAAGCACCACCTTAGACAGATATCAACAGGGGTACTTTTAGAAAAACACCAGCTCCTTTATGTACACAAAATCAGCAAGGTCTCTCTTAAGCTGTGCCAAATAAAAATTAAGTTTTTATGAAAACTACCAACACCTGTATTGGAAACAAACAGGATACTGTAGGACAGTTAGTTTTAAATAGCTTATTGTGACAACATAACACAAAGCATTCACACTTACTCTGTGTGTGGGGAGGGGATTACACACACAGAATTGTAAAACTACTTAACGCACTTTGCTGCAGATCACATAAAGCAAAAAAGGCTTTATTATGATGATTCACTAGAAAAGACAATAACGCTGGGAAACACAGAAGGGGGTAGAAAAGGAGGAAGGCCAAACAAGTGATGGATTGATTCCATAAAGGAAGCCACAGACCTGAACATACAAAATGTGAACAGGGTGGTTCATGACAGATGCTATCAGAGGTCACTGATTCATAGGGTTGCCATAAGTCGTAATCGACTTGAAGGCACATAACAACAAATGAAGGACTAGAAGCACAGTGTGAACATTTAAAGTGCTACAGAAGGACACTTCCAGAACACCAGCATATCTCAAAGCCAAGGACCATAGACCCATACAGAGTTAAACCACAGAAATCAATGGGCTTCAGTATGTCTAACATTGTGATGGGTTGTGGCCAGCAACTCCGCAGGTAACAGGAAATTGATTAGCGGAAAACTTTTCTATTTTGTCTACCATGCTCTCTTCTTTAAACTGTTTTAAATCCCTCTAAACTTGCTGCAAAAATATAAGGTTAAACATCTCCTGGCAAAATTTAAATTCCAAGCATTAAAGTTGCAAGAAGAAAAGATCCACAAGATGACGCTAAGAAATTCCGTAACTGCTTGAGGAAACAAGGAACACCCCTTGAACATTTTGAAACATTGTTGTCTGCCCTAAAATTTGAGTGGACTATACATGTGAGTAAAATATATAACACTATGATCAAATACACAAAATGAGTTGTGAGCAGGACTGTTTGCTTTCTCAAATAATGTTTATATTTTATAAATCTCTCCATCTTGCACTCAAGACAAGTTTGTACTTTGGGATAAGTGCTCCAAAAATAGTTTAGTGGAAAAAGAGCAGTGATGTGTCAACTTCCATGACCTATAATCCCATAACTACCAATAATACTCCAGTAACAGAAAAGGAAGTGGCATAACTGCAATACAAAATTATTATGATCTTGGAAAATTTACTAATTTTATATTTATAGAAATGAAAACAACCCTCTTGCAAAAAAAAAAGCATGCAACTTTGTTTTTAAACACAAGCTATCAGGTAATGCTTGCATAGAAACCATGGTGGGAAAACATACAAATAGTTCAAGACTTCAATCCTAATGAGACTTACTAAGCAAACTCCACTGAAATTCAACAAGATTTGCTTCTGCGTAAGTATAAGCTCTTGTAGCATTTTAAAGGCTCTACTTCATCGAAGAAAGCAAAGTTTTATCAGCTATATTATATCTAATTTCTGAACCATCAATTTTAAGTAATAATTTTCCTTACCTTTATTATCTTGTCCTTTCGGTCTCTGTCACATCATAAGGACATGTTCAGATAAAGAAAAGAGATAGAACAAATAATATGTCACTTCCTGGGCTCTCAGAATAAAGCAACTACTTTATATAGATTGTAATAAAGTTGATTGATCAACTACTTGATATAGATGGTAATCCACATTAACAGAAAAAGTGAACTCACAATTACAGTCTTACAGTCACAATTCCCAATTACAACTCTTTCTTTCTGGCCTTAAAAGTTTTTGCATCTGTTACCTGTTGGATCTTTCACTATACATACTAGATGATCAGACAGTATTTGCTGCTAGTGTCAGCTAGAAATGGTCAAGGGCATGATGTGCAGTATTCAAGGACTCGCCAGAAATTAGTGTAAAAAAGAATCTTTTGTAGAAAAGTGTGTCAGGGACTGGGCATGGTATTTTTAAAAAAGAAAGAAATGGGGATAGTGTTGTGCTCCGCTTCTGCTTTTGGGCTTCCCACAGGATTGGTCACTGTGACAAGAAGATGCTGGACTAGAATTTCTCTCACACTCAAAGACAAAAGACTGGGAACCGAAAGGCAGACACACTTGACAAGCACCATGTCTCAGAGTAAAAGCAGAAACCAAAGAGAAATAGATAAATGAATATTAACATCAAAGGAGGAACTTCCAGGGAGATATAGCAAAGAAAAGAACACCTGGCTTCTACTGGGATCAAAATGATACCTAAAAGTGAGCAGAACAGAGAAACCCCAAGCTTTACACAAGGGTTACCAACATGGTGCCCGTGGGCACACATGCATACACAGGATTTCCCTGGTGCCCACTAAAATTAGGCTTGAAAGAAACATTCTATTGTAGCCAACAGAAAAGATTGCAGTGCATGCTTAGCTGCAGTGTGTGCATAGTGACAGTTTCTCTGAATTACAAATGTACCCACAGGCCCCAAAAGGACAGGGCTATCAATGGCTACTAGCCACGATGGCTGTGCTCTACCACCCTAGTCAGAGGCAGTATGCTTCTGAAAACCAGTTGCCGGAAGCCTCAGGAGGGGAGAGTGTTCTTGCACTCAGGTCCTGCCTGCAGGCTTCCCCCAGGCACCTGGTTGGCCACTGTGAGAACAGGATGCTGGACTAGATGGGCCACTGGCCTGATCCAGCAGGCTCTTCTTATGTTCTTAAAGTTTGGCAAACCTGCCTTCCAATATCAATATGACAGATCTGATGTGGAAAATGTTGGATGTAAGACACGTGAAGAGGGACACAAGTTTCAAGTGTCCTAAATGCCAAGGCAAAGGAGGAAGAGAAAATACTTATATCCCTAAATTAAAAACAAGATTAAGGGCGCAATCCTGAAAGTTACGCCGGGCTGAGGGAATTCAGGATGCAACATATCTGCAGCAGAGGCGAGTGTCGGCGCAGACAGGCTGCACCTATAGAAATCCCATTGTTGGGTGCAGCCACAGAGTAGCTGGGGAATATCTGAGTGCTGCCAAAGCTGGCGCAAGGCCTGAAAAAGGGGCAATCTGGGTGGTATCAGGGCAGAACTGAGCAGAGGGGGACTTACGCCACATCCAGGCCCCATTCGGCTCTGTCCTGTGGCCCCCAGTCCTGGCAGATTCTATGCTGGTAAAAAGGCTAGTAGAAAGAAACATACATTTCTTTTCCTTTCACCGAACTCTGCTGGTGCAGCCAGTTTACTCCCCTCTCTGGAGCTCCTGAGGGGAGTAGGATGTGACGGTCCCTTCCTCTGCTTTCCCTTCCGCCAGCTCCACTCCTGCTGGCCTCCTCCATGTTACATTGTGTCCTAAGTCTTGGGGAACCGAAAGTAAAAAAACACCCTATCCCCATCCCCATCAGGCACAAATTAAGAAGTAGCATGTCGAAGAATGACATATACACACAGTAAGACAGAAAGAAAGGGATGGTAAATAAAATTGAGCAAGGGACACTTACAGGGCCTGGAAACAGTTTGCTAAAGAGGCTGTACACCTGGGATGGTGAACCTGTGGCCCTCCAGATATTGTTGGACTCCAATTCCCATTATCCCTGATCACTGGTCTTGCTGGCAACAACTGGAGGGTCACAGGTTCCCCATGCTAGCCCTACACTACACAACTTGAGTGGTGAAGAGATACAGAGTGTTTGGGGGCATGAAGTACATCCTAAACCTTGTGTACATATACATCTATATCTCAGGACAACACTTCAAGCATCTGATGAGTAGTTGATGAAAGTGTATGCCATAATCCATTTAAGGTGTCACAAGACTTGTTTTATAGCAGCATTATCTTCCACCAAAAAAGGATACATACAGTGGCTGCAGATGACGCTGCACGATGAAAATGTCGACCCAGTGTGCGGCAGCTGTGAAAAAGGCAAATTCCATGCTAGGGATAATTAGGAAAGGTATTGAAAATAAAACAGCCGATATCATCATGCCGTTGTATAAATCTATGGTGCGGCCGCATTTGGAATACTGTGTACAGTTCTGGTCGCCTCATCTCAAAAAGGATATTATACAGTTGGAAAAGGTTCAGAAGAGGGCAACCAGAATGATCAAGGGGATGGAGCGACTCCCTTACGAGGAAAGGTTGCAGCATTTGGGGCTTTTTAGTTTAGAGAAAAGGCGGGTCAGAGGAGACATGATAGAAGTGTATAAAATTATGCATGGCATTGAGAAAGTGGATAGAGAAAAGTTCTTCTCCCTCTCTCATAATACTAGAACTCGTGGACATTCAAAGAAGCTGAATGTTGGAAGATTCAGGACAGACAAAAGGAAGTACTTCTTTACTCAGCGCATAGTTAAACTATGGAATTTGCTCCCACAAGATGCAGTAATGGCCACCAGCTTGGACGGCTTTAAAAGAAGATTAGACAAATTCATGGAGGACAGGGCTATCAATGGCTACTAGCCATGATGGCTGTGCTGTGCCACCCTAGTCAGAGGCAGCATGCTTCTGAAAACCAGTTGCCGGAAACCTCAGGAGGGGAGAGTGTTCTTGCACTCGGGTCCTGCTTGCGGGCTTCCCCCAGGCACCTGGTTGGCCACTGTGAGAACAGGATGCTGGATTAGATGGGCCACTGGCCTGATCCAGCAGGCTCTTATGTTCTTATGACCAGTTCACCTGTTACACAAATGCAAGTCCACAAATGGCACTGTGTGTACACTCAGAAGAACCATGGTCAATCATAGCTCCTTGATGAGCTTGGAAAAATGAGTATCAGAGGTACACATGCGTCTAGCACATCCTCACATTAAGTGTGCACTTTCAGCTTCTCAATATTTTAACAGCCCCTGTGAAGGCCCAGTGTATGTGTCCCCATGTGACATGAAGGAAGGCCAAACTCTGAGGCAAACAAGGGGCTGGAGAAAGGAGGAAGAAAGGAAAGCCTTATGCAAAAAAAAAAGAAGAAAAAAAAAGGAGGGGGAACAGAGAAAGATTACCATGAAAGGGAAACCAGAAGATGGGCTGCCATCACAAGAGTAGAATGTGTGGGTAAGAGAGAGCTGTGGAGGCCCAGAAAGGAAAAGGAGCGGGAGAATTCAAGGAGGTAAGGTTTAAATTACAAGACAAACAGCGGGGGGGGGGGGTGGAAGAAGAAAGGGGACGGGGCACTGCCGTTCTTCCCTTTCCACCTCGGCTCCCCAACTGTGATCCACTTACCTGGGGGTCAACGCTGGTGGCAGACATCTCTCATGCGCCCTGAAATGGGGGGGGGGGAAGCGGGGAGGGGAGGAAGAAGGAAAAGAAGAAGGGGCGAGGCCAAGCACGGGAGAGGGCAAGAGAGGGGGAGGGTGGGAGAAAGGGGGATGTATGTGTGGAAGAGAGACACACAGAGAGACACTGGAACGTGAGTGGGTGGGCGCGCTCCCCCCTCCCGTTTCTCGCTTTTCCCGGGAGGAGGGAGGGAGGCTGGCAGGGGTAGGGGGTGCGCACGCGCGTCGTGAGAGAGAGAGACAGGAAAAAAAGGGAAACGGGGGGAGAGCTCGAGGTCAAGGGAAAATGGGGGGAAGAGAGCCGCGCGTGCGCGCGCTGGCTCGTTCGTGCGCGCGCTCGTTCCTTCCCTCACATCGCTCGCCTCCACACACACAGGCTGAGGGGAGCCGCTGCCGTTGCTGCCGTTGCTGCCGGCGCCGTGCAGTCGCCTCCCTCTCTCTGGCCCTGAGGGGAATATAATCCCTTCCGCCGTTCCCTCCTTATCCTTTTTTTTCCCCGGGAGGCCGATGAGGGAGCTGCTTGAGAAGAAAGGCAGCAGCACTATGTTTTACCAGCCGGAGGAGCCTTCCAACTCCAATGGCGGCGGGGACCGGGCGGCGGTGACGTCAACGCCACTGCCGCGCAAGGCATGCTGGAAGGAAGAAAAACCCACCTACCACTACTCATGCTACCCATACACAGAGGAAGAAGGAAAGGGGAGGAGGGGGAAATAAATAAAGGCATCACCTGCCGCGCATGCGCAGCAGGGAGAGGAGCGGCGGCGGCCGTTGCGCGGAGTAGGCTTGAGCGTAGCCTCGCCCACTGCAGTCAGTCTTTTTAAGTTCCCGCCCAACCCGCCTTCGTTCGCCGGGAGGGGGAGGAAAAAGGTGTGATTGACAGGAGGCGTGCTTTTTAATTGAGTCGGAGCCAATAAGAAATAGGGAAAAGCTGAGGGACTAGGATGGCGGATCTGACTGTTTTTACCTCATGAAGAAAGCCGGGCGCCTGTAAATGGAAACGGTTATAAATCCTCTGACGCACAATGAGCAGGGGCTGCCGCCTGTTTTTTCTCCCCCGTCTTGGTTCATGGGACCCTCCTCACGGCGGAGTGGCAGGCAGAAATTCAACAGGTGCGGCATGGAGCTCCGGGAAAAGCTTCACCTGTTGAGCTGTCAGCAGCGCCTGAGGAGGGCGAGGTAGCAGCCCGTTTTCTGCCTTATTAAAATGGCAGCTGGCGTTCCGTGCACTTTCCTTTATGGGCTCAGCAGAGGCATCTCAGAGGCATTTTCTTTGGGGAGGGTGAAAGGGATTTCATAACAAGGTGGTTCATGACAGATGCTGTTGGAGATCACTGATTCATAGGGCGCCATAAGTCGTACTTGAAGGCACATAATAACAAAACTGCAATTACTCCGCATGCCAATATTAATAAGTGCGAGAGACACCTGAAAGCCGGTTTGAGGAATGACAGGGATGCAGTAATAAACTGAACTGACATTTCCTGCCAGAAAACAGCCGTAGGGTCCACCCCCACCGGCGTCCCTCATGGGGTTAGAAACAAGTAAATTCAGCACAACAGATGAAGGTAGCTTCATCAGTGAATATTACCCAGGGGTGGGGGATTTGTAGCCCTCCAGACCGTTGGACTACAGCTCCCATCGTCACTGACTATTTGCCCAGGCTAGCTGGGGCTGATGGGAGTTGGAGTCTTTCAGCCACTGGAGGGCCACAGGTCTCCTATCTGCCAAACCTTTGAAGAAAATCCAAGAACCCGTTCCTGGCAGTAACCAGTAAATTAAAAATGCACCCCAGAACATTTGGTTCTGCTATGCAATTATTAGGGATGGAAGGAGCTATCAGTTTCAGTTCTCTCAGTTTCTCACTTTTTCCAATCTTATATTTGGTTCTCCACATTTCTGCACCAGTTTGCACTTTTTTTTTAATCCTTATGTAAATTCATCAGCATTTTAGTCTGAATTTCTCCTAATGTAGGCTGTTTTGACTAAAGTACACATTTTTGCACACAACTTTCCTACTATAATGCACATTTGTATATTATTTTCACTAATATGTTCATTTTTATGCACATATTCCCCTAATATATCCATTTTTGTAAACTTTGGTTGGTTGGAGAACAGTATTGCAAACTTTGGATAAGTGCAAATTTCATAAGAATGGCTGTGTGTCAGTTGTCATATTTTGGGGGGAAATGTGCATGTGATAGATTTGTCTTTAAATGCAGACTGAATCAAATTTCCCCCCCTTACCTGTCAATTATACACACTTACCAGGGAGTTGAACTTAATAAAACTTTTTGTTGTTGTTATGTGCCTTCAAGTCGATTTCGACTTATGGTGACCCTATGAATCAGTGACCTCCATGAGCATCTGTCATGAACCACCCTGTAAGTTGATCTTGTAAGTTCAGTCTGTGGCTTCCTTTATGGAATCAATCCATCTCTTGTTTGGCCTTTCTCTTTTTTTACTCCCTTCTGTTTTCCCCAGCATTATTGTCTTTTCTAGTGAATCATGTCTTCTCATTATGTGTCCAAAGAATGATAACCTCAGTTTCATCATTGTAGCTTTAGACAACAGAGAAAGCAAGGGAGATAAGGGAAAGAGGGTGTGGCTGTGAGGGGGTGTAGCACGATTATCATGAAGGGATCCTGCACTTCTGAGATTGTTGCTACACTACTGGTTTCAATGGCCAGACAGAGAGGCTTAGTGGGCCATATTTGGCCCCCAGGCCTATGAGCCACAGCCAAAAGCACCCTCTTCTGTATTTGCCAATTTGCCTCACCTTTGTTAGTTGGGGAACTTGCAGGAGATCATCAGTGGATGGCCATAATGTCCGTGCAGGTTTGTTTGTTTATTATTTGATTTATATCCCGCCCTTCCAGCAAGTTGATGTGGCAGTACATGAATGACAGATTCATTCATGGAGGAACCGTATGATGAAGAACCAGACATTTTAGAATGTGAGGTGAATGCTGCTCTTAAAATTCTTGGAAGATACAAATCACCAGGAATACCAATAGAGTTGCTACAAGCTACTGAGACTGAATCTGTCCAAATGTTGACAAAAAATTTTCAAGAAATATGGAAAACTAAACAATGGCCCACAGACTGGAAATGTTTAATATATATCCCACTTCCAAAGAAAGGGGATCCCAGGGAATGCAGTAATTATCGAACTATTGCCTTAATATCCCGTGCAAGTCAAGTAATGCCCAAGATTCTACAACAAAGGCTCTTCCTATATATGGAGCGAGAAATGCCAGACATCCAAGCTGGATTTAGAAAGGGAAGAGGCACCAAAGATCATATCGCAAACATACGTTGGATAATGGAACAGACCAAGGAATTTTGGAAGAAAATCACCCTGTGCTTTATAGACTACAGCAAAGCCTTTGACTGTGTAGGTCATGAACTATGGAATGCTTTAAAAGAAATGGGAGTGCCACAGCCTCTGATTGTCCTGGTGCGCAACCTATACTCTGGACAAGAGGCTACTGTAAGGACAGAATATGGAGAAACCAATTGGTTCCCAATCAGAAAGGGTGTGAAACAGGGGTGTATTTTATCACCCTATTTGCTTAATCTGTACGCAGAACATATCATACGGAAAGTGGGATTGGACCAAGATGGTGGTGTGAAAATGGGAGGAACATCAATAATTTAAGATATGCAGACAATACCATACTCTTAGCAGAAACCAGTAATGATTTGAAACGAATGCTGATTAAAGTTAAAGAGGAAAGCACAAAAGCAGGACTACAGCTGAACATCAAAAAGACTAAAGAATTACAACAGAAGATTTATGTAACTTTAAAGTTGACAATGAGGACATTGAACTTGTCCAGGATTATCAATACCTTGGCACAGTCATTAACCAAAATGGAGACAATAGTCAAGAAATCAGAAGAAGGCTAGGACTGGGTAGGGCAGCTATGAGAGAACTAGAAAAGGTCCTCAAATGCAAAGATGTATCACTGAACACCAAAGTCAGGATCATTCAGACCATGGTATTCCTGATCTCTATGTATGGATGTGAAAGTTGGACAGGCGGAGAAGAGAAAAATCAACTCATCTCTCAGTTTATCTTACGGAGCGCCTTCAACGCCACCAATTATGCCGCCCGACAAGATCAGCCACACAGGGCCTTCTCTCAATCCTGACGACAAAAACAGCTAGATTGGCGGGTACTAGAGAGAGGGCATTCTCAGTGGCGGCCCCCACCCTCTGGAACTCCCTCCCACAAGATCTCCGGCATGCCTCTTCCCTAAATACATTTCGTACAGCCTTAAAGACCTGGCTCTTTCAACAGGCCTTCGGGATTTTTGGGGAGGGTTAATTACTAAGATTGGAATGCCTCCTACCCTGTTTTAATATTATTGTCTGCTGCTGTATTGTTCTTATATTGTTTTTATATTGTATCATTGTATTGTATTTTATCAAATTATGTTTTAACTGCTGTACGTCGCCTAGAGTGGCCATTGGCCAGATAGGCGACACAGAAATTAAATTTATTATTATTATTATTATTATTTCTATACCTGGGTCCCAAACAATATAGGGCCTTATACCAACACCTTAAACCCAGACAGTAGGGTGCTTTTTTAAGTTAGGGGGTTCAGAACAGTCCTGATGAGTTGAATGTCTCCTACTTTGTGGGCACATTTTAAAATCTGGTAATTTAATGGGCAAATAATAAAGTTATATAAAAAAAGTGTATGTTGTCCTGAAATGCATCAAAGCATCAAACTCCACCCCCTGTCCCTGGTTTGAATTGTATTGTTATTAACACTAAATCAGTTTATGCTGCAAAAAGATGCTAGAGCTGGGCTCAAAAAACAAAGTGGCAGCTCTGTAACTCTTTCCAAAATGGCAAGATATCATCACGCCCTCAGTTAAAAGAAATAGATCCCAAATTTGTATATAAACCCTAAAAGGAAAATATTCTTACACATCTCCAGTTCTCCAGGAGATTCCAGGGGAGCAGTGCTCACCCAGGCTTGCTTTGTTTTGTAATGAGGCCACTGGAGAGTTGTTGGTAATTTTTGTTTTATTTACTGATGTATAGATGGAGCACAGAGAAGTTAAACATAGGTGTTTAACAGCATTAAACACCCTGAACAAACCCCCATATAAATCAGGTCTTCTAGAGCAGTGATTCTCAAAAAAGGTGGCTAGGTGTGCCACGAATATTATGAAAGTATATTATTATTAAGTTATTTTTATTCATAGTTTAAAATATAAACTATATTTTTAATTTTGAACACGAAGTGCGCCAGAAAATTTTTATATGTTTTAACAGTGCGCCGCGAACCAAAAAAGTTTGAGAACAACTGTTCTAGAGGGAACCAGCTCCACCTCCAAAGCTCCAAAAACACTACCCCTGCCCTTTTTTCAGTTTTTTTCTACTTCTTGTTCACACAGACTCCAAGCTTGCATTATCCCCGGCTGAGGATGGGGAGAAGGGGCTTCCCATTCCGGTCTTTGCTGTCTATTGATAAGGACGGCCATTAACAGTCATTCTCTGAACGCCATAACAGAAAGGAATCTGCTGGCTAAACTTGTCCCATGAGTTGGTCTATTTCAGCAGTTGGAAGCACAGAGATGGAAGGGACTCTCAGAGATCATCCAACTCAACCCCCAATCCCATAACAACATTGTATTTGCCACTTGCTAGTGTGACTCTTGAGGGGGATCAGAGTTCTGGAATCTGGGTGGGACTGCTATTGAGATGTGCCTCCTATTTCCTTATTATAAGATTATTATCTCCTAAGGAACTCAGAACATAATTCACAAATTCTTCCATATCCCATTTATCCCTACAGTAACCCTGTGAGGTAGGTTCGATTGGCCCAAAGCTATTAGTGAGCTTCATGGCTGAGCAAAGATTAGAACCTGGGTCTCCCTGGTTCTAGTCTGAACATTCTAACTTCAGTCTATGCACCACCCTGGCTTGTCTGGTTTTTGGCTACTGCCCCAATGTTAGATTTAAAAACTCCTTGTGTCTTTAAATGGTTGATTAGAAACACAGGCCTGGGTTAATTGGTTAATTAACACAGTTAATTGCTTGAGTGGAGCTAGGAAGTTAAAGGGAGCCCAGAAGGCAACCTTAAACACTTGTTTTTGATTTTGTAGTTAAGCAAAAGAGTCTTTCTGTGGTTACAGCTGGTTTCCTCTGGTTAGGTAAGAACTATTTGTAGGTAACAGCATCATTTACTGAGTAGTAATGCTAGCTGTAGTAATGTTGTTTTATATTGGTGGCTTTAGGGAGTGGGTTTTGACTTAGTTGTGTGGTTTGATTTGTTGACTTGAGCCCTACAGAGCTCTTTATCTCGTAGATGTGCTTCCTCTTTGATTATAGACCACACTATTTTGTTAGGGGGGAAAGGGGGTGATATAATGAGCTCCTTTTCATCTAAGCCCTGAGCTTGAAGGTGTGCTGTGCTGGGTTCTCTCATTTTACCCAGGACGTTAAACCTCAAATAATTCTCTATTAAGTTTGCTGGGGAAGTGCAATTGTATGTTGCAACTTTCTCTTCCCCCCCCCCACCTGTTTTTTCAAAGTGCATTGGAAAGCACAGAAGGAATTGTAACTTGGGTTGTATACAAAATGGGCAATTAGAACACTCAACCCTTGACCCTAAGAGACTTGAGTTCACATATGTGCACACGGTCTCTCTGCTGTGAGGTAATGGAATAGTCATAAATCACTTCTTAAAGTCTTGCTTCTATCCTCCCTTGTCTATGGAGAGCTAGTGTGGTGTAGTGATTAGAGTGTTGGACTAGGACCCGGGAGACCAGGGTTCAAATCTCTGCTGAGCCATGAAGCTCACTGGGTGACCTTGGACCTGTCCTAGTCTCTCAGCCCAATCCACCTCAAAGGATTGTTGTGAGGATGAAATAGAGAAGAAGAGAACCATGTATGCCATCATGAGTTCCTTGGAGGAAAGGTTAGATATAAATATAATCAATAAATAATAAAGTAGGATTGTGCCATCTGCAACCAATAAAAATGCCGCTATCAAAGTCATTACGGCTACAAAACCTACAGCTCTACATTTTCTGTGCAGTAGTGAGGAGAGTGAGTTGTGAACCACTATGCTGTACATAGTATAAGGTCTACTACTGTGTGGCTGCTGAAGGGTTCAGCATCCTATTTCTGATGGCATCACACCCTTCCTGAGGTGACAGCCCTCATCTACTATCTTCTATTTGTAAGTATAGAATCTCTGAACCAATGAACTAGGGAGGTGGTGAGCTCTCCAACACTGGAGGCATTCAAGATGCAGCTAGATAGCCACCACTCGAGTATGCTTTAATTTTGATTCCTGCACTGAACGGGATTGGACTAGATGACCTTATAGGCGCCTTCCAACTCTATTATTATATGACTGTATGAAACCTAAGCTATGGGGGAAAGGGCCACATGGCAGAATGTGTATGGCAGGACCACCAGGGAATGTAGAACAAGCAATGCTGAAAAGTAAGGTTTCACCAGCTGCCTTGCAAGCTGGTTGGCCGGTCAGCAGCCACAATAGCACTTATCCAGTCTATACTGGACACTGTAATTGCATTCACAAGAACAACAACAACTGCACCAAATTAGGCTTTTAAGAAGCTAGGCCAGCTCTAGAATGGAACCATTCAGCGCTGAGGACATCATTTGTTCATTCGGTTATTATGGAAGATGACAGTCAAGAAAACGCAACTGTTTTGGAAGCAACTATTTTTTGTTTCTTGAGACTTGGAACTATTTAATTATTAATTATTTATTTGTTGTTATTTATTAAATTTCTGTTCTGCTCTTCCTCCTAGTAGGAGCCCAGGGCAGCAAACAAAAACACTAAAAGCACTCTAAAACATCATAAAAACAGACTCTAAAATATATTAAAACAAAACATCTTAAAAATATCTTTTTTTAAAAAAGCTTTAAAAACATCTTAAGAAGCAATTTCAACACAAGTGCAGACTGAGATAAGGTCTCAACTTAAGACTTGTTGAAAGAGGAAGGCCTTCAGTAGGTGCCAAAAAGATAACAGAGATGGTGCCTGTTCAATATTTAAGGGGAGGGAATTCCACAGGGTAGGTGCTGCCACACTAAAGGTCCGCTTCCTATGTTGTACGGAACAGACCTCCTGACAAGATGGTATCTTCAGGAGGCCCTTGCCTGCAGAGCACAATATAAGTGGTATGGCGATCTTTCAGGTATCATAGTCCCAGGCTGGATGGGGCTTTGTACACCAAAAGCAGCATTTGAATTTAGCCTGGTAACTAATGGGCAGCCAGCGCAGTTCTTTCAGCAGCGGGGTGACATGTTGGCAATACCCTTCCCCAGTGAGCAGTGGTGCCTCTGCATTTTGCACCAGCTACAGCTTCCAGACCAACCTCAACGGTAGCCCCACATAGCATGCATTACAGTAATTCAGCCTGAAGGCTACCGGTGCATGGACAACAGTGGTCAGGCTATCCCAGTCCAGAAATAGCAGCAGGTGTCTTATCAGCCAAAGCTGGTAAAAGGCACTTCTAGCCACTGAGGTCACCTTGGCGTCTAGTAACAGAGATGGATCCAGGAGCACCCCCAGACTACAAACCTGCCCTTTCAGACGGGTACGACCCCATCCAAAGTAGGCAATTGACCAGTTATCTGAACTCAGGAACCACCAACCCACAGCGTCTTCTTCTTGCTAGGATTCAGACTCGGTTTATTGCCCCTCATCCAGCCCACCACTGAGTCCAGGCAGCAGCCAAGGGCTTGCACGGCCTCTCCTGATTCAGGTGTTACAGAGAAATAGAGCTGGGTATCATCAGCATACTGCTGACACCTCGCCCCAAATCTCCTGATGACTGCTCCCTAGAGCTTCATATAGATGTTAAACAGCATGGGGGATATTGAAAAACTGACTACCTTCAATCCCGACTTATGGCAACCCTACAAGTAGGGTTTTCATGGTAAGCGGTATTCAGAGGTGGTTTACCATTGCTTTCCTCTGCATGGGGAATAAGATGGTAAATTACTAAGTTTACCGGCAAGCCATGCTCTCTGATCAAATGCCTTGTCTCCGAAACCTTTTGGCTGCCCTTGGCCTCTCTGCCTTTAAGAGCAGCGCACCTTCACCTCCCTGCCATTAAAAGCTCAACCTGTTGATTTCCTGCCTAGTAAGCAGCTTGTACAGGAGAGGCTAGGGCATTTTTTCCCCTGGCCTGTTGGTGGTCCTTGTTTTTGTTCAAAGCTCCCTCCTCTGGCCCTGGGAAGAATGTGTCAGCTCACAGTGCAAGTACAACTCTGTAGCTGAGAACTATTTTAGATGTGTTTTCCTTTTTTGTTCCTGTGCGTAGCTGAAAATGATGAAGAAGGTGCCTTTGTAGTGGGTAACAAAAGAACTGCAATGGTTAATCAGGCTTTTAAATTATTTAAAAGACTGTTGATAGATTTTCAAAGGCTCCGCTGATTAACTGAGCAGCGGGATTCTTGCGAAAATTTGTATCTTGTATATTTATTTATTTATAATATCATATATTATTAATTTATATATAATATAATATATTAATATATTTAATATTAATTAGTTTAGTTAGTTAATTAATTAAAATATTAATTAATTTAATATATTTCATATTATATATTTATTAAAAAGTAGAGATGGCATATGCTATCTGGGAAGAGGCATTCCTGTGTATGTGTGTGAGGTAAGGGGGATGCCTCTTCTAAGGGGAGCGGCGCACCATACACTTGCGACCTCTTGAGCAGGAGTGGCTAACCTGTGGCCCTCCAGATGAACTACAACTCCCATGAGCCCCAGCAATCATGGCCAGTAGCCAGGGATATGGGTGCTGTAGCCCAGCAACATCTGGAGGACCAGAGATTAGCCACCCTTGCTTAAAAAAAGTCAAAAGCAGCATATGTTATTCTAGAGCTATTGCTTTTACTTATATGCACACCGATTCAGGTTTAATAGGTCAATTGTGCTTTTATAACTCAACAATGTTTAATGGATAACAGCCCTCTTAACCTTACCACTGTATGACCTTTGCTGGGTGTAGAACCGAAATAGCCTTGGAACTGCAGATTGGGTGATCTCATCCTCCCCCCCACAAAGTGAGTTGACTTCCTTGGGAACTGTATTTTAATATGTATTTTTATTTTCCTTTTACATGTGATAAATTGTGGTGGCCTACGGCTTTGAGCAATAAAGATTCATTTCATTTCCTTGGGAACTGTATGTGTGTGAGAGAGCTTTGTAAGGTTACTGCTATCCACAAGCATCTTTAACTTTCCTGTGTAGTTTTGGCTGGAGCAAGTCCATTAATGCAACCCACCTAATTATCAGCTATTGGTTAAGGCCAAATGGCATGGTAAATGGCAATTTGGCTGTCAAATGTAACTTGTCTATAACATGCAGAAGTCATTGTAAATGGGGCTGGTGGGTTGGGGGCTTTGATATTTAAATAATAATAATAATAATAATAATAATAATAATAATAATAATAAATTTTATTTTTCAGCCGCCTATCTGTCCGGGGTAGGGACACTCTAGGCGACGAACAACAAGAATAAAAACAGTACATATACATATCAACATAATCAATTTTAAGCTAAAAAACCACCCGTTAATTCAGTTATAACATAAAATTAATCTGTCCCAATCTTGTAGGCCTGCCTGAACAGCCAGGTCTTCAAGGCTCGGCGATAGCTGGACAAGGAGGGAGCATGTCTGAGATAGAAAGGGAGGGAGTTCCAGAGGGTGGGGGCCACAATAGGCTTTTGCATTTCTTCCCTCCGTAAATGAAATAAAACATTAGGTATGTTTAGTCATTAAATGAGTCACTAGATGACTCTCTCCTCCTTCCTGTCCTGCACTAACAATGTCTGGAAGTTAGGGATGCCTTCAGTGTAAAAAGAGTTCTTATAGAAACTTGTTGCCTCAGCTTTAAGCCATTGCTGGATTCCTCCATTCTCTTCCCCACCAACACACAAATGCACACTCTCTCTCCCTCCCTCCCTCCCCATGCTCCCCCCTTGGTGTAATTATCCTTTTCTTCCCTGTCCAGGCAGAAAGGCAGCAATTGTCCTGCAACAACAGCTACCCAATCAGCAGGCTGTAGAAAAGCCGGAAAGAACCCTGTGCCTGTTGACTGTTCAGGAGCCTGTGTGGCTTTTTGAGTTCAGAGCTTTCCAGAACACATGGTAGGCTAAGGGATGGAGGCTGCTGATGTGAGGGAGCTTTTCATTGCAACAGGAGCCCGGCTTGTAGCTGATGTACTGACTAACCTCTTCTCTAGAAATTGGGAAATGGGGGATAGTTCCTCTCCAGAGGCAGCTAGGAACAGGCACTTTCGCCTGTCTCAGTCCAACATGCGGTCCGAGGAGAGGCGGCTACGGACTTTCCAGCATTGGGCAGACATTGCTCCTACATCGCCAGCAGATCTGGCTGCAGCCGGCTTTTTCTTCATTGGGCCTGATGACAGGGTGAAGTGTTTTTGCTGTGGTGGGGTGTTGTATGACTGGTTTGCTGAGGATGACCCAATGGCAGAGCACAAGAAGTTCTTTCCAGTGTGCCCTTTCATCCAGGGCAAGGAGGTAGGAAACCAACAGAGGTCTCCTGCTGAAGATGCTCAAGACATTGTAGAGGGGCAGTTCCTGGGCATGTTGCAAAGTTTAAGCATGGAAGAGGCCATCACAGGCAGTCAACCAGAATACCCAGATATGGAGGCGGAAGAAGATCGGCTGTTGACGTTTGAGAACTGGCCGTCCTACGCGCAGGTGATTCCAGAGTTGTTGGCCAGTGCAGGCTTTTTCTACACAGGTATGTAGGGTTGTAAGAAAGGAGTTGCACTGTTTTTGTTTTAGAATAAAGGATCTCTGAGCAGTTTGCAACAAACAGTTTTAGATTGTCGTTTAAAAAAGTCAATGAAAACAAACTTGAAAAACAAGCTGCATAAAAAAAACCTTAAAATGTAAAATAAAATTGGGAATTATAAAACCCTTCTAAATAAAACCCTTCTATTTACTAAAACCAGGTATCAAGAAACATGCATGGATAGGCTTGCTAGAACAAAACGGTTTTTAGCAGGCACCAAAAACAATACAGCGAAGGTGCCTGCCTAAAATCCATGGCCAGGGGAGTTCAAAAGTGTAGGTGTTTTCTTGCAAGCGCGTAAGGGACATTGTGTGGCAGTTGTGAAAGTGGTAGTTCCGCAGCTCTAAGTGGTTAAGTGGGCACATATGGGGCGAGGTGATCTTTCCCTTGTACTGGGGAAAGGACTGTCGCTCAGCCAGTGGCAGAGCATCACAGAAACTCGTAGGTTCAGACTCCGTCTCCAGGCAGGGCTGGGAGAGGCTGCAGTCTGACACCCCACAGCCAGTCAGCGTAGACAGTAATGAGCTGAATGGACCAACAGTCTACCTTAGTACAAGGCAGCTTTCTGCATTCCTGTGCTGTGTTTGATCGGACCAAAGGTCTCTCTGCATCAGGCTATGGGAGCTGTAATCCAAAAGCATCTGAACAGCACCAGGTTGGAGGACCTTCATCTAGACCATCCTTCTGCTTCTGGCGAATGTCTGCTAGATGCTTCTGGGAACTTGCAAAACGGGGCATGAAAACAGCAGCTTCCACTTGCTCACTAATTCCAGATCTGGCACTGAGACGTAGAGCCTCTCTCTGGAAATGGAAGCTCCATTTTAGCCATCGGGACTAAATAACTGTTGATCTGACCTCCCCAAAATTTGTCTAGTCTTTCTGTAACGGCCATTTAAGCTGTAGCCAGGAAAGACCAGGAGCTGATCGGTTAAACTTCCCCTTATATTTGGGCACGTGGATACATGACCCCAGAGAGAAGATAGGGAGAAACTGGCTGTATGCAGTTGCAGTTTGCTCCCAAAGTCTGTAGTCCCAGAGATAGCTGTTGCTTCTGCTGCTGCCACCACCGTTATTGCTTGTGGACAGATAATTCCTTCTGGGGGCATAGTCTCTTCATGCATTAATTACTTTTAGCTTGGATTCCTGCCCTGAGCAGGGGGTTGGACTGCATGGATTTATAGGCCCCTTCCAACTCTGCTGTTCTATGACTCTATATTCAGCCCCCTCCCTCCCTCCTGCCCCGTCTGCTTGGTCCCATACGGAAACTGAGATGTATCCTTAACCACCGGGGTTTTTTTCCTTGTTGTAAACCACTTTGATTGTTTTAAAAGTAATAGCAGTATACAAATACGATTATTTATTTATAAATATAGCAGCTTGCCATGCCATTCAGAATGCATGGGCATTTCCGTGGAAGGACGGAAACCAATAAACAAGCCGAACGACTGTGATACTTGCGGCAGAATTTGCCTACCAAAGAACCTTTACTTCTCATGCTTTCTCCCCGCTCCCCTTAAGTCCACACAAGTTTCTAGCCCTTATGGATGCAACACTGCTGAAATCCCCAAAACCAGAGTGGTAGTTGAATAAGAGTTTGGTCACCAAATGGGGTTAGAGCAGAGAGGGCTTCTCAGTGCACTACATAGCACCATTCTCCCTTCCTGTGAGGACCGAAGCTGGAACAAACTTATGCAAGTTAGCAAGCTTGCATATTATCTTTGCATGACTTGCATAACAGGTCATAGCATTCTGTTTTCCTTGGTGCAGGGCGTACACAGCCTTGTGCACAGGTGCCGCACTGGTCCGTGAGCAACACGGCAATAACTTTTGTAAGGTGGATTGAGCTGACTCTTTATTTGTCCTGTGCACCCGGTTTATATCTTGGCCCTCCCTTGTTGGCTTTTATGAGGCACTCCCAGAAGAATAGCATTTACTTAGCCAGCTATATAAGCGATTATGACTTTGACTGCCATTCTCCATCTCTTGGCACAAGCTGCAGCAACAATATTGTTGATTTCTTGATCCTGGGTCATTTATGCCATCTTCCTAATCCTGTAAGGTGTTGGTAGCATTATGGAATGCCACTGTGTAGCTACAGAAATATGAACTCTGTGCATCCTCTCTGGCACCTGTGGGCAACCACCAGTACAATTTGCCCACTGCTGCCTCCTATGCTGCCCATGAAGAGTCTCTGTAAAGAGACTCTGTAAAGATCCCCTCAAAAACCCATAATGCAAGATAGACTGTTTGCTCTTAGAATGATAGAGTTAGAAGGAGCCATCGAGTCCAATCCCTTGCTCAGCCTCTCATGCATTCAGACACCCTCACTTAAACATGTCCACATGTCATTGGATGCCAGGATTAAATGCCTGCCCTCCCATTCAGAACAGAGGAGAGGTACAGAGAGCTTCCTTCTGTGAGCAAGCCCTTTTCCCATCAATTCCCCCTCCCCTCTTTTTAGGAGTAGCAGCCATTTTGTGTTGTGTTATGTTCTCCATGGCAGTGATTTTTGTGGAAAGTGTTCCTGGTACTTTCTCAAAAATTCAAATATGCCTCCTGGCCCCCAAAAGGTCGGAAACCGCTGCAGTTGTTCAATTTTAGACCTCTTGTCATGACTATTTTCAGGCCAGGAAGATTATGTGAAGTGTTTCTACTGTGATGGCACTTTGAGGAGCTGGGAACATGGAGATGATCCCTTGATGGAACATGCCAGGTGGTTTCCAAGGTAACGTGTCTCAAAATATCCCTCTTCCCATATCTCTCTCTCTTGCAAGAACTGAGAACAAGTGACCCCTTTGACTTGGAGGGTGTCAGAAAACCTTCTGGGTATAGCTGCTGATGGCTCTCAGAGCAATAACAAATTACCCCACCCAACTGGTGGCGCTATCTTGTCCAGCTTGAACTAGGAAAGCCTTGCTCAGCAACACCCTTGCACATTCAGGACACCTGTGCACAGAAATACTGTAGATACGCAGTGTTCACGAGGATAGGATTTTGAAGTTGTCTGGCTTATCGTCCAGGTGCTAGCCTGATTTCACACTGTTCCCGTTTGAAAAACATAGGGACCTGATTTCTGATAGAAAAGCACTGATCCCCTGGACGTTGCTGAATGGATGCACACTGCAGGTCTTCACTGAATGCTCATGAGCTTGCTGGTCTGCATCCTTCTCGCATTCTGTGCAAGCCACGCAAGCGGTCACTGCTGGGTCTGGCTTAGTTTCTTTGGTAGAACTGCAGCAACAAGTTTCTAAAAGGTTGGTTTCACATACTTGCAGCTGAAAATGTGATTTCTTTTGCTTCCTGAAACACGCTTGTAGCATTTCCTAGCTCTAACTCGATCGCTACCTTGACTAGAGTGTGTGTGGGAGAGTGGTGGCGTGTCTATCGGATTAAGTCACTTTGGTGACAAGCTGCGTTTCCGGGCTTCCCAATTTGTTCTTCAGTAAAGATTGTGACTGCAGAAGGCCTGTTCAGATGGGCATATCTGCTCCTGAGAAACCTCTCAAGCAGCCATCCTTGTGGCCCAGTCTGATGTTTGTTTATCGTACCCACATGTTTTCTATGAGTCTTTGCTTTCTTACAAGACCTAGTCTCCAGTGAGAGAGATGGTGAAGGAAAGCTTACAAAAGGAAAGTCCTTGATATAGAAACTCTCAGGGAAAAGCCTGGGCATTTTTTTTCCTATTAAGAAAATATATATGTGTTAACTTCTCAGTTAAGTGACATGCACAGCTAAGAAACAAAATTATAAGCAATACTAGCCCAATAAAACTCAGTGTAAGAGACTGAGAGTGCAAATAAAATTCCAGAAAGCAATTTCCAGACCAAATGGCTGTCAAAATAAAAATGTCTTCATGAAAGGTTGGCTATTCCGTGAATGTCTTCATGAAAGGTTGGCCAGGTGGGGATTCTTCAGCTTTGGGGGCGCCTTGGAGAAGCCCCTCTAGTATCTGAATCAAGCGTGATGTAGATACTGAGGAATGTGGAAGAGAGTCTCTCTGGTTGATCCTAATGAACTCATAATGAGGCTCCTGTGAGAGAAGAGGGTCTTTCGGATACCCTCAGATTCCCTGCCAGCAGTCTACAGTGGTACACCAGAGATGCAGGTTTACTGTCTCTATAAGGCAGGTGTGGGGAACCTCCTCCCCCATGTTGCTGAACTACAACTCCCATTGTCCCTGGGCCCCATTAGGCATGCTTGCTAGGGCTGGTAGGAGTTGTAGCTCAGCAACATCTGGAATAGAGATTTTTTTTCTGAAGCCGTTTTTCATCTTTTTCTGAAAAATTGAAAAAAATGAAGAAAATGGATTATGGAATGTTTTATTTTAGCATAATGAATAAAATGTTTCATTGAATCTTGCCCCCCCCTTTTTCTCAGTTCTTTTTATGGGAATGGATGATTTATGTCTGCTTGACACTGTGGAGGACTAGCAGAGACATAAATAATTTTCTTTGTAATTAATGTTGATGGTTTCTTTGTTTTTAATTGTTTTTGCCTGCTCCTCATAAACTGGCAAAACGAAAGAGGTTCCTTACAGTTCAGGTGTTCGTTACAGTTCAGGATCTTGTAGATCCATTTGTTACCAAAAAAGGTAAAAAATTTAAGAAGTACATTTAATTTGTAATAATTGTTTGAATAAAATGTACTTTTAATATACCAAATGTGATAATTTTATGCCAAACCAACTTGTACATAATTACATTTTTATGTTCCTGAAGTAACAAAGTGACTTTCAATCTGTAAAAAGTGCTTATTGCATTTTTTTCAATTTTTCTGAAAAATTCTGTTTTTCTGAAAAAATGCTTTTTTTCATGGCTTCAAAATTTCTGGAAATTTTACATCTCTAATCTGGGGGCCAAAGGTTCCCCACTCCATCTATAGGAGAACTGGGCCTATATGTGTGTTAAGATTGCAGCTGGAAGCTATGCCAGAGTTCAAAGAACTGTCAAACCAGTTCAATGAGTTGAAGCACGCAGCAGATTGGGGTGTTCTCTGAATAGTACACGTGCACACACTTTTTTTTGGCTATATGGTAAACTACTTCTGGAAAGAAAGTGACATTCCAAAGCATTTGGTGATACAGCTACAGTCAACAGTTCAAAAGGAGGGCTGAATGTCACTGTACGAGTGCAAGCCACTTGTGGGATCCCGAGAAGCTTTATGAAAGCCACTTTGGTGATGTGCTAAGCAAGATGACTTGAAGTAAAAGTAAATGCTATCTGTGGATCATCACTGTTATTCCTACGAGTTTGGGTTTTAGGATCTTTCTACATGCTATGTGGCAGCGAACCCAGACTCCTATGTGATGGGGAGTAGGTGCCAATTCCGGCACTCTTTTGAGTGCACCTTTTAATGATGCTCCATGGCGCAGAGTGGTTAGCGGCGGTAATGCAGCCGAAGCTCTGCTCATGGCCGGAGTTCGATTCCAACGAAAGGAGGAAGTCGAATCTCCGGTAAAAGGGGTCGAGGTCCACTCAGCCTTCCATCCACCCGTGGTCGGTAAAATGAGTACCCGGCATATGCTGGGGAGTAAAGAAAGGATGGGGAAGGAACTGGCAATCCCACCCCATACATACGGTCTGCCTAGTAAACGTCGCAAGACGTCACCCTAAGAGTCGGAAACGACTCACACTACAAGTGCGAAAACACCTTTTCCTAAACATGTACATCTGAAAGTGTAACCCATGAACCGGCCACTAGTTACCAAAACAAAGTGTGAGACTTTCCCTTTCAGGCTGCAATCCTAATTCCACTTACTTCGAGATAAATCCCACTGAGTTGGGAAAATAAATGTATGTTTGTAAGAAACAATGCCATGGAGTAATTTTTATCCAAGTACACAAACTAGAAAGGGGATCTGTTAACTGGACCAGGGACACGCAGGCTAATGCACATGTGTTCTTTCTAGCACAAGTGATGCGCTGCTTAGTACACAAGTGTAGGCCCTGTGAATGGAGCTGTATATTGATAACCGACCCTAAATATGTCAGCATGTGGATATGGTTAGTTTACGCTAGCCGTTGGCAGCCTGTTGAATTACAACTTCCGTCAAGCCCGGGCATCTGGAGGTCGCTAGGCTGGTAAAGGCTGCCATATGCCAAGAAGTAAAACCTTCAGAACAGTTTTAGGGGAAGGTACCTGTAGCACCTGCTGCAGAGATTAAAGAATTAAGTGTTCTCCCCGCCCGCCCCCCATTGGACAGTGAACCTGGAATCTGAAGTAAAAGTGCAGCTGGTGTGTTCAGTTAAAATGTTCTTTGCTAGCAGAACTGGGAAAAGGCCTCAGCTAAGTCCTTGTCTTATCCAGCCAGACTTTAGGCTGAGTCTATGTAAGAGGAAGACCTCCTTCTCTACTACATAGTAAGGATGGGGAAGAATATCCACTAAATTGGACTTGGTACCAGATTTTGACATAATCCGACAATCCGCTGCATTTTCAGATCGGCACTGATTTCTTGCAGCGGGTTGCAGATGTCATTGGCGCTTTTTAAAAAATCCACTCCAGATTTTATGTTATTGTCTTCGCAATTGTCTTTCCTCTAAGCTGATGCATTCTTAACTGCTGTCTAGGTGATAACGATTGCCATTTACATCCATTAACCTCCCTCCAATTTTAGACGGTTATCTGCCTAATTGGTATGTAAATAGGGAAAAAAGTGGAACAGCATAAGCATTTTCATAACCATTTTTGTAAAAAAAAATACATTATTTTTTTGCTTTAAAAAATCAGGATCTGCAATTGAGAAAGCAAACGGGAACAAAAAAGGGCAGATAGGCAACAAAAGCTGGACTCTTGGAATTCGAGCAGATCGGAACTGGGCAGTGAACCGTACACAGATGTTAAATTAATTGGACCAATAGTCTTGTTAGTTTAAGGCAGTTCTGTATAGTCAAAATAATCTTGGCCATTGTGATAACTTCAGTTTGCTGCTCGGTTTTCATGGAAGCCAGTTGTTCTCATAATATTGGGACTAGCCTAGTTTCTCTTCGTTTCTCTTCTCCCACCCTGCTTCTATAGGTGTCAATTCCTGCTACAGTCCAGAGGGAGAGACTTCATAAACAGTATTCAAGAACCTTACATCAGTAATCCCGTGTCTTCGGTGAGTGTGTTTCCATGCAATACATGACTGAAGACTTCAACTCTGGATGTTTCCAATCAGTGATGCATAACTTGTGTTGATTTCAGGAGGACAACTTATATTGGCCAGAACAACATCTTCCCAGCTCCCAAGGTAAGTATTCCAGTAATTCTGAGCTCTTGTTCAATTCTGAGCTCTTGCTGCTGCTGATATTCTTGGGCTGGTCCTGGAGCCCCAAACAGCTATTGTCACAATGGCTCACCACTGCCATGTTTGCACTGCTGCATTGCAGGATGAGATGGAAATATTGGATCTGTGCCCCTACAGGACCCTGTTGGGGTTGCTTCTGCCACTGTTGTTGTAATGTGGTGGCTTTTTTGCTGTTGGTATGGTGCTGTGGTGAATGGAAGTGACACATTTCTGACCCTCAGATGTTGTCCATCAGCAAGATGGTGTGTGGGTGAAAATTGGGGCCTGGGATTGAGAATGAACAGCTGCTAACAGAACAACAATGCATAGCTTCTTATTCTCCTTTGGATATTGCAACAATATACTGCAATGTGGAATGCTTAGGTATTCAACTTCATTCCCCCTTTCTTGTTTTGACGCACTCTCTGTCACACAATTAGCGGTCCCTGCCCGCTGAGCATGTTCAGTCTTCATAGGGCTGTTCTGGGGGGTTCTCCCCTTAACATTTTTTCATAAAGATTTTTTTGGGACTTCTGCAAACTTCAGGTTCCCCTATGCCCACTGCTTATATCTGCCAGGTGAAGTTCAAGGTGCTAGTTTTGGTGTATAAATCCCTATACAGCTTGGGACCAGGATACCTGGAAGACCGTCTTACCCCTTATATACCCAGTCGATCACAGCGCTCTGCAGGTGAGGGCCTCCTGCAGGTACATTTTATCAGGAGGTCCATTCTGCACAACATAGGAAATTGACCTTTAGTGTGGCGGCACCTACCCTTTGGAATTCCCTCCCCTTAAATATTAGACAGGTGCCACAGTCTCTGTTGTCCTTGCCTACTTGAAGACCTTCAGCTTCCAGCAAGCCTTTTGAGTAGATACTTTTATTCTAGTCTGCATCTATATTGAAATTGTTTAAGATGTTTTTAGTGCCTTTTCAACTGCTGACCTGGGCTCCCTTTGGGAGGGAGGGTAGGATACACAGTTTAATAATAATAATCTATCTTTTGTATGTAAAGGGTGCCTGCCATTTTGTCTTGCATAAGGACTAGAGTTAGAATGTGAGGTGAAAGCTGCTCTTAAAATACTTGGAAGAAACAAATCACCAGGAACAGATGGCATACCAATAAAGTTGCTACAAGCAACTGAGACTGAATCTATCCAAAGTTTGACAAAAGCTTCTCAAGAAATATGGAAAACTAAACAATGGCCCACAGACTGGAAGAGTTCCATATACATCCGAATTCCAAAGAAAGGGGATCCCAGGGAATGCAGTAATTATTGAACTATTGCCTTAATATCCCATGCAAGCAAAGTAATGCTCAAGATTCTACAACAAAGGCTCTTACCATACATGGAGTGAGAACTGCTAGACATCCAAGCTGGATTTAGAAAGGGCAGAAAGGTACAAGAGATCATATTGCAAACATACATTGGATAGTGGAACGGAGCAAGGAATTTCAGAAGAAAATCACCCTGGGCTTTATAGATTACAGCAAAGCCTTTGACTGTGTAGCTCATGAAAAACTATGGAATGCTTTAAAAGAAATGGGGGTGACACAGCATCTGATTGTCCTGATGCGCAACATATACTCTGGACAAGAGGCTACTGTAAGGACAGAATATGGAGAAACCGATTGGTTCCGCATCAGAAAGGGTGTGATACAGGGGTGTATTTTATCACCCTACTTGTTTAATCTATTCGCAGAACATATCATATGGAAATGGGTATTGGACCATGATGAAGGAGGTGTGAAAACTGGAGGAAGAAATATCAGTAATTTAAGATATACCTTAGATATACCTTGGCACAGTCATTAACCAAAACGGAGACAATAGTCAAGAAATCAGAAGAAGGCTAGGACTGGGGAGGGCAGCTATGAGAGAACTAGAAAAGGTCCTCAAATGCAAAGATGTATCACTGAACACCAAAGTCAGGATCATTCAGACCATGGTATTCCCAATCTCTATGTATGGATGTGAAAGTTGGACAGTGAAAAAGGCAGATAAGAGAAAAATAAACTCATTTGAAATGTGGTGCTGGAGGAGAGCTTTGCGCATACCATGGACTGCAAAAAAGACAAATAAGTGGGTGTTAGAACAAATTAAACCAGAACTGTCACTAGAAGCTAAAATGATGGAACTGAGATTATCATACTTTGGACACATCATGAGAAGACATGATTCACTAGAAAACACACTAATGCTGGGAAAAACAGAAGGGAGTAGAAAAAGAGGAAGGCCAAACAAGAGATGGATCGATTCCATAAAGGAAGCCACAGACCTGAACAGGGTGGTTCATGACAGATGCTCTTGGAGGTCACTGATTCATAGGGTTGCCATAAGTCGTAATCAACTTAAAGGTACATAACAACCATCTAGCATGTTTGTTTAGCTTGTGTTTAGTAAGCAAAACTAAAGTACACACAAGTCAAGTTGACTTGAAAGTATTGCTTAGGAGGAAAAAAATCATTAAAGTACACTTGTAGTGCAATCCCATGCATTGTCTGCTCAGAAGTCAGTTCTACTGAGTTCAATGGGACTGACTTCCAGGTAAGTGTGTATAGACTTACAGCCTTAAAACCACAGTAAGTTCTATATTCAAACAAGTTCAAGTATTCATCTGGTAAATATATTTGGAATTCGACATATTTCCCTTACATTGTTTAAACTTCAGAAAGTAAATTAAAGCTCTGACAACTGTCAACATTATCCATATTTAGAATGCCCAAAATGCTGTGTTAATTTTGGGAAAGTATTTATTTTATTTATTTATTTTCTTATACTTGTATACCGCCCCATAGCTGAAGCTCTCTGGGCGGTTTACAGTAACTAAAAACATTAAAACAAATACAATTTAAAACAGATCTTATAAAAACAATTTAAAAAACAATTTAAAAATTTAAACAGTATAAAACACATGCTAAAATGCCTGGGAGAAGAGGAAAGTCTTGACCTGGCACCAAAAAGAGTGTTGGCTTCAGGTGCACCTTGTTAGGGAGATCATTCCATAATTTGGGGGCCACCACTGAGAAGGCCCTCTCCCTTGTTGCCATCCTCCAAGCTTCCCTTGGAGTAGGCACCCAGAGGAGGGCCTTTGATCATGAACGTAGTGTATTTCATAAGGTTTGTCACTCAAAAATGCTAATTGCAACACTGGACACATTCAATATGACCGGTGCTGTATCCATAATGTTTTATGAATCAATGTACTTTTTGGATTTTCCTAAAGAAAAAATACAGTACATGAGAATTCCCCGTTACGGAAAATGTAACTTTCCCCCTTGCTACCATTCGCTTGACCTCTTGCCAGTCTTATGTTGTTTAAACAATTGAAAAATCTTTTGCAAAATAATTCCTTTACACATACAGACAGACTCTTGATGGCACATGATGAATATGTACCTGTTAACAGCTCAGAGTCTGTGTACGGTGAAGGGATGTTACCGCCTCTGAACCGGATGCTTGAACTTCTTAAAATTATATTTTGGGCCTGTAAATATACTTGGAGTAAGGAACCTGACCTCCTGAACAGGAATGTCCCAAACCAAGTTGTCTTCTCTCTGTGTGTTGTGTGTACAGAGCCTGCTCAAAGACAAACAGAATCTTGGAGAATGAGAAGAGAAACGAAATATCCAAATGAACCAGGTAAGGTTAGTGGAACAGATGAACAGGAGGAGAATGGCCAGATGGGAAACTAGCAGTGGCCCAGTCTTTGGCTGATTGAAACAAAAGTTTGCAAATTATTATGCAACAATAGAAGAGCCAAAACTCATTTCTTTGGCGTAAGGCTGGAAGGGGCAGTTCCAAATCTACAGAGAGACACACACGAGTGACAAAAGCATCTGGAGACTAATATATGTGGGTCCAATAACACACTTGTTTGGGAATGCTTTTGGATGCTAACAGTCTCTAATGCTGGTCATTCCTAAATATTTGAGTTGATTTTGATGGCTTATTTGTGGCTTTGGTATATTCTTTGTGGATCTGGCCCCATTGTGTGAACTTTTCAACCCTGTGTGACTAAGAAGTCTTGCATATTCTTGAAGCAACTTCCACTGATGGAAGTAAGAGGTTCCCTGGAATTGATCATGGTAGTGATGGCTATAAAGTTGTTGCAACTTGTGCATATTTCTGAGACGATACTTGCTTGACACCAATATCCATATTGATGTTAGCACAGTATAATTTTTATCTATGAGATTTGTACAGTCATAAATATTCTGCCCAAGGGGTGTGCTCAGAGCAGCTTACAGACAAAATACCAGGGTTTCTATTGTAACACAACAAAATAAAAACTGCTCCTACAATTTAACAAACTAAACACCATCCCAAAGAGCTGTGTTGTGACATGCACGTAATGTATTGGTTAACCCTGAAAGCTTTGGCTATTTGTCAAGAGTTGTCTGGCTCTCAAAATATTCAAAAAGATGCGTTCATAGCGCCATTTTTCACTGTGGGAGAAAAATGGCTGGAGGTGAAGTTCCTCCTGCTTACTTCCGCAGACAGATTGTGGCTTAGTAACTTTTCCTTAAAGTTATTGTAGAGCTGTGATTTTTTTTTTGTCTGACTTCCCAGGGTCCAGCCAAACTCCCATATAAATAAATGGCA